>NC_090448.1:287497918-287800948 GCF_031143425.1 Pleurodeles waltl | reverse complement strand
GGGTCTAGTTGTGAATTGGTCCAAATCCTTTATTTACACCTTCAGTTGGCTGACTTGGGAACCTGAACCTGTTACAGTCTGATATTTAGAAATACATATTTATCATCCTGTCCGGGACATCTAAGAGGAGATTCTTGTGCAGTGCACCTTATTCACTCACATTTAACATTTTGGCCATTGTTAACCACTTTCCGTTATAGGCCCAATATCACTTATTAAAATTATGGTGTTCCCAAGATTGTTATATTTCTTTGTTGATCTCCCCCTTACTTCACCCTGCTGCTCTTCTAAGGAATTGGATCTTAGCATGTTAATATGGTAGTCGGACTACTGCTGGGTCACCATATCCATCCTAAATTTATGTACAGAGTTGACTGCCCAAATATAGTGAGTATCTAGTTTGATATCTGGATACTTCCTGAGCCTAACAGGCCTCCAAGAGGAGAATTGAACGGATGACTCCATGCAATGAATGCTTTTCCTGATGAAGCTGTTACCAGTCTGTTGTGAACTGCACTATTTTTTCTGAGATGTGGTTGCTCAATTACTAAACATGTACTGCCCAAAATGTTCCTTTGCTAGGTGTTTCCTGTGCACACAGGCTAAATTTGATGTTAGAATAAGCGAGGGATAACTAAGATTGGAGATTTATTTTGTAACTAGGCTTTGCTGGATTTTTCTGATGTAGTCATCATAAAATTCCAGCTGGACAATTCCTGACGTTTTGTCAGATTAAATATTAGGGGGTCAATTCATATTGGATCTACTAAACCTCCTGTATACAGTTACTCATACACTACACACTGTAACAATTTAATCAGATCGGTTTACAGAGCACATTTACACCACATGGGCCTGTCTCTCACTATTAATATTGCCAGATTTGTTAAGGATTGTGAGTGGCTTTAAATACTATTGTACTCCAATAATGTTTTGCAAAATTTAAGTAGTCAAATCATCCTCTATTTCGACCATAGGTCATAAACGTTTACACATAAAACAATAGAAGAAAGTGCATTCATTATCGTTGTGCTTTACAAAGCACCACACTGACTTAAAATAGAATTTAAAATAAAAATTTCTTCTCTGAGGCCCTAGTCACTGGAAGGAAAAAGTCAATCATAGGCCGTGGCCTACTATAGTCCACCATTATTCCCGGTACACAACTTTACATTTAGGTGCTAAGGTTTCTAAAGCATCTGCATCACAATGTACATACAAATAACACTTTACAGTTAACACTGATGATAAAATGATAGAAACACAGGATAATTACCAGTGTACTGTCTAAAAGAAATCTGTTCCAAAGCCCTGTCCAAGCCACATGATTAAATAGTTATTTACCCGTAATGCAGGCTAAACACTTTGACCTGATACTGTGAAAGCCCTATGGCGAACTGACCAATCTGCTGACAAGTATTTAGTAACTGCATTTACTACCAGTGTAGACGGGTCATATTTGCAAATTCTGTGAGCATTGGTACGATCACGTAGGAACAGCCTTGCTCAATGGAATAATACATTTTTCCCTGGAATTTTTATATAGGGGACAGAAAAAAGAGCATGTTAGGTTGACTTCTCACATAAATTGCACATTTTGCATTTATTGGCGTCAGAGCTGATCTGTGACCACCAGGCAGTAAAAATATTAACTGGTAAAATACCGTTTCTAAAGTGAAGGAATAAAGCACAAGCATGTGCAGGTATTGGCAGGTCAAGGAATTTCTCAGGCCATGGCTCCTGTTTAACGAACAAAAATTCTGATGTTAAATGGCCCACCCCATTACTATGAAGGATCTGCTCACTGGCCTTCTCCCAATATCTCAGTTTGACCAGTGAAATAGCGTTAGCTGGGATAGACTCTGGCCTCTCCGAAAATTGGGGAAAACCCAAGTCATCCCAGACTAATTTCATCTCCCTCAGCCAACTGACCTTTTTCCAGCTACTTTGATTCCTTATTAGGTCTTTAATTGCCTTGCGAAAGGTTTCCAGTTCCTCTGTCTTCCAAAGGCGGATCCAATATAAGGGGGGGGCCTCAAACCTGCTACATCTTTAATGCTGTTCATCCCAAGATCTAGTCTAAAGGGGATCATGGGGGTACCCTTCCCCATCCTAACTGTACATCTGATAAAATCGTTCTCTTTAATTTGTAGAACATCCAACTTGGAAAGCCCCATAACTCTGCACGATACAGAGCAGCGCCCCGGATCTGAACTTTGTAGATTTTTACTAGGGGGTTTAATGGGGGGCTAACTACAGCTCTGGCTTTACGTCCCAGAGCCCCTCCTCTTTGGCATATGATGTGCGCTCCTTTTCTGATATGTGCATCCCATCAACTTGAGTCCATCAGCCTGATCTCTAAATAATCAAACTAGTTGACTCTTTCCAATGGAATAGAATTCATTAATATACTGGCATTCACTTTCTTCTTTCGCGAACTACAGACCATAAACAGTTAGTTATATATAATAGAAAGATTGCTGGGGCTAGGACACAGCCTTGCCTTACTCCTCTCTCAGTGATAATTGGGTCTGTTAATTCGCCATCCTTGCCACTCCTCATTTGGGCAAATTTGCCTTCATGGAGTTGGACTATATGGTTCAGAAGGCCTTTAGGGACTCCCATGTTGGTCAGTGTCAGCCATTATTTATTCTGGGTACCAGATCAAAGGCCGCTCGAAGATCAATCAAGGCCACATATAAATTTCCACAGTCCTCCATTTAGTTGCCAAAAACCTCAGGGCTTGATCTGTTGTACTAACCGCAGGTCTAAAATCTGCTTGTAAATCGGATATGGACCCACTCTCTGTAATCCACTCTTACAAGTGAAACAAAATCTGCTTCGCAAAAAGTTTTTGGAAGTTATTAAGTAAGCTTATTGAACGATAGTTAAAAGGATCACAGGGACTGCCCTTCTTAAAAAGGGGGACTATCTCAGCTCCCCTCCGTGTACAAGGAGTGGGTGCTCCTGCGGCAACTGCATTGCAAACCTTGTTCCGGTAAGGGGCCCAGAGATCGGAGTTTGATTTATAGGGATCGCCAGGTATTTTATCGAGGCCCGGGGCTTTGCCCCACTTAAGGGATGCTATTGGTGCTTTAGCTTCGGCTAGGGAAAACTTAATTGGAGGGAACAGATTTCCCTAATGCTGGTCAACTACTTGAAGTTAGGTTCATTAGCCCCTGAGTAAAGTGACCCAAAATGTATTACCCATACTACCGTGAGGATCGCAGTACCAGGCAAGGGCCGGGAATCACCACTGTAATTTGAAATCAGCTTCCAAAACATGGAGCCATCGTTGGATCCTGCAGCCTCCAAAAGAGCAACCCATTGTTTCTCTTCCCAACTTTGTGCCTTAAAAAGTTCCTTCCTATAGCTCTCTCTTGACTGTCTTATTGGCTCTCTTATCCCCATTCACAGGTCCCTCAGTAATTTGTGCTTGGCTTCCCTACATGAATGGTTGAACCACCTCTCACTGCACCTGTTTCTTGTTTTAGCAACAACTTCTTTAGTAAAAAGTTCTTTTTGAGAGTTGAATAATTCCATTTGAACAGCCAGGGGCCTGCTATCATCCTCAGGTAAATGGAACATAAGCTCCATTTGATCTGCCAATAGGCTGTATATTGTTGAAAGGGAGCCTGGAGAGGAATTGACAACTTCCCACTTGACGTTCCATTTGTTGTTTGTCATGGTAAAATGCTGCACATGGTCCCTAGAAACAGGGGCCTCTATTATAGGCAGCATACCCCTAATAGATAGAATAAACGGGTCATGGTCGCTTTGTTCATGTTCTTTTACCACCATATCGACCATATACCCCCACAAATGAATGTCTAATAGAAGATAATCAATATGACTCCTATAAGCTCCACGTCTGAAAGTGGGGGAAGGATTAACATCTGAACAGGAGCGACTGTTACAAGCACGGAGACCATATACAAGTGTAATATCAACAATTTGATAAGCCGTTCTGCTCGTTCTGAGACTTTTGTTCATTACTAATTGCGGGATACCCCAAAGAATGTGCTCTTCTTGGTAAAGTTCTTGGGCCAAAGAATAAGGCTCAAAAGTGGCATTGAAATCCCCTGCAATTAAAATGTAACGAGTAGTGGATCTACTGGATAAGATATTATCAAGAACAGTTAGAGAATTAGACTCACAGTTACTGCCCACACTCCTGCTATATATATTCATCAAAAGTAGGGGTTTTTCTCTTTGGGTGGATAGTATTAAACCTTGTAAGTCAGCACAACCCATATTCACTTCCTTGGCCTGACACTCGAGGGAAACTACTGACCCATATGAGTAAACCACCTGAGGGTCTTCCTGAAGTCACCTTACGTGCTGGAACACAAAAGCTCTTAAAGCCATTTCTATGCTTGGGCTCCAGGGCCCATGTCTCTTGGAACAGGCAGATCTTGTGCTCATCTATAAAAGAGCCCCAGTCTGGAATTCGCATTTTGGACTCTAGCCCGGCTATGTTCCAACTAAGAACAGTGACTGGCACATCATCCTGGGCTCGTGGTACAATCTGTGTGGGGCTCATTAGATCTACCACTAAACTGCCCACTTTAAGTACCTCAACTTCTTTATCTCCAATAGTATCCCACGCCTGATAGATTAAAAACTGGCCATGTTCCGACCAAGAACAGTGATCGGTGTATCATTCAGAGCTAGCCGTACAATTTGTGTAAGACTCATAGAATTCGCATTTACAATCTGTTCTTCTAAACTGCTCACTCTGAATCCCCCGGGTTCCTTATCTCTAGAAGTATTGCACTCCCCAGGGGTTAATCTTGGCCCCCTTGTCCCAGAGATTTCCTGTATAACTTTGAGTTTGTCAATCTGCATCTGAAAGGGAAGATGGAGGTTGCCTGCATTCAGACTGTAACACATGGTGCACATGGGAACAACGGGGACCTCTGGAGCCAAGTATCAAACTGCTAGGAGCGAGTTTGGGTACTGGGAGGATAGAAGGTTGAGAGTCTACACAAGGAAACCACTCCTGCTAAGGGGCTAGCTCTGCAGGAGTTTAAGAAAATCTGATGGACCAAGGCATGTGAGTCAAAGTTTATAACAATGCAATCTCCCACTCCAAAATTATTCAGCGGGCCCACCCATCCAACCCTCCTCATCATTAATATTGAAGGTGCCATAAAGAATGCAAATTTAGCATTAACATGTAACCAATGGATGACCTTATTTTTTAACTCTATATAAAGTCTCTACACTATTTGCTCGGAGCCTAGGAACATTTGTGATTACAAGCACATACAGGCAAGTTTCCAGGGGTAGATTTAAAACTTCTAAATGAGCCCCGTAATTGACGGGTCTAGCTCTACTAGACTCCGGGTCCATCACTAAAGGACTTGCTAATTGATACTTATCAACATTAAACACTAAAGGCATCTAAAGACACTAAATTGGTTGTCGGAGCAACACCACAAACTCCCCTATTAGTAGTAACTACATAATTGGAACAGCCTTTCGCTGGATTACGGCCCACCTCAAATTGACAAGAATGAGTACAACACCCCTTGGACATTGGGCCCTCAATAGAATGTGAGGGAGCCTTACCACCAATGCCAGAAGATTGTTCCAAAATTGAAGACTGACAGTGGGGTTGTGAATTAGCTCGAGGAATAGTGTCAGACACACGGGTCTGAGTAAACTCCCCCCCCCCCCCCCCCCCCCCCCCCCAAATTTCTCTTCTGAAGCTTTTAGACAGAGTTCAATAGGACGCAACCTTTTGGTGAGCTCAATTATGTACTCCAGCGTCGGTGGACCAGTAGTTCTCTCCTGTGGTTTTTTGGATGACATTGCCGGTTTCAGGTCCAGAGCTAATAATGCCCATAGTGTGTGCACGTTAATTTCTTAGGTTGATGTCACCAAGCTTTCTTTTTCCTTTTGGCTCTTGGACTGGTGCACCAGCCAAGGGTCCCGGTGATGGCAATGCGAGTTCTATCGCAATAACCCCATCCAAAGCCACAGAGGAAATCTCCTGGGCGTCGTCTAAATGGTTGACTGGTGGAAAAGCCAGATTTACTTGCGTGTACTGGGGCCGCAGAAACAGTGGAAGCTGTAGGGGTAGTTGTGGAGGGGATGGAGATAGAGATAGGAGTCAGTGATGCCAGGATAGATAGACTACGCTCCGCCATCTCAATTTCTTTATCTAAGGCTCCGACAGCCTTTTGTAGGAAGCCGCCTAGAGTTTTATTGATTTTAAGATTATCTTGGGGAGGCCCCCCTTCAGTCTACCCATCTCTCACCCCTTTATACTCTCTGAACCCCTCCTCCCACAAAGGGTGCAGCACTTGTTTTTCACCTCCAGCAGTTCACCCACTCTTGGAAATGTTGAGGTTTTAAGTTGTACGGCTCCAGGAGACCAACAGGTTGCAACCTAGAGAAAGGAGAATCTATTTAAAACCAGCAGGTAGGGTATTTGCAAGCGCACATCCAGAAAGAGGGTGCTCACTCGCTGGCCAACACGAGTATCCCACTGAGAAAGACCACAGCTACACTTCCTCCGGCTGACTTCATCTCAAGTGCACTTTACGCCACCAATCGGCTCACCAAAGAGAAGAGAGAGAGGCCAGTCTCCAGGTACTACCAAGATTCTGCATGTGGATTCTTCTTTCTCCCACCTGGGGCACAGGAGACACAGAGCGCGCAGAAACACTGCATATGCCGATGGAGCACTCAGCTCATCAAATCTAGATCCAGCTCCAACAACAATGCCTGAAAATCTCACAGGGCGATTGAACCAATGCAGGGCAGAGGACAGAAGGACGCTGCTCCCAGAGCTGCTGCTGCACTCTAGCTATACCCTTCCTGCCTGTCGCAAAACAGGACAGGTTAGGTCGGTGGCCACTTGCAGTCTGTCGCAGTTGAAGTAGCAGTAGCAGTCACGGTCCTGGTCTGTTACAAATTGCCAGTGTTTACCATCGCTGTTTTGGGGATACTGGTACACTGATACACTGGTACGGATTTCACCAGGGCCAGTTTCCACCATTAATCAGCTCCCGGCCCTGGCGCCACTATTGCAGCCGCCACACAGCTTCTTTTCTGCAGCTTCTTTTCTGCAGCTCTTTTCTGCAGCACCCACACCGATGCCAGCTCCGTAAGCCTAGGCCCCATGTTGCCCTCAAGGGCAAGGAGCGAGGGAAGCCTTCAAGCTGCTGTGCTCCAAAGTGCGTCCTCCGTGGCCTCTGCCCACCGGCTAGGTACCAGGTCTGCTCAGGGACAAGGAGCGCAGGGAAGCCTCTGAGCCGCCGCGCTCCGAACTGCAACCTCTGCGTCCTTCACGTCCTCCGCTTCCTCTGCCTACCACGAGAGCTCTGGGCAAGAGCGCAGGGAAGCCTCTGAGCTGCTGTGTTCGAACCGCGGCCTTCCCCCTCCGCATCCTCCGCCTCCGACTCCCACGAGAGCTCACAGCTTCCGCTTCCCAACATTTAAGTATATTTAATGTAATATACTAAATAGCACCTACTTGACACCTAAATGTGCTGGTAAAGTATACCTTTGGATTCATTCTAGCTGTACCCGTTGCCGTACAGCTGAAGCTGATCTAACCAATATTTTGTAGTCTTGTGTTTCACTGACTCGCTATCGGGATGACATGAATCAGTGCACTACAGGCTTGTATTACTGGTTATCAGATACGTAATACATTTGAAACCAGTATGTATGCTGGTTCTCTTTTCACATTTCAAGATGGATAAAGCAGCTGGGAAATTCTTAGTCCTTGCATTACTTCTAGCAGGATGTAACATTACAATGAATTAGAAAATATTTGGCCCCACCAACACTTTTCTGAAAAGGCACACTTCATCCATCACATGGCTTAAAATTAAAAGCATACACCTTCTTAGGGAGGTATGTGCTGGCGGTCGCAAAATATTCATTGCTTAATCATGGGCTTTTATGTTAGAATCCTTGAAGCCATACAAGAAGAATTATGAAAGCCCCCACAGATGCTCTGTGTATCCAGGTTGTAATTGAATGTGTTTTGCAATTTGATTTGTATTGTGGACCCTGATCTTTGTAGCTCATTATAGTTATAATTTTTAATAGGTTGACAAACTGTAGGGAAAGGCATAGTAGATCAGAGTAGGTAAAGGGTGAAACCACGCAAGTACCTTTCCAAAGGATCTTATTCTTTTTTCCTTGACTGCTAGATAGGTTGGAGGATACGTGGGAATTGACCTATCGTTATTGGTAGAATAATAATGCTGTATAAATGAACATGCACACCAGTTTTACTGCTCTCCATAACTTTGAATGCATTGACAGCACTTTATATTAATCCTGTTGCCGAAGTAACTTTTTTTGTGAAAATGAAAACTATTTAAATAGAGTGCAAAAGAATGTAGTTCACAGATGGAAGAGGAAAGTGGATGGAGTAAGTGACAACAGCAAAGTCTCCCCCAAGAAGAATATGTTTTGATATTGTGCAACAAGTGAAAGACAGATTAAAAAGGTCTGTGAAGAAGGGAGGGAAAGCAGAAAAATACTGTTAATACATAATAAACAACCCAAAATGTTTTGTCCTACAGGAGCTGTTGGCATTGTTAAAATGTGTGGAAGCTGAAATTGCGAACTACGAGGCGTGTCTAAAAGAGGAGGTGGAGAAGAGGAAGAAGTTTAAGGTGGGTTTTTGTTAGGTTGACTTATGTTTTTAGGTCGAAGCCTAGCTGTGTGGTTTAGCAACTTCTTTTGGGCATTCTGAAAACTTCTATGGGAATACATTTCACCCATTGCTTATTTTTGCCTTTTTGGTTTGTAACTCATGGTGACTTGCTTTCTATTTGCTGGTTTTATTTGTTATAGGCTGTCCAGCTTGAGTTCAACCCTCCAGTTGACCATTGCCTGTTTAATGTGACCTACTGAGTACTCTCTGTAAACAAGCCTTTAGATAGTGTTCTTATTTTGTCCCACCTGCTGTGCATTCAATCCCAGGTCAAATGTCAAACTCCGTCTTTGAGGGAACTTTGTGTTTTCTTTCTCTGACTTCAAAGTGAGGGAATTTGTGACAATCCAGCTAGGATTAAGAGAAGAGGCTGTAGGATGTTTTTTCCAGCACACAACAAAAATGAACTGCTCTGATATGTCAGAATAGGAAAGTACAAGTGAAGCAAATGTGTTTGTAATTGTGGAGTGTGGTGAAAGCAAACAATCAAAACACATCAATACACTAGGTGATGACATTTCCACACAGTAAAACTGTTTGTGCAATTGTAATGGTCATTTCAATTGAAAATGTGTTGTCTGTAATGGCACTGCTTTACCACACCTTACATACTCCACACTAAGCCGCTCTACCTTACACCACTCCACTCTACAACACTTTGCTCTGTGCCCCTCCAGTCCACTCCACTCTACGACATGCCACTCCACTGAATGATCCTCCACTGTAAGACACTCTACGCTGACATGCCATGTTAAGCCACTCCACAAAACACCACTCTACCCCCTCCACACCACTTATGCCACCCCACACACCCCACTCCAGTTCACCCCACTCTGCCCCACTCCAATCTACCTCACTCACGTTTTACTCCATTCTATTCCACTCCGGTCTACACCACTCCGATTTACCACAATTTACTCCAATCTACCCCATTCCCCTCCAGTCGACCCCAGTTAACCTCACCCCAGTCAACCTCACTCCCATCAGTCTACCCCACTCCACCCCAGTCTAACAGACTCCACTCCAGTCTATTCAGTCTAAACCACTCCAATCCACCCAATCAACCACAGTCTACGCCACTCCAATACACTCCACTCCAATCTGCCACAATCCAGTCCACCGCACTCTTACCTACCCCACAGCACTCCATTGTACCTCCCTCTAACTCCCTCCACTCGACGCCACTGCACTGTACCCCACCCTACCCTTGCCCATGCCAATCTATCCAGTCCATTCCAAACTACGCTACTGCAGCCCACCCAATTTATCCTACTCCTATCTATTCCACTCAACCCTAATCTACCACATTTGGATCAACTCTAGTCTACCACACGCCACTGAAATCTGCCCCACTCAAGTCTACCATAAACAACCCACTCTGATCTACACTTGTCTACCCCGCTCCACTGTACTCCAATTGTCTGTCGTCTTCTTTCAGGTCAGCAGGATCTGATTTCCTGTTGCCAGGGGCTACCCTAAATACCGGATTTTGGGAGATTAGGCGAGTGTAGGGTAGTAGCCAACTGGCTATTTACCCCTGGGTGACTACACCCACCCCTATATCACCACTTCCTGTGGGAACTGGGCATAACCCTGTCCCAGAGTTCCTAATGCTGCCATCACCAAGATGGCAGACTTTTTAGTTTCCCATCCATATCAGGTAGCCCACCTTTGGGGTGGAACTAGGCAGAGGGTGGACACGCCTCTCTGACTACTATTTTTCCTGCCTCTCTGGGTGCCAAACGAGCCCTGGTCTGGCGGGGTGGGCATCCCCTCATCTCTGAGGGAAGCCGGATTTTTATACCAAAGGCAGTGGGCTCTTTTATGCTTCCTGCCTTGGAATGCTAATTTACAGGTCATCCTGTTGGAAGGGGTATGTAGAACCCTCTGCCAGAGCAGGCTTTGTTCCGGACTAACAGAGAGCATGAGCTCTCATCTTTGGGAAGGGGGGTGGGAGGGTCAGAAACTTGTTTGTGGTGGCAGGCTGGTTAGAACCAGTAAGTCAGCACATTTGTAGTGACCTCTGGGTGCATGTATTAATAAATCCATCTCTGGAATAAGGGTGGGTTTATTAATGCAAGATGTTTGATAACAAACATCTTTCGTTTTAGTGAAGCCATCATGTAGATGGAGAACTCCTATTGACCAGTGTCGAGGACATGTACTTAAAATGGCTTCCCTGATTACTTGCCATGTCTAAGAATCGACAAAGACCTTGCAGGGCATATCTGCTCTTGCACATATGTCCACAAATGTAATATAAAGCACCCTGCCTTAGGGCTGGAAGGCCATCTGTAGGGGTGACTTACATATATTTCATGCAGCGTTAGTAAGCATGGCACACAGGCTGTGTGCCATGTAGTATTTTTACTTTCTGCTGTTCCAAGACATGCAGCCTGCAGTGGCAGTCTGCATGAGCTAGGTGAGGGCTCCAGGGGGTGGCACAATGCATGCTGCATCCCTTTGGGACCCTCTTTGGTACTCATGCTCAAGGTACTTAGGGTACCATTTGCCAGGGACTTACATAAGGTATTGCCAATTGGGTAACAACTGCAGTTTTACGGAAAGAGGTCTGTCACTGGGGACCTGGTTAGCAGGAACCCAGGGCACTTTTTGTCAAAATTGCATTGCATGCCAGGCATATAGTGGGGGATGACCATGTCAAAAAGCTTCACTTTCTCACTCTCACTCTCACTCCTCTGTGCGATGTGCACTAGATGCTGCTGATACCTCCGCTAAAGGGATTAACATCAGCCTCTTACTTAGACACCGTGCTTGGCTTAGAATCTCTGGTTTTAAACCAGATATGTGACAGGACATACTAAATATGCCCTTTTATAATGAGCATCTCCTTGGGCCTCAGGTAGACGCCACACTAGAATTTATTTAATTTATTTCATTTCATTTTTATTTTTTTTAAACTGTGACGAGAAAAGCAATTGGTGCTCTTCAGAACCCTGCTCCTTGTAGCAGCTTTCGTCGTCCCGGTTATCATAAGAGTTCACTAAGCACCTCCTCAGTTGCCTTAACTTTCTGCCAAAGGCAGCAAGGCCAAAGCACATCCCTGAGGGGCTGCTATCATGGCTCCTAAAGCGGCAACAACAGTAAAGGGAGAGGGAAGGTTGCCACCCCAAGTGGAGCAACACCCTCCACTAAACAATTACTTCCCTCTCTTGCCCCCCAACGACATAACACTTGTGGGCCGAATACAGGATTTTCTACCCACATGGCAACTAGTTACATCAGACCAGTGGCTGTGAGACATTACCCAACATGGCTATTGTCTGGAGTTCACTACCACACCTCCCAACATTCCATCTCGCACTGACAGGCTATAAGTGGCACATCAAATATTACTTAACCAAGAAGTTCAAGTTCTTCTCAAAGAAGCTATACAATCTGATCCATTTCAACATCCGGGCTCAGGAGTATATTCTGTATACTTCCTAGTCCCCAAAAAAGATGGGTCTTTACGACCAATCCTAGATGTCGGACCACTAAAAGGGTACATCTTATCAAAATATTTCCACATGGTCACCTTGCAAGATGTGATTCCACTTCAACAGGACAACTTTATGGTTACACTAGACATAAAAAAGACGCCTACTTTCATATACCAATACATCCAGCTCATTGCAGATATCGCAGGTTTGTGGTGAGTGGTAAACATTATCAGTTCAAAGTCCTTCCTTTCGGGGTGACGGCTCTACCTTGAATATTCACCATTTGTCTAGCTTTAGTAGCAGCCCATCTACCTAGACAAAAAGTCCATGTGTTTCAATATCTGGACATTTGGATTATCAAAGCCAAGACTTACAGTTTCAACAACACACTCAAATCACATTAGATCTGCTACACTGTTTTGGATTCACCATTAACATTCCCAAGTCTCACCTTCATCCCATATCTGAGGGCTATTCTAAACAACCAAGTAGGATTAGCCTATCCCAATTTCTGCAAGATTCCAGAATTTTCAGACACTATTACCTCAATTTCAAGCAAATTAATAACTTGCATGCGCCTACTAAGGATGATGGCCTCCTGCATTGCCATAGTACCCCATACCCGGTGACATATGCACCTGTTACAGGAGTGTTTAGCCCGACAGTGGTCCCAGTCTCAGGGTCAGAACCATTCTCCACAATTATTCAGTCTATCACAGACCATTTGGAGTTGAGCACAACATCACAACAGTCACCTGTTCGCAAAATATTTCCCAGGTATGGACAAAGACTTTTCAGACCTCCTCAGCAGGATGCATCAACAAATCCACAAATGGTAACTCCACCCACTGGTCCTCCTCTGGTACTTCTACAGATGGGGGATACCTCAGATAGAGCTTTTTGTAACCACAGAAAATGCAAAATGCCAAAAGTTCGCCTCCAGGTTCCCACACCCACTATCTAAGTGCATCACACTATGGATGGGTTGGTAAGGGATATTTGCCTATGCTTTTCCTCCTCTCCCTCTCCTTCCATTTCTGGTTCGGAAGCTCAGGCAAACATCTCTCACATTGATTTTAGTGGCTCCCATCTACCATCGTCATCCCTGGTTCACAATACTACTAGACCTCTCTATTACCCCATGAGAAGCCTGCCAACAGGCCTGTCCTTTTCACATAAAACCATAGAAAAATAAGCCACCCAGATCCCAAAGTTCTCAACTTAGTTATTTGGCTCCTGATGTCATATAGTTTGGATGTTTTAATATGCCACTAGAATATATGACCAATCTTAAAGGAGCCAATAGGTCGACCCCTAGAGCTTGCTATGCAGCAAAAAGGAAAATATTTGTCTGCTACTGTCAAAATGCATTGATCCTTTCAAAGTGAATGTTCAAAACATTGCTTCATTTACAAAAAGCTGGGTTAGCATTCACATCTATAAGATTACTTCTTGCTGCAAAGCTGCCTATCTTCATAATAGGTACCATAACTCGTTATTCAAAATACCAAAAAGCCTTCATGGAATCTTAATGTTGTTTTTACATGCCTTATGTGCCCTCCATTTGAACCATTACATATATGCCCCCTTCTATTCTTTTCTCAAAGTGGCAATTTTAGTCGCTATCGCCTCACTTACACCTGATAGTGAGCTCCAGGCTTTAACCTTGTAAGAACCTTTCTTCCAGCTACACAGACACAGGTTGGTTCTCCGCACAAACCCTACATTTCTCCCTAAATTTGTCTCCCATTTTCACCTCAGTCAGTCAATGCATTAGATTTTAAAAGGATTCTTAAGTTCTACGTTGATAGAAATAAAACATTCAGAAAAACTAAGCAACTTCTTTTTTTTTTTTTTTTACCTCCCTATTCAGGAAACCGTATATGCAAGTCAGACATAGCCAGATGGATAGCTAAGTGCATTCAAACATGTTATGCTAAAGCCAGAATAACTTACCTACACCTCCTAGAGCTCACTTTATTAGTAAGAAAGGAGCATCCTTGGCTTTCCTAAGAAATATTCCAAAAGCTGACATACGTAAGGCAGCTACATGGTCCACATCACACACCTTTACAAAACATTGTGTGGATCTTTTAGCACGCCAACAAGCCATTGTAGGTCTGGCAGTGCTATGTAAATTTTTTCAAACAACTGCAACACCCACAGGTTAGCCGCCAGTTCAGTCTATGCAAAGCATGTGTACCTACTGACGCACATTTTATGAGGCTGGCTCAGTATATGGTGTACCCCTATTGTGTGGCACCCTATACTGAGTCCTAATTTTATTTGGCAGGTGGTGTTTTTAAGAAGTTTACCCAGTTGATTTCCGCCATTGATGTTTTATTTTTTACTGATGGTTGTTTATAAGGTTAAGAGCATTTTTCTGCTGTTTAGCTGTTTTTACATATTTTTATGTATTTATTATTCATTGTTTTATTTGTTATGTGCCTTTATGCTGTTGAAGTGCAGCGAATAACGCTTTTTTTGACTTGAGACCAAGCAACCCTTTGTGATAGTGAATAGGTGTCCAGATAGCAAAAGCTCTCTAGGGGTAGCTGAGACGAGCAGCTGACGCTTATCCAGGAGGAATGTAAAGCAATTGCAATACCACTGTAGTCAGACAGTAGCTCACTCACAAGAAAGAACCGCACAAGTGTTGCAAAAATACAGGATACATTATTACAGCACTACTTGTAAACTAGCTTTGGTATATCTCCCTTTGGAGATATATACTCACAATATATACACAAAATAACCATCAGAAATCGCATAAAAATAGACATGGAGCTATGGGAGAGCCAAACCATATACTAAAATAGTGGAATGTGAAATAGTCCACTGTACTAAGGTAAGTGTGGTAGTTAACTAGGGGCCGAGGGCAGATAGAAACACCAGAGGTAAGTATAGTAAGTGTCCCCAGCAACCAGGTGCAAGGTAGTTACCCACCCATTTGTCCCATAGGCTAACACAGAGAGTAGTGATTGAATTTCTTAGGATTCAGGACCCTTCCCAGTGGACTCCGAGGAAGCCAGCAGACAGAGAAAAAGGATGAACAGTGCTCCTGCCCCAGGAATCTACACCAGGGACCCTCATGCTTATGGGAGAAGGGACTCTCTCTGAAGTCATTGGATGCCTTAGATTACCCAGCTGCTGTCATGACGGTGAAACCCAGGGACGGATTCCAGATGTGGAGGACCTGCGAAGGAAGGGGACAGAGTCCGGTATCCTTGGAGGTGCCTAGGTGGTGCAGGTGTCAATGCCAACCCTCCTAAAGGTGAAGTTCCTGCAAGTCAGTGGAAGTAGTAGTCCAGCTGCAACTCCATGACCCTGCAGAAGATCACAGGAGTCGCCTACGAGCTGTCCCTCGATGGTCGCCGGATTGCAGGAGGATCGGTGACCAGTCCGGTCACCATCAAGCACCTCCAAATGCAAGCAGGAGCTAAAGAAGTATTTGCAAAATTTTAAGGACCAGCAAGGTCCTTGAGAGACTACCCAGGAGGGGGAATCAGGGCTGACCCTCAGCACACAGGAAGGCCAGCAGAAGTCAATTAAGCCCCCACGAGAGACCCACAAGCGCTGGACACAGAGTCACAAGGAGGCCTCACCAGCACAACAAAACAGAAGTCCCATGTCACAGGAGTTGCAGGACAAGGGCTGATCTTCATGTTGCAGAGTGCTAGAGGCTGGGGCTTCTTGATGCCTGAAGATTTCCTGGAGGAAGAGTCAACAAGCATTGTGTAATAGCCGCGGCGCATAGGGGATCTAGGAACTAGATCTAGGAACTAGGGAATCCTCAAAGGAACCCCCACAATACAAGGTATCACACAACTAACACTTGAATCGGTATAGTTGCATGGTTCCAGTATATTTGATACTAAACATGCCTAGGTTTGGAGAAGCAGTTATGTAGTTGGACCACTCATGTTGACCAGTGCTTTGTTGTTGGAAAAGCATCTTATGTTCCTTTCATGTTTATTCTCTGTTACAGATTGACGATCAAAGAAGAACACACAACTATGATGAATTCATCTGTGCATTCATCTCTATGCTAGCTCAGGAAGGTGAGACCAGATGTGTATGGATTTAAAGAGTGCAGTACACAGTATTTGGAGTTTGTAATGAAAATAAAACCTTAAGGATGGTGTAGGAAGCTGGCTCTTTTATAAAGTGGACCAAAACGAGGTTCGCTGCGTAAAGAATCCAAACAAACCCTTGAATTGCAGCGGCACAAATTACACCCCAAGTACTCTCACTTGTGGTAGTGTGGGCAAGCAGTTGGGCATATCAGAGGGTAGTACTAAGCATGTATTGTACACACAAAGGCAGTAATCGTGACACATAATCAATAATGAAATCCATCACCAGTTTATAAACATAGCATAGCATATATGTTTGATACCAAGATCATCGGAACCAAGTGAGTACTTTTCAAGTTATAAATCTTTGCAATTTTCAAAAGTTGACAGTGCAGTTTCAGGAGCAGTAATGTTAGCCTATGAGGGAAAAAACGTATACTGCATAGGGGTAGTTACGAGGGACTTACAGGGCCCAGCTTCTGTAGTTAAGGTAAGTATGGGGCAAGGTCCATGATAGCACCAGCTGATCACTTCGGGAGGTACTGGGGCTTCTGGGTACAGAGATCCTTTTCAGCATTGGGTGCCCTAACGTTATCCTACGGGAAAGAAACAGACACTGCATACAGGCATTTAGCAATGACCTACAGGACTGTTCTTCTGGAGTTAAATAGGGGGCAAGGTCCAAAGCAGCACCAACAGAAGGGGCTGAGACGTCCTGGTGCAGAGGTCTGTTTAGCCCCGGGTGCCCTAATGTTATCCTATGGGAAAGAAACAGACACTGCATAGGGACACTTAGCAAAGACTTACAGGACTGTTAAGGGGCTCTGGGATGTCTGGCTTCAGAGGTTTTTTAAGATTTCTGGTGACCCATTCATTTCAGTGGATATCAGTCCAGTTGGAAAGAGGCTGCGAGCAGGGACTGGCCAGCTAGTCCGGGGGAATCCACAGGGGAGGGGCTTGACCCTTGAGATCCTCGGGCATGTAGAGACCTTTGGCGTGCTTCTCCTCGGGCTGTGGGGCTCAGGTGCAGTGGTGTTTTTTGGCGTTGGGTTGTGGTGCAGGGGTTATTTGCAGTTGAATTGGGCCTACAGAAAGAGGCAGCAGGCAACATCTGGAAGTCCACTGTTGGCAATCCCAAAGTGGGCTTTGGCTCTGGAGGGCTGAGGGACAGTGTGGGCACAGCTGGCTTCAACTTGGGCTAGGGGGCACTGGTGCAGTGGTGCTTCTGGTGTGGTGGTCCGGAATCCTTGTGAGTCTTTGGTGCCTGCAAGATACAGGGAAAGCAGCTCTGCAAACTCCATGTGAGGTCCTGGTTACTTCACAAAGTGCTGGCAGTCCTTTCAAGCTTTAAAAGCAGAACAGCTGCAGGATGAGTCTTTGGCGCAGTTGTCAAGGTCAGAAGGCAGGTTTGCTGGGTTGGGGCCAAGTCAGTTGCTGCTTCTCAGTTCTTGCTTATCGCAGCCCTTCTGGTCCTTTTTCCTTCTGTAGTCCAGCTAATCTGAAGCGCTGGCAACAGGGGATTCCCTAAATACTCAGTTTAGAATCGTTAAGGGGAGTGAAGGGTAGTAACTACTGGGCTATTTGCCCCTGGGGCCATTATTCCCCCTAGATGAACACTTCTGATGGGACGTGGGCATAACTCGGTCCCAGAGTTCCTAATTCTGCTTTCACCAATATGGCACATTTCTAAATGTTGTGTCCACATCTGGCAACTAACCTTAGTGGTGGGACTGACCTGAGGCATGGACACACCTCTCAGACTAATAATTGTCCTGCCTTTCCAGGTGCCAATGGGTCCCGGGTCAGAGGGTGGACACCTCACTTCTGGGGAAAGCCAGATCTGCATACCAAGGGTGGTGGTCTTCTTGAAGCCCCCTGCTGTGGAACACAGATTTGGAGGTCATCCTGTTGGGAGGGGTGTGTTAACACCCCTACCAGAGCAGGCCTTGTTCCTTACTGCCTGAAAGCAGAGGCTTTCATCCTTGGTGGTCAGAAACCTATCTATTGTTGTCAGGCTAGTTGAAACTAGTCAGCCAGTACACAGGTAGATGGTATATTTTTGAGGGGGCATCACTAATACATGCACCCTTTGGGTGCATGTATTACTAAATCCATCAGTCGAATCGGTGAGGGTTTATTAAGACGAGATGTTTGATACTAAACATCCCTATTTTCAATGAAGCCATCATGTAGCTGGGGAACTCTTACTGACCAGTGTCCAGCACATGTACTTAAAATGGCTTCCTTGTTCACTTACTATGTCCAAGATTCGACAAAGACATAATAGGGGCATATTTGGTCATGCAGATATGTCTTCACCTGTAATATAATGTGACCTTCCTTAGGGTTGTAAGGTCTGCTGTAGGGGTGACTTACAAATATTACAGGCACTGTTTGGGGACATGACACACAAGTGTGTTCCATGTCGTGTTTTCCCTTTTTGGAGTACCTTGTCACGCAGTCTGCAATGGCAGACTGTATGAGTTTGGTGCTGGGCCCCTTAGAGTGCACAAGCTGTGCTACTGCTCTTGGGGGACCCTCTTTAGTACCCCTGCCCTAGGTACCAGAGGCACCATTTACTAGAGACTTACAGAGTTGCTAAGGTCCTGGGTGCTCTGGGATCAAGTGTCCAACTATCTTGTTTTGGGGAAGGAACGCTGGCACTGGGGACCTAGCTAGCATGAACCCAGTCCTCCTTAGTCAAAGTTGCATAAAAAAGACAGCAAGTGGGGTGGCTACTGCAACCAAAACCTAGTTTCCTACCGATAACCACCTACATGCTTGCAGGTGACGTGGTGGTGGCTGAATATCATCAAACATTATGTGTAAGGAACATTTTAAAGTTTGCTTTTTTTGGTGGTTTTGGTAGTCTTGGACTGCAGTAGGTATTTTAGGGGCACGATTTTCATCTATGCATAAAGTGGTGCTTGTATGTCTCCTTATTCCTTTGACCATGTATTGTTCTCCCCATCGGCTCCTTTTCTAAACATTCCATGTTTTCTTTTTAACTCATTCTCTTTATTTTTTGTAGTAGTATCCCCCATTCGTGCTTCTTATTTTTTCCTCGTTTGTCAGTTTACTTCCTGTTCTTTTTATTCTGCATGCCCCATTTCCTTTCCTATTTCCTTAGTTCACTTTCTTTGCTTTCCATTCAACTCATCTGTCTCCTCTCTTCCAGGAATGTTGGCAAGTCTTGTGGAACAGAACATCTCTGTGCGAAGGCGTCAGGGAGTCAGTATCGGTCGACTTCATAAACAACGTAAACCGGATCGCCGTAAACGTTCCCGTCCTTACAAAGCAAAGCGCCAGTAAAAATGGCAGGAGTTCCACTAGCTTCCAGCACAGCTGTAGGATGCCGAGAGGTCTGCAGAGGCTTGCATGCTTCTGACACCGCGATCGCTCGTTCAGCTCAACGAAAGCTGACCCTGTGAAAAATGTGCCCGTGGGCAAGTGGGTATTTTGTCTAGGCGTGGACAATTTCTGCAAGAGACGTCCAGCTGCCACCATGCCTAGGTGTCCTAAGCAGTGGTTATGAAGCAAAACATGATGTGGCATGGATATCTGGATTCTGACCGTCGTTGAGTTGCGATGTCTTTCAGACACATCACCACATCACAGATCTCCTAGAAGTGGGTTGTCATTGATAGTACATAATTGAGTACAGTGTCAAGAGGTGGCATTGTTACTGGACACTGATAAGTGGCAAAGGAAGTTAGGTAAAATTATTCTATGGATTGTCTTTTTATATTTGCATTATGTGGGGATTTGCAGTTCTTTAAAGGCCCTAATATAATTTTGCATCACTCAGTTCAGGATATCTTGGAAAAGTAACTTTTTATGTAATCCTGCGCTCTGCAATTGGGTACTGAAATAAAGTGAGATTAAATAGTAAATTGAATCGATAAAGCAGCAAGATTAGCCCTATTGCAGTTCCAGTTAATTGTTTAAGAGGTGCATTCACTAAGGAAGATTCTACTTTTACTCCCAGTCCTTTTGCATTTGAGCATAAAAAGGAATATAACTGTCTGATCCATACAAGAGAATCTGTGCCGCCCTTAAACAAAACCAATTCCTATGCTCCTGTTTTTTTGGCAGTGTATTCATGCACTCTGGTAGCTTTGGATGCATTTGGCACAGGTTACAGACATGGTTGACGTCAGCCTAATAAAGTACCAAGCAGGTGAGCTATTCCAATCTGTATATTTTGGTGGTGTGTGCTTAATATTTCTATTTATGTTGTGTCACATATCTTTCCTGATATGTGATTTATTGTCAGACTATTTCACTGTTACCACTGCTGAAATGGTGTTCTTTCCCATGCTGCCAGAGCGCTTTTTTAGTTGCTTGGTTGATATGTTTCTTGTCTTTCACCTTTCAGAGTTTCTGAAGTCTTGTTCTTCCAATATGAAGCCCCTGCTATGGCTTGGCAGCATGCCGCCATTAGTACTGCTGAGAGGACTTTGTTCCATGCTGATCTTTTGTCTTGTTCAATTGATATTGGCACCCCAAGGTCTGTGTTTTGTTAACATAATGGTTTGTCCACATACATTGCAGGGATTGTAGTGTGCTGTTTTTATGGCATTTCTGGTCCTGACATAATTTGCCCACATTAGTGTTACTCTGATGACGTTTCATCTAATGACCGCTCATGTGGCTGTTTTCATCCCCTCCAGTGTCACCCTGCCCTGATTGGTATTGCTGGGTGATAGTTCATTGTTGTGGTTTGAGGCTGGCATTTCTGATCACTGGCATTGTTTGGTTAATAGTTGGTCTGTGATATTAACAGATAACAAGAGGTTACAAATGCCTATAGTTAATGGAGTTGTAGTTGACCGTTTAAAGTTAGACTACCTGTCTATGCAGGGCAAAAGAAGGCAAGAGGACAGTGAAGTGCTAAATTTTCAGAAGGGGCAGAAAGCATGAAAAGTAGCCTGGATACTTCATGAGGCTTTATGCTGAAAGAGGTTGTTTTGATTACTGAGATAAAAGATGCAGGGGGTAGCTGCATACTTTAGTGGCTGAGGATACATGAAAGAGAATATAGTGGTATTTATTTTGGGAACAGTGACTGAGGTGAACACAGGTGGCTTTGATTCCCTCGATTGGCAAAATCTAAGTGTTGGAGAACACCTTCATAAGCTGAAGAGACCCAAATGTCTTGAAGTGAGAGAAGGTACACTTCAGGAAGGATGCTAGGATCAGGTAGAAAGATATCATTCATTTCCTAAAAATATTCTAAATTGTGATTGTTGCTAAATCCCTGCAGTGACACTAGTGCTAAATCCACAGAAAACTGGTTTGGTGGGGTGATTCTAGGTCTAAGTGGAAAATGGTGGCTCAGATTCTTTGCATATACAGTCCTTACCTTGGTGGACAACTAGTAACGATCAATGAATTTCTGGGCCTCCAATGTTTCCTTAGTGCACACGTATTGTACATTTATACAATGCCTGATGTCTTTTCAAAATAAAAAAACAACAATAGTAAACCTTGCTCAGAAAGCAAACAAAATGTCAGTTTTATCATTAGGCCATATCAAACACATTGTGTCTTTTTACAATCTAATTGTTTGTAAATGTCGTTGTGCCCTGTGCAGGTGAGTAATTCAAATGGTATTTGAATTGTATTTATGTGTGTACTTTCAAATTAACATCTCTATCCAAAGATCAATTATATAGCACTTATTCACAACTGCCAGGCAGGAACTCTCAACACATGACTACCTCCGCAGCTTTTGCGCAGAACTACATTGAAATAATTGTCTGCTTCACACCGTCTCCCCCCTATGTTGTGAGTTCTGGATTCTATAAAATCCTGGATGCTTTTTGTTACGTCTAAAAAAGGCTTAGAACCCACACATTACTTACCATTGGTTGGCTTCAACATCAGTCTGATTTGCTGGTTCCTGATTGGTCACTGTGTGGCGGTTTAACTTTCTCGTCATTTGTTTTCCTATCTGTGGAGCATTGACCAATGAGTGATTGCTTGTTTTTTTTTTATTAGTGTCCTTCTGCTGCTTGCGCTGGGATTGAGGTACTTTTTTTTCTTACCCTCGCCCATATCACTTCATTGTTGGCCTCCCCCTGCCCCCCCTCTATATCCCCCCCCGGTCCCCTCCACCAAAGTTGTTTCTTGCCCATCATTCTTACTTTTTTCTTCCCAATCGTTGTTTACCGGCTTTCGCTTGCCCATGCTTCCTCTCACCTCCTACAGCGTTGCTTGCCCCTTTGTTGCTTATTATTATTTATGGTTTTGTGATGTAAGACATGCCGCCAACTCATAGCTTTTGTGTGTATAGGTATTTCACCAAATCAAGATTAGTCAAAGTGAGCATCTGACATGGTCTTCGATTTTTGCGTTCGGCTATGAAATGCTGTGCCCAACTTTTTTTTTTTGTTCTTTTTTTTTGTTGCTTTCTCTGTATCTGGATGCTGTTATGACATTCCTGAGAATCCCACTGAATCCATGTTTGTGGCTACCTGACCTTCGCTGGTAGTGGGGAGGGGAGTGAGTCACAGGGAGCAAGATTTCTTGAGGCCTCACTGCTAGATGTTTTAACTTCCAGGGAAAGTTTTGACAGCATGACACCATGTCTGCGCCAAACCTGGATGGGCAACACCAACTTGGCAAAGGTCTGCTGCATTGCATGGGGAGATAAGCGAGTCTTACATACACCTGGGGGATGCAAGTCCCTCGAGGAGAGGCCATATTCTTCACCAGCAGTTTTGGGTATCTTTGTGGGTGTGGAGGCAGTGTAGAGTTGAGGATAGATTGGGAGCCCATTGCTTAAGATGTGGAATAACATGTTTTATGTAATACTTCTGCTGTCTTTAAGCTCTGCGCAAAGATGTTAATAGTATCCCATCTTTCAGGGGAGTGGAATTCCTATAGCACAACTCCCAGGACATTGGGGTCAAGGACTTCAAGTATTCATGTTTGTTTGTCCTTGGGTCAAGTAGACCCAACGCCCTGCAGCACAAAATCTTTGACTATCAGTTTAGGGTACCACATTATGGAGCGGGAAGGGAATTGTGTGCAGTTGAGGTAACATTTATGTCCGTATGTTAATGCTGTTCGAACTTGTATTTGTGGCTCATGAATGCAAAGCCTTTATTGTTCGGATGAGCGCTCTCTGGAAATATTGTAAGCCTTAGACTATACTACTGACAGTGGTTCCAGAAGAAAAATGTGTACAAACTTTTGAAAACTTTTAAAATATGAGGCTACATATAATGCTCCCAGAGTGCTCTCCGATTAGATGCAAATATTTGCAGAAGCTTGATAACAAGATTGAGTCTTAAATGTTCACAAAAAAATGCAACTAGGAAAACATATTTTGTGAAATTGTAGGTGCCATTTCTTTGATGCATCAGCTACTAAAATGTGCTGATGCATGCTAGTATGCCCAAAAAATATTCACAATGGTAAATTAGTGCAACTAGTTTCAACAAGATTATGGGAAACATGAACATAAACAATCATTGTCAAAAACAGTAGGTCTGGCATTGGAAGTCAGACTTTTGGTTTTGTCAATGTGCGTGTTGTTCAGATGTGGTTCGTGTAAAATCTTATTGTTGTGGGAGCTGCTAGGTTCTCACCATTATAGCAAATACTGGCAAAAAGCAGTAATATTTGTTTGGTCTCATTGAGCACACATAGCCACATTAGTCTGTGGCACTGAACAAAACTGCTTTGCGTGCTAATATGCTCCTTGTGAAATAGCAGAATGCTGTCACTCCTAGTGAAGTCAATCTATAAATAGATATGAAATTTTAATAAAAACAAAATGTCTTAGTTAACTCAAGACCTTATTAGGGGGCCCAATTCTAAAATCATGTCACAAAAGTGCACCCATGATACATGCCTTTGTATTAGTGTGGATGTACAGCTTTCATAAATTCACAGTAATTAACAAAAAGGTTAGGAAATCATTCTCAGAAAATACTTGTAAACTGCATTTTAGTATGAGCAATTGTGCATGTGTAGATTTGCTCATGCAAATGTTTGAGTGTTTCCAAGTTCACTTTCCCTCCAACCACTTTTTCCAATCATGGAAGATGTTTTTTTCTGCCCTTGTCAGCAGTTAATTTCTAACCTTTCTCAGGATGAGAAAAGATTAGAGAAGAGCTGATGGAAACCCACAAAAACATGCTAGTTGGTAGGTTTGCACTGACCCCAAAGCGCATTCTCGTCCTGGAACTATTGCTTAATGCCATCTGCAGCCCCTTTATGTAGAAAGAAGGGATACGTGGATTTTTTGTTTTACAGGGAAAGTAGATTTTGAAGCAACCTGCCCCATGGACAAGTAGATATACTATTAAATTCCACACCCCTGCATTTTTATGATACTCAGTTTGCGAACTCTGAATAGATGTAATGCAGAGTTTTCCTTGCCTGAAATTGTCACTGTAGTTTTCCAATGCAAGCATCGTGCAATTGTATATTTTAGTAAACAATACATATCCTTTATACACTGATGTGCAAAAGGTATTGCCCTGCAGCTACATAGAAATATTGCTGTTCATGCATTCTTGGTATTTTTATAGCCCTTGCCCATAAGATGCAAAGTAATGAGCAGTAGTAGGTGAGCCAACAGATTTACAGGGAGAACCTATCCAGAGCTGAGCCAAGGGTCTTGTCTGGTTTGGATCTTGGATCTTGGATCTTGGATCCCAGGCACGAGCCAGGCCCTGAAAATGTTTGTAGAAATCACACTACAAACATCACTTAACATCTGATAAAGTTGCTTCAAAGTAAAAAAAAAAAGTGTATTTCCTTAACATGTGAAGCTTTGACTTAAATCACTTTATAGCACTTCATCGAGAAGTAGTTATTAAAGGTGAGTTTTTAAACATGAACCATTAAGACCCTAAGAGGCAAGACAGTTGTCATGTAAACACTGTATGTGAACCCAAATGTTCATAGAGAAACAGTAGAGTCTATTAAATAAAGCACAATAGGTTTTTGTACAATTGTTATTCTCAACTGACATATTTGTAAGTGTTATCATATGCAATAATGAAGGAAAGGGAATCTTGGTGAAATAAAATATTTGCCTGTGGTCACACAATTTAAGCGGGGAATCTTGGATTTATCTAGGTTTTCTGGTTTCACTTTGTATATATCAGCCAGGCAATGGGTAACTGTCTTTCCTTATGTTAAGGGTTTGATTTTACCTTTGAGCTTTTTTCAGAAGTCTTTATAAAGCACAAACTCGACCTAAAAGTGTTGCATCATTTTACATGAGCATTAGATACATCACCCAAGGTCACATTAATTGTTTATAGTGTGAGAGATTTAGGGCCTGATTTATAGATTAACAGAGGGGGGGGTTTTACTCCGTCACAAACATTACAGATATCCATTCTGCCATATTGTAGGTCCTATGGAATAACCCGGCCCCAAGTGATTTGTTCAGAAACACAAGATGTTGAGCCAATGCAGAGACCCTAACCTGGTCGACCGCTCTAGCCTCAACGCCACATCTACGGTAGCAGGAGGCAGGCAGTCAGAAGACACATGAAAGCTTTGCTTGTTATGGGCTAAAGGTTCCAAAAGGACCACAAGCTGAGCCAGAGCTGGGCTTTAGGGCTCAAGCCTGGCTCAAGCTTTCAGTGGCTCACCCACCTCTATTAATAAGCAAGCATTGACGAAGATACAAGCAATTTGCAGGGCTGTCTAGTCCTACCCACTTGACATCCCCAAGTGTCAAAGTACTTGCTATAAAACTACATTCAGTAAAATACATTGCATTGAGGTGCCTCAAGGCCCCAACAGGTGAAGCAGAATAATTGAAGCTTTCAGAGCAGTATTCATTTTGGACAACATCCATAACTCTGTTCATGGCATGTTTAGCTGTAAATACATGTTCGGTGGCATGTGTAGCTGCAGATACACATGTTGTGCATAGTCCGCCGTCTGGTGTTGGGTCGGAGTGTTACAAGTTGTTTTTCTTCGAAGAAGTCTTTTCGAGTCACGAGACCGAGGGACTCCTCCTCCTTTGTTCCATTGCGCATGGGCGTCGACTCCATGTTAGATTGTTTTTTTTCCGCCATCGGGTTCGGACGTGTTCCTTTTCGCTCCGGGTTTCAGGACGGAAAGATAGTCATAACTTCGGAAAACTACGTCGGTATTGTTTCGTTCGGTATCGGGTTAGAATAGAATCGACACCGAATCGTGAAGAGCTCCGGTAGCCCTTCGGGGTAATTTCGATCCCCCGTCGGGGCCTGGTCGGCCCGACCGCGTGTAAGATAGACACTGATGGAACGGACCCCGTTCCGATTCTGTCCTAAATGCCACAATAAATTTCCATATACAGACCAACATTTGGTCTGTAACTTGTGCCTGTCGCCCGAGCACAAGGAAGAGACGTGTAAGGAAATGCCTCCTTGGCATGGTTACCCCCTGACTTTTTGCCTTTGCTGATGCTATGTTTTGAATTGAAAGTGTGCTGAGGTCTGCTAACCAGGCCCCAGCACCAGTGTTCTTTCCCTAACCTGTACTTTTGATTCCACAATTGACACACCCTGGCATCCAGATAAGTCCCTTGTAACTGGTACCTCTGGTACCAAGGGCCCTGATGCCAGGGAAGGTCTCTAAGGGCTGCAGCATGTATTATGCCACCCTAGAGACCCCTCACTCAGCACAGATACACTGCTTACCAGCTTGTGTGTGCTAGTGAGAACAAAATGAGTAAGTCGACATGGCACTCCCCTCAGGGTGCCATGCCACCCTCTCACTGCCTATGCAGTATAGGTAAGACACCCCTCTAGCAGGCCTTACAGCCCTAAGGCAGGGTGCACTATACCATAGGTGAGGGAACCAGTGCATGAGCACTGTGCCCCTACAGTGTCTAAGCAAAACCTTAGACATTGTAAGTGCAGGGTAGCCATAAGAGTATATGGTCTGGGAGTCTGTTTTACACGAACTCCACAGCACCATAATGGCTACACTGAAAACTGGGAAGTTTGGTATCAAACTTCTCAGCACAATAAATGCACACTGATGCCAGTGTACATTGTATTGTAAAATACACCACAGAGGGCACCTTAGAGGTGCCCCCTAAAACTTAACCGACTATCTGTGTAGGCTGACTGGTTCCAGCAGCCTGCCACACTAGAGACATGTTGCTGGCCCCATGGGGAGAGTGCCTTTGTCACTCTGAGGCCAGTAACAAAGCCTGCACTGGGTGGAGATGCTAACACCTCCCCCAGGCAGGAGCTGTAACACCTGGCGGTGAGCCTCAAAGGCTCACCCCTTTGTCACAGCACCGCAGGACACTCCAGCTTAGTGGAGTTGCCCGCCCCCTCCGGCCACGGCCCCCACTTTTGGCGGCAAGGCTGGAGGAAACAAAGAAAGCAACAAGGAGGAGTCACTGGCCAGTCAAGACAGCCCCTAAGGTGTCCTGAGCTGAAGTGACTCTAACTTTTAGAAATCCTCCATCTTGCAGATGGAGAATTCCCCCAATAGGATTAGGGATGTGACCCCCTCCCCTTGGGAGGAGGCACAAAGAGGGTGTACTCACCCTCAGGGCTAGTAGCCATTGGCTACTAACCCCCCGGACCTAAACACGCCCTTAAATTTAGTATTTAAGGGCTCTCCCTGAACCTAGAAATTAGATTCCTGTAACTACAAGAAGGACTGCTGAGATGAAAGACCCCTGCAGAGGAAGACCAGAAGACACCAACTGCCTTGGCCCCAGACTTACCGGCCTGTCTCCTGCCTTCCAAAGAACCCTGCTCCAGCGATGCTTTCCAAGGGACCAGCGACCTCTGAATCCTCCGAGGACTGCCCTGCTTCGAAAAAGACAAACTCCTGAGGACAGCGGCACTGCTCCAAAAGAACTGCAACTTTGTTACAAGGAGCAGATTTAAAGACCCCTGCAACTCCCCGCAAGAGGCGTTAGACTTGCAACACTTTACCTGGCGACCCCGACTCGACTGGTGGAGAACAACCAACTCAGGGAGGACCCTCCGGCGACTCTACGACTGTGAGTAACCAAAGTTGTCCCCCCTGAGCCCCCACAGCGACGCCTGCAGAGGGAATCCCCAGGCTCCCCCTGACCGCGACTGTCTGAACTCCATTTCCCGACGGCTGGAAAAGACCCTGCACCCGCAGCCCCCAGCCCCCAAAGAAACAGAACTTCTGTGCAGGAGTGACCCCCAGGAGGCCCTCTCCCTTGCCTAGGTGGTGGCTACCCCGAGGAGCCCCCCCTTGCCTGCCTGCGACGCTGAAGAGATCCCTTGATCTCTCATTGACTTCCATTGAAAACCCGACGCGTGTTTGCACACTGCACCCGGCCGCCCCCGCGCTGCTGAGGGTGTACTTTCTGTGCTACTTCGTGCCCCCCCCCCGGTGCCCTACAAAACCCCCCTGGTCTGCCCTCCGAAGACGCGGGTACTTACCTGCTGGCAGACTGGAACCGGGGCACCCCCTTCTCTCCATTGAAGCCTATGTGTTTTGGGCACCTCTTTGACCTTTGCACCTGACCGGCCCTGAGCTGCTGATGTGATAACTTTGGGGTTGCTCTGAACCCCCAACGGTGGGCTACCTTGGACCAAAAACTCAAACCTGTAAGTGACTTTCTTACCTGTGAAAACTAACAATAACTTACCTCCCCCAGGAACTGTGAAAATTGCACTGTGTCCACTTTTAAAACAGCTTATTGTGTTTTATGCAAAAAGTATACATGCTAAAGTAATGATTCAAAGTTCCTAGAGTACTTACCTGCAATACCTTTCAAAAGAGCTATTACATGTAAAATTTGAACCTGTGGTTCTTAAAATAAACTAAGAAAATATATTTTTCTATAACAAAACCTATTGGCTGGATTTGTCTCTGAGTGTGTGTACCTCATTTATTGTCTATGTACAACAAATGCTTAACACTACTCCTTGGATAAGCCTACTGCTCGACCACACTACCACAAAATAGAGCATTAGTATTATCTCTTTTTACCACTATTTTACCTCTAAGGGGAACCCTTGGACTCTGTGCATGCTATTCCTTACTTTGAAATAGCACATACAGAGCCAACTTCCTACAAGACGTGTGAGGCCTGTCGTGCGTTTCGGTCCCGAAAAACGCTCCGTGACCGGCGAGCCAGAAGATTACAGATGGCGGCCACGCCGACAGGACAACGAGGGTTCGAGGAACAAGGAGAAGAAGAGGAAGCCTTCTCCATTCATGAATCGGAGTCGGACAAATTCGACGTCAAAGAAACCGTGAGTAAGACGTCGAAGCAAGCACCACACAAGAAAACAAACAAGGCCCAGGGGATGCCACTGCCAACAGGCCATGGCTCAACCCATAAAGTAGGTGACCGACCATCGGCACCGAAAAAGGCCGAACCGGTGCCGAGATCGTCCGACTCGGGTCGAGACACAGGCACGCAGCAATCTCGGGACCGAGACACTGCTGCCGAAGCTGCTCGACGCCGAGACAGCGGAACCGAAGCTGCTCGACGCAGAGACAACGGCACCGAGGAGGATCGACGCCGAGAAGGCTCGATTCCGAAAAAGAGGAAATTCTCCTCGGAGCCGAAAACAAGCAAAGACACAGTTTCGGTGCCAAAACGACCGGCAACCGAACCGACTGCCAGCTCGTATTCAGAGGAACAATCACTGTCCTCTCAAATGCGCAAGCACAGATTTGAGGAACAGTTGCAGACCACTGACGTGGACCACACACAAAAGCGGATCTTCATACAAAGTGGGACAGGGAAAATCAGCACCCTTCCCCCAATCAGGAGAAAAAGGAGACTCGAGTTCCAAACACAGGAACAAACACCACAAACAAAAGTGGTTAAAAAGGTAACCCTGCCACCCTCTCCTCCACCTGTAACTCATGTATCACCGGCACAGACTCCGTCACATTCACCGGCTCATACCACCATGAGCCAAGATGACCAAGACGCTTGGGACCTATACGACGCCCCAGTATCAGACAATAGTCCTGAGTCGTACCCTACCAAGCCCTCACCACCGGAGGACAGCACAGCGTATGCACAGGTGGTAGCTAGGGCAGCAGAGTTCCATAACGTGTCGTTACACGCAGAACCTGTCGAGGATGACTTCCTTTTCAACACCCTCTCTTCCACCCATAGCACCTACAAAAGCCTGCCTATGCTTCCAGGAATGCTAAGGCACGCAAACCAGATCTTCAAAGAACCTGTCAAGAGTAGAGCGATAACTGCAAGGGTGGAGAAAAAATATAAAGCACCGTCCACGGACCCTACTTTTATCACCTCACAGCTGCCACCAGATTCAGCCGTGGTAGGGGCAGCTCGCAAGAGAGCCAACTCGCACACATCAGGCGAGGCACCACCTCCGGATAAGGAGAGCCGCAAGATCGACGCAAGTTCGACGCAGCTGGGAAAAGGGTCGCAGTACAAGCTGCAAACCAGTGGCGCATCGCCAACTCTCAGGCGCTCCTAGCGCGATATGATAGAGCCCATTGGGACGAGATGCAGCATCTCATCGAGCATCTACCCAAGGAATTTCAGAAATTTCAGAAACGGGCAAAACAAGTGGTTGAGGAGGGTCAAAACATCTCCAATAACCAAATACGCTCCTCTAAGGGGAGGCTTTCGGGGCCAGTATAGAGGAGGACAATTCCCTAGAAACCGGGGAAAATTTCAAAGTCCAAAAACCCCTCCAACCAAACAGTGACTCACAAGTCACTCAACCCCTTCACACAACACCAGTGGGGGGAAGACTAAGTCAGTTTTACAAATCTTGGGAGGAGATAACAACAGACACTTGGGTCTTAGCAATTATCCGACATGGTTATTGCATAGAATTTCTCCAACTCCCTCCAGATGTCCCACCAAAAACACAGAATATGTCAAAACAACATCTAGACCTTCTAGAACTAGAAGTTCAAGCATTACTGCAAAAGGACGCAATAGAATTAGTACCATGTGCACAAAAAAACACGGGAGTTTACTCACTGTACTTTCTAATACCAAAAAAGGACAAAACACTGAGACCAATCCTAGATCTCAGAACACTAAACACCTACATCAAATCAGACCACTTTCACATGGTCACGCTACAAGACGGGTTACCACTGCTAAAGCAACAAGACTACATGACAACCTTAGATCTAAAGGACGCGTATTTCCACATACCGATACATCCCTCGCACAGGAAATACCTAAGGTTCGTATTCAAGGGAATACATTACCAATTCAAAGTGTTGCCGTTCGGTATCACAACCGCACCAAGAGTATTTACAAAATGCCTAGCAGTAGTAGCTGCACACATCAGAAGGCAGCATATACACGTATTCCCGTACCTAGACGATTGGCTAATCAAGACCAACTCCCTCACAAAGTGTTCACACCACACAGATTATGTCATACAAACCCTCTACAAACTCGGTTTCTCCATCAACTATACAAAATCTCACATTCTGCTGTGCAAAACACAGCAATACTTAGGAGCGACAATCAACACAACAAAGGGAATAGCCACTCCAAGTCCACAAAGAGTTCAAAATGTTCACAAGGTTATACAAGCCATGTATCCAACACAAAAGATACAGGCAAAGATGGTATTAAAACTCCTAGGCATGATGTCCTCAATCATAGCCATTGTCCCAAACGCAAGACTGCACATGAGGCCCTTACAACAGTGCCTAGCATCACAGTGGTCACATGCACAGGGTCACCTTCTAGATCTGGTGTTGATAGACCGCCAAACATACATCTCGCTTCTATGGTGGAACAGTATAAATTTAAACAAAGGGCGGCCTTTCCAAGACCCAGTGCCACAATACGTGATAACAACAGATGCTTCCATGGCAGGGTGGGGAGCACACCTCAATCAACACAGCATCCAAGGACAATGGGACGTACATCAAACAAAGCTGCATATAAATCACCTCGAATTGTTAGCAGTATTCCTAGCGTTGAAAGCATTTCAACCCATCATAACCCACAAATACATTCTTGTCAAAACAGACATGACAACAATGTATTATCTAAACAAACAGGGGGGAACACACTCGACACAGCTGTGCCTCCTGGCACAAAAGATATGGCAATGGGCAATTCACAACCACATTCGCCTAATAGCACAATTTATTCCAGGGATCCAAAATCAACTAGCAGACAATCTCTCTCGAGATCACCAACAGGTCCACGAATGTGAGATTCACCCCCAAATTCTAAACACTTACTTCAAAATTTGGGGGACACCTCAAATAGACCTATTTGCAACAAAGGAGAACGCAAAATGCCAAAACTTCGCATCCAGGTACCCACACAGGCAGTCTCAAGGCAATGCTCTATGGATGAACTGGTCAGGGATATTTGCGTACGCTTTTCCCCCTCTCCCTCTCCTTCCATATCTAGTAAACAAATTGAGTCAAAACAAACTCAAACTCATACTAATAGCACCAACATGAGCAAGACAACCTTGGTACACAACACTACTAGACCTGTCAGTAGTACCCCATGTCAGGTTGCCCAACAGACCAGATCTGTTAACACAACACAAACAACAGATCAGGCATCCAAACCCAGCATCGCTGAATCTAGCAATCTGGCTCCTGAGATCCTAGAATTCGGACATTTAAACCTCACCCAAGAATGTATGGAAGTCATAAAACAAGCTAGAAGACCATCCACTGGACACTGCTATGCAAGCAAATGGAAAAGATTTGTTTGCTACTGCCATAATAATCAAGTTAAACCATTACATGCATCTCCAAAGGATATAGTGGGATACTTGCTACATTTACAAAAATCAAATCTAGCCTTCTCTTCCATAAAGATACACCTCGCAGCAATATCTGCATACCTGCAAATTACCCATTCAACTTCACTATTTAGGATACCTGTCATTTAAGCGTTTATGGAAGGCCTCAAAAGAATTATACCACCAAGAACACCACCTGCTCCTTCATGGAACCTCAACATCGTCTTAACAAGACTCATGGGCCCACCTTTTGAACCCATGCACTCTTGCGAAATGCAATTCTTAACGTGGAAGGTTGCATTTCTCATTGCCATCACATCTCTAAGAAGAGTAAGTGAAATTCAGGCGTTTACTATACAAGAACCTTTTATTCAAATACACAAAAATAAGGTGGTCCTGAGAACCAATCCAAACTTTTTACCAAAAGTTATTTCACCGTTCCACTTAAATCAAACGGTAGAACTACCAGTGTTCTTCCCACAGCCAGACTCAGTAGCTGAAAGGGCACTACATACATTAGACATCAGAAGAGCACTAATGTACTACATTGACAGAACAAAAGAAATTAGAAAAACAAAACAACTGTTTATTGCATTTCAAAAACCTCATACAGGAAACCCAATATCAAAACAGGGTATAGCCAGATGGATAGTTAAGTGCATCCAAACCTGCTACCTTAAAGCAAAGAGAGAACTGCCCATTACACCAAGGGCACATTCAACCAGAAAGAAAGGCGCTACCATGGCCTTCCTAGGAAACATTCCAATGAACGAGATATGTAAGGCAGCCACATGGTCTACGCCTCACACATTTACTAAGCACTACTGTGTAGACGTGCTATCCGCACAACAAGCCACAGTAGGTCAAGCCGTACTAAGAACTTTATTTCAGACTACTTCCACTCCTACAGGCTGAGCCACCGCTTTTGGGGAGATAACTGCTTACTAGTCTATGCACAACATGTGTATCTGCAGCTACACATGCCACCGAACGGAAAATGTCACTTACCCAGTGTACATCTGTTCGTGGCATTAGTCGCTGCAGATTCACATGTGCCTCCCCGGGAGCCTGTAGCCGTTTGGAAGTTATCTTCAACATTTGTACATTTGTAAATATATTACTTAAACCTTATTTGGTACATACTTATTCATTCCATTGCATGGGCACTATTACTAACATACACAACTCCTACCTCACCCTCTGCGGGGAAAACAATCTAACATGGAGTCGACGCCCATGCGCAATGGAACAAAGGAGGAGGAGTCCCTCGGTCTCGTGACTCGAAAAGACTTCTTCGAAGAAAAACAACTTGTAACACTCCGACCCAACACCAGACGGCGGACTATGCACAACATGTGAATCTGCAGCGACTAATGCCACGAACAGATGTACACTGGGTAAGTGACATTTTCCATACTGTGCATACTGCTGCCATCTAGTTTTGGGCTCTGATGTATACCACTGTTTTTGTTTGAAGAATGTCTTTTGAGTCACCAGGTGTAGTGACTCTTCCTTTAAGCAGTATTGCTTATGAACATTGGCTCCATAGTTAGATTGTTTTCTTCTGCCATCAGGTTTGGATGTTGAGGATCTGAGTTGACACCACGTGGCAGACTTTGGCACAGCTCTCGATTTTCCTCCATTGACGATAGTTACAGAACAATCTACACATCAGTTTCTTCCATCATCGATGCCGTATTTGTCGTCTTCTGCGTGGAGACAGATTCCAAGTCCTGGGCCGTATTCTTCACTGCTCACCTTCAAGAATAGTTGCAGCATAATGGAACAGACTGCTTTCAGATACTGTCTACAGTGCCACTCCTAGTACTCGTGAACAGACCAGCACACTTTCTGCAACCTGTGCCTTTCCCCAGAACACGAGGATCCTGTTCCACCTTATATGCGTTCAGGTGTAAGAAGACAATCCGGAATCATTGAGACTGACGTGTCGCATGACACTCAAGGGAGCAGTGAAGGGATGAGGAGATTCAGAACAGAAGGAAGCTGAAGAGGAAGTAGATGCCAGGCAGGTAGCAGCATTCAGAATGGAACTGGAGAACATATCTGATTCAGAAGACTCAGATCTGCAACCAAATTTGTCACGGAGACATGGTGGCGGCCACGCAGTGAGTACTGCACTTAAACAATCCACTCACCGCCCCTTCGGGGTCCGGGCTTCCAGCCCTCATTCACAGATGACTGTACAAAGACAGTTATTTCGAGCCCTGGGCGGCACCGATCTGATGCTTTTGAGTCAACATGGGACATACTCCAGCACAGAGTCTGCACCCCAAAAGCAAAACCAGCTTCACACTGACAACTCCCTCAGCGCCTAGAGAGCCTGCTGAGCTGAAGTACTGTCGGCAATGAAACATGATACAAGCTCCAAACTGAGCTTGATCGCGAAGTCAGTCTGAGTTCAAACTGTCTGTGCTGAACACCACATCAGTCGAAACCGGTGCCGACAGGGAAAACTACTTCAAAGTTGTAACACGCATTGAACTTGAAAGTAACTTCAAGGTCCAGATAGAATGAGCAACACAGTTGGCCATCTACAGCAGACTCCGATACAGCAGCTAATTCTTGAACGGCTGCAGGAGGAGCTGGACTTTTCCTCTAAAGAGACAGCTCACCTTTGTGGGACAAATATAAGTGAAGCCCCCCACCCCCTCCTATGCAGAAAGAGACATGACCAGGGATACAAGCCCCTATCACAACCTCCTGCTTTACCTCAGCTTACTCCTACACCTCCTCAACCATCACCTCCTTCTCTACCCCCTCCTTCTTAACCACCACCACTTCCACCTCCAAAATAACCCTTATCACCACAGAGGTCTTACCACCCATAATATAGGGAAGGTAGCCCCCACCCCCATTAGATTTTGATGAGGTTCTCTAGACCCAGAATCCAAAGGATAATCCAGAAGATGGTTACAAGGTGGTACCTCAGAGAACTAATGATCCAGAGTTGTACCCGGAAAAGGCTTCTGCCCATGATGACACCACCTTGTACCACAAGGTTATCCAAAGGGCAGCTCAGTCCACAAGGTAGACCTTCATTTCGTAGAAGAGTAATACGTCTTGGTAGAAACCTTCTCACACACAAAGGGTCATCAAGTTCTCAACTGTGCTTAAGGGCATGCTTAAGACCACTCAGGGAGTGTTCAAGGAACTGGGAACAGACAGAGCAGTTTTACAGAGGGTTGATTTAAAATAAATAAATAAATACAAGCCGTTGCCTTCTGACCCACCATCTATTATTATACACCGTCCTCCAGACTCAGTAATGGCACATAAGAGAGCAAATGCCCAAGGTACCAGGGATGCCTCGCCCCCTAAAAAGAAAGCAAAAGTATGATGCGTCCGGGAAGAGTTGCAGTACAATCTGCAACACATTGGCGAATTGCCAATTCTATTGGGCCCTTGGCAACTTACGTCCTGCCCACTGGGATGAGATAGTTGAGCTTATACAGTATCTACCAGATCAATAAAAATCGAGACCTCAGGAAATAGTACTAGAAGGCCAAACTATTTCTAATACATCAAACAGGTGTGCCCTTGATGTATCCGACACTTTAGCAAGAGGGCTTAACTCAAGCATCCTTATTAGAAGGCATACCTGGCTTTGAATCTCCAGATATAAGATGGTGGTTTAGTAGCAACCAATCAACTTACCATTTGATGGAGAGCATAATTTTGGCCCTCAAGTTGATCAGATGCTTGAGAAATGTAAAAAAGATAGACTCTGCAAGACAATGGGAGCTTTACAGTCTCCATCCCCTCAAATTCATTTGTCACCCACAGTTTCGCAGATGTGCCAGCACCACTTACGCAGAGGCACGTGCCTCTTTTCCAAGGTAGAGGTAAGGGATGAGCAGCGAAGCCCACAGCTCCAACCAAACAGTGACCCCCACCTCTCTCCACCTGACTATACAACACCCGGCAGGTAAATACTGCTGCTGTTCCTGCCACAATGGTGCAACATCACTTTCGGCCAGTGGGAACTAGATTTTGTGGAGCAAGGGTATTGTATGGAACTCACTGCAACACCACAAACATACCACAATGACTACACTCCCTCTCCCCTCAACATCTGCACGATCTCAGAGGAAGTTAAGGCTCTATTACAAAAAGGAGAAGGGGTGTGAAATTGATCAAAATATCTACTTGTCCATGGGACACCTTGCTTCTTAAATCTACTTGTCCTGTAAAAAAAATCTACTTGTCCCTTTGGTGCCATGTAGTGCAGCGACCCATTATGGCAGGAATCTCATTATATAAGAGCTCAGATTATGCCAGGACTACTATTGTAGGGCTTGAATACTTGCAATTCTAATCCCTACTATAGCAGTTTCCTTATTTTGCCACTTTTCTGCAGATCTATGTACTGGGGCTGGATGAAGCAGTAAGCAATAGTTCTAGGGCTATAATCCCTTTGAGTCTGCAAACCTACTAACTTGCATGTTTTAAGGATTTTCACCAGCTCTTCTCTAATCTTTTCCCATAATTAGAGCGGTTGGAAATTTACTCCTGACAATGGCACAAGTTCTTCCAGGGTTGGGGAAAAAAGTGGTTGGAGGGAAAGTGAACTTGGAAACGCTTAACAGATTTTCAAATGAGCATAGCTACACATGCATAGTTGCTCGTGCAAAAATACAGTTCACAAATATTTTCTGAGTACCTTCTCTGGTCTACTTCTGTAAGTTCTTGTGAATTCATGGAAGCCACTAATTCAAAGACGAAATTCCATGGGTGCACTTCTGTGATTTTCTTTAAGAATTGGGCCCCTAATAAGGTCTGACATTAACAAAGACATTTTGTTTTTTATAAAACTTCAATTTCTCTATCTGTCAGCTGGCTTTACTGGGAGTGATTGCATTTCTCTCTTCCACAAGAAGTATATTGACACACAAAGTAGATTTGTTCAGTGCCAGGAACTACTGTGGCAATCAGTGGCGCAACAAAACTGGAAGGGGCCCCCTGCAAAGAACATGGACGCCCCCCTTCAGACTCACTCAGGGCAGGTGCTGTGCTGAGAGAGCACCCCTAGAAGGGGGCTGCGGGGCCTTTGTCACGTCACTGGTGTCAGTGTCTGTTTTTTTTGTTCTTTGTGCCAGAATTTGCTACAATAGTGAGGGGCTGGCAGCTCCCACATCAATAAAGTGTGACAAAAGACATGTCAAAACAAGACACACATTGACGAATCCAAAAAGAAAAAGAAAGTCGGATCGGTTGGCTTTGCAGGTGCTTGTTTATTTGTTTTCCATGCTTCCCATGATCTTGTTGAAAAGGGGCACAGTGATTTTCCATTAGGAATATTTTTGGGAAATACTAGCATGTATCAACACATTTTACTAAATGACGCTGCAAAGAAATAGCACCTAAGATTTCATAGTACCGAAACATTTCTTTTTCCTGCTTGCATTTTTTTCCTGAACGTTTTATTTTGAAAGCAAAAAATCATCACTCTTGCTTACAAGCTTCTGCAAACATTTACATATAATCAGAGAGCATTCTAGGAGCATTATACTTAGCTGTATATTGTTAAACATTTCATAACGTGTGTACACTTTATTTTTTATATTTTTACTGGAACCACTGTCAGTAGTGTGGTGTGACCTTAAAACGTTTATTTACAGCATTCACCCTAATAATGAAGGCTTTTCATTATTGAGTCATAAATACAAGTTCAAACAACATTAACATATGGACACATATTACCTCAACTGCAGACAGTACCCTTGTCTGTAAACTGGCAGCCAAAGGGTTTGTGTTGCAGGGGTTTGGGCCTGCTTGTCCCAAGGACAAATAAAGATGAAATCTTGTTGCTCTTGACCCCAAACAATATGTCCCTATTGTGGGGGAAATAAGAATTCCACATCCGTGAAGGAGCCATAGAGTCAGTGCAGTGCCACCACAGAAACAAGTGGGTGTACTTACTATATTTCCTCATCCTCAGAAAGGCTGGTTCTCTCAGGCCCATTCTAGACCTAAGGCCTTTAAGCAAGTAAATCAGATCAGATCAGTTGCACATGGTTACACTCCAGGATGTTGTATTGCTCCTAAAACAAGGCAACTTTATGACCATCATGTATTTAAATGATGCCTACTTCCACCAACCAATCCCTCCAGCACCTCTGTGTTACCTCAGGTTTGTGGTAAGTGGCCAATGTTGGCAATTCAAAGTTCTACCCTTTGGGGTCACCACCACACCCAAGGTCTTCACAAAATGTTTGGCTGTGGTTGCATTTCACTTAAGAAGGAGCCTCATCCCTGTTCTCCCTTACCTAGACGATCGGCTGATCAAGAGTTCAAGCAAACAAAGTCTTGCTTACAGTCAGAAAACATTGAAGTTTTGAAGTCTGAATCCCTTTCTCGATTCATATGCTGTGCACTATTTTGCCATCTAGTCATTGAATCCGGACTTGTCTGTTTGATGGCTTTAGATACACACTACTTAGCATACATCCGCCATTAAGTGTTGTGTTTAGAAGTGTGCAGGATGTTTTTCTTCTAAGAAGTCTTTCGGGTCACGAGGTGTAGTGATCCTTCTCTTGTTTGCATGGTCATTGCCTCCATTGTTATTTTATTTTATTTTTTCCACTATCTGGTTCGGATGTGTGCTCCTCTGTTCCGTATCATCGTTTTCCTATTAGTTAGGCTTTAAACATTGGTGTCGATTACGGTTACTTAGATATCTAAATCGGTTGTTTGTCGAGATTTTTCCAGTTGACTGAGACCCAAGCATCCTCCCTTTGGGGCAAATGTACTCCCTTTTTTTTTTTCTTTTTCTTCTCAATGTTTCGCCCATGCTATGTCCATCTGGTGATGGAACGGACGCCATTTATATTTTGCCCACTGTGTCACACCAAGTCCCCAAACACTGTCCAACATCTGGTGTGCAACTTGTGCCTTTTTGCGGACAAGCAGGAATCCACATGCCAGGCCTGCCGGTTGTTACAATCGAAGGAAACACTTTGTGATTGACACGCAAGAAGGCTTGAGATGTCCAGGTGCACCACCAAAGATACTCCAGACATTTTTGGGTCCAAAGAATACCATCAAGAGGCCCAGGCTCAAGTGTTGGCTGCGGACAAGGGCACCTTCTTGCAAGACAACAGCTTGGGGTCAGAGCTAGAAATTCGAGACCTTCCACCAGGACAATCTGTGGTTACTGTGTCCCCTGGATCACAGTCACAGCCTCAACAAACCATTACAAAGGGTTGACCATCCACTTTTGATCAGCCAAAGTCTGTGCACGGACCACCACTGTCCTTGGGCCATGGTCATCGGCAAACAAGCTTATCGGATACACCCAGCCACGGGCTCGCCACCCAAAATCCATGGCCGACAGTTGTTGTCCTAGAGCCAAAACTGAGTCGAAAACCTCAGCTCCGAAACCCCAACCATCTTCGACGCTGAAACCAAGCACCTTGGATCAAAGACACTCCATATCCAAACCTTCAGTGTCAAAAACTGCTTTGGAGCTGAAGTCTCACACCGTCTCTGAAAAAAGGGCTAGATCTGAACCCATTCTTCAGTGGTTACAGGAACACTGACTGTAGACAAAAAAAGCTGGTCATACAACCAAACATTGGTATCATCTTTGTCACCTCAAACCAAACAAAGATGAAGCCAGCTAAGAGACCATTAACTTTTAAGGAAGCTTTGGAGCTCACCTGCCCACGAAAGCACAACCCTTGCCTCCTGGGGGGCACACTATTCTCCACATGAGTCTGTTCATTATTTTGGGGGAACACTCGATGATGGGGACCAGCAGGATATTGGAGACCAATATTTCATGATTTGTGGGACACATATGATAGACGCACATGCAGACACAGATCCAGATCTGTATCCAGCAAAACCTTCCCCACCAGACGATACCACTACATAGCACAAGGTCATTTGTAGAGGGGCTAACTACCACAAGCTTCATTTACACACCAGACCTCTAGAAGGTTACTTTTATTTGAGATCCTTTCCTCATCACTTTCCACACAATATCTGCCTATGCTCAAGGACGTTGTGTGACATACACCGGTCTAAGCCTGGGTTATCACACCAAGGGTTGACAAAGTGTAAGTCATCCCCTAGTGACCCAATACACATAAAGGGTCAATTACAACTTGACTCTAGTAGTGGAAACAGCGAGGAAAAGGGCAAATTCACAAACATCTGGTGAGGTGCCTCTGCCAGAAAAGGAAAGTAGCAACATTTATGCTGCGGAGAGTGGCCTCCCAAACGCCAACCAATGGAGGGCTGCTAACTTCTTTGGTCTCCTTTCTCGTTATGACAAGGCACATTGGGATGAAAAGGAGGTGCTCCTCTAGACATTAAACACCAGAAGGCATCCTCTGTGTCAAAGCACTCAACAACGAAGTTTAACCGAAGCTCAAAGAGCTGCATGGTTCCCAAGTGAGGGATACAGAAGGGGAGGGTTGGGGTGGTGGGGGGTGGGTGGCAAGGTAAAGCTAAAACACTCCCAGAACAATATAAAAAGAGCATGCAAGGTTGCTTCAGAGTGCAAGCTAATGACTACTACTTCAACTCGCTGTGCTCTCGATTCAGCCGATACAGCTTTCAGGGTCCAAGCCGAAAGTGTAACAATATATCATGGCACTTCCCTTTGGTGGCGAGCACCCCTTTGGCTCTGTTAGGTACTCTACTTTGATTTTTTTTTTTAAAACAATAACAAGGTGGTCAAAGCTATGGGGGTGTCACAAACCCCTGCCCAACGAGGGACTTTTCAGCACTAACCATATTATGGAGCAGCAAAAACCACTTTCACAGACACCTCCACCTCATTTCAGCCTCCCCAGTCACAGACCAATTGGCCTAGGGGATACTATAAAGGTTCCTAGAGAAGCAGCATTTCTAGAGGTGGAGTTAGGGATGGTTTTTCCAAACCATCCGCCACCACCACCACAAAAACATGACTTGCACACCATCCACCGGATCACATTACGCCTGTCTGGAAAGACTTCAGAGGTTCTTTTCCTAGATAGTGAAATATCACTACTGACCTTTGAGTGTTGGATAGTATCCAGCATGGTTATTGCTTGGAGCTCACTTTCACACCTCCAAACATTGCACCCGCACCTACAGACTGTCAACAGACAATCCACAGTTGCTCAAAGAGGAAGTCCAAGTTCTTCTACAAAAAGGAACAAAATAATTTGTGCCACTACACCAACAGGGCATGGGGTCTACTGTGTACTTCCTTATCCCCAAAAAGGACAGGTCTTGAATACTAATTCTGGGCCTCAGACTCCAAAACAGATACATTGTCTCAGAGCACTTCCATATGGTCACTCTTTAGGATGTCATCCAGCTGCTACAAAATGGCAACTTCATGGCTGTGTTGGACCTAAAGGACGCCTACTTTCACATACCAATTCACCCAGCCCACTGTCAGTACCTCAGGTTTCAGTTAAACAACAATTAGTTCAAATTGCTTCTGTTTGGGGTCATCACAGCACCAAGAGTGCTTACCAAATGCCTACCGGTAGTAGCAGTACACCGAAGACAAAACATACGTGTTTCCCTATTTGGACGATTGGCTTATCAAGAGCACAACTCATTTAAAGTGTTTCCAGCACACTCAAACTACCATAAACCTACTTCGCTAACTAGGTTTCACTGTCATTGCGGGCAAATCTCGCCTGGAGCCACTCCAGATACGACCATACCTAATAGCCATTCTCAATTCACACAGGGGGTTACCCAAATGCAGCAATGGAGCTACATTCTAAACACAACCATCGCATTTTGGCAGAGTTTATACTGGGGTGGACGTCAACTTTGTGGATCACCTCAGCATGAGACGACAAGTCCACGAGTGGGAGATCAACCCACAAGTTCTCAACCCATTCTTCCAACATTGGGGTTACATAGACCTGTTCGCCTCCAACGAAAACGGTAAATGCCCAAACTTCGCTTCCAGCTTCCCACAAAATGCACTGGGGAAGAGTTGGTCAAGGATATTTGCTTACACTTTTCCACAACTTCCACTGCCTCTGCTTATGATTCACAAACTTTGGAAGATGTCCCTAGCCCTCATCCTGGTGGCATCTACATGGGCCAGACAACCATGGCAGACCTTCTAACCCAGAACTAGGGAGCAGTAAGGCATCCAAATCCCAGATCGCTCAATCTTGAAATCTGACTTCTGAGGTACTAGAATTTGGATATTTGAATCTACCTCGGCAGTGTATGGATATTCTTAAGGAAGCAAGAAGACCTACTACTAGAGCTTGATATGTGGCAGAATGGAAATGTTTTGTTCACTATTGTCATTCAAAACAGATTGATATTTTAGCAGCAAATTCTCAAAACATCGTCTGCTACCTACTACATTTACATATCTTTGGGTTAGCCTTTACTTCTATAAGACTACACCTAGCGGCAATTGCTGCATATCTTCAAAATAGAGAACACACCTCTGTATTCAGAATTTCCATAATAAAGCTTTAGAGGGCTTCAAATGAGTTATCCCGCCTATGGTCCCTTTGACCACTGCTTGAAATCTCAACATTCTGCTAACAAGGTCAATGGGTTTCTCAATTGAATCTCTCTGCACATGTCCTTTTGAATTCCTGTCTTTGAAAGTCACATTTCTCATTGCTGTCACTTCACCCAGACGTGTCAGATAGCTTCAGGCATTAACTTTAGAAGAACCATTCTTCCAAATACATAAGGACAGTGTGGCACTATGTACCGAAGTGGTATCTCAGTTCCACTTAAATCAATCTGAGTTACCAGTATTCTTTCCCCAGCTGACTCATTTGCGGAAAGACGTTTAAACACACTGGATGTAAAAAAGAACGTATGTATTAAATTGACAGAACTCCGTCATTTAGAAAACACAGGGGACACTTTTTCTCTTCCTCCCGGCAGGGGACCCCATTGGTACCAGTCACGTGGTCCGAGATTGAAGTCAAGGGTCATGGAGAACACCCCCTGTACATTCTGCCCCAACTGTCACCATAGGTTTGCCCAGAGAGACCCCCATGAGGTCTGCAATGTGTATCCTGAAGGAACGAGACTATGAAGTCCACAGCAAAAGCTGGAACACTACACCACCATGGCCAGCACCCAGAAGGGACAGGTTTCGCTTAAGGAACTTGGCCTTTCGAGCCAAGAAGAGGACAACATCGAGGAGGCAGAGAGGGCACAAGGAGAAGACTTGGATATCGAGAGCTATTAAGTAAACGCCAAAACAGTCAAGCTGTAACGATACTGTCAAAGGACCCTGCAAAAAAGGCCAAGGAAATGAAACTGCAAAAAGGGTCTGACCCAAAGCTCCCAGACGGTAAACACCAGAAGGCAGCCTCCGCGTCGAAGCACTCAATGACTGTCAACCGAAGCTCAAGGAGCCGCATCGGTCCCAAATGAGAAATACAGAGGGGGCAGGGTAAAGTTGAAATCCTTGATGACACCTTTCCGTTGAGAGGTACCAAGAGAGAAGGCTAAAGTTTCGGACATGACAGACCTGTCGATGCCAAAAAAGAGACTGTCACAGCCGCTAGGCTCCTAACAAATAACTTTCAAGGTTGAACGCAACAAGAGAAGATTTGAGGCCAAAATGTCTTCTCTCTTGCAACCTAAAAAGGAGTTCAAAGAATCTCTGAAGATTTTTAAAATTCCTACCAAGCCTTCGACATCGACTGAGGCTGAAGGGGATCAGTCCGCCCTTGAAGCCCCAGCAACATCGTAACCTCATGGAGAGGAACAGGAAGAGTTCTACTAACTTGAGAGGGGTGAAAAGGCAGCAGAGTTTGACGAGTTGTACCAAGACCTCAACAACTCCCCAGAAGGACTAGATAACTATCTGTCTAGGCCATAATCACCACTGGATGATCTAGCCCTCTACAACAACTTCATAAAGACGGAAGCCGAAATCTATGGAGTCCAGTTAGAGGAGGAGGAAGGAGATTCTTGCTTCCTCCTAGAAATATTGATGCCCTTTAGCAAGGGGGAATCTTGTTTTCGCCCCAGCTACCAAGCACACTTGTCCAAGGGAAGGAGGCATTCAGGGAACCAGCCACTTCAAAAGCATACCAGCAAGGGTAGAGGAAAAAGTACAAGCCATCTACTCAGGACCCTAAATACATCCAGGGAAACGCCCCTGCTGACTCGATAATTGTGACAACCGCAAGGAACAGAAACAGTGCCCACACATCTATAGGAGGCCCACCGCCTGAAAATTGGCGCAAGAGACTCAGCCTGTTGGCCATGAAAATAGAGAGGGAGGTTGTAACCTATGGTGGATTACTACAAGAGAAGGCTAAAGTTTTGGACCTGACATGCCCTTCAATGCCGAAAAAGAGACTGTCGCAGATGCTAGACGCCTCACAAAAAAACGCTCAAGGTTGAACGCAAAAGGGAATACTTGAGGCTGAAATGGCTGCTCTTACAACCTAAAAAGGAGTTCAAGGAATCTTTGAATTCCTACTAAGCCTTCCACATCGACTCAGGCTGAAAACGACCAGTCTGACCTTGAGGCCCCAGCAACACCGTAACCTCATGGAGAGGAACAGAAAGAGTTCTAATTACTCGAAAGGGGTTAAGAGGCAGCAGAGTTCGAAGAGGAGTCGTGTCAAGACCTCAATAGCAACTCCACAGAAGGACTAGACAACTATCTGTCAAGGCCATCACCACCGGATGACCTAAGCCTATACAACAAGCTCAAAAACTGATGCCGAAATCTATGGAGTCCAGTTAGAGGTGAGGAAGGAGATTCTTGCTTCCTCCTAGAAACATTGATGCCCTCTAACAAGGTGGAAACGGTATTTGCCCAAGATACCAAGCATATTGGACCAAGGGGAGGGGGAATTCAGGGAAACAGCCACCTCAAAAGCTATATCAGCAAGAATGGAGAAAAAGTACAAGCCATCCACTCAGGTCCCTAAATACATCCAGGGAAACACCCCAATAATAAGTGACAACTGCAAGGAAAAGAAACAATGCCCACACATCTACAGGAGGCCCACCGCCTGAAAGGTAGAGCAAGAGACTCTGCCTAGTGGGCAGTAAAATAGAGAGGGAGGCCACCCTCCCATGGTGGATTGCCAATTCCAGTGCGAGATGGAGTTCTTTGTGTAACATCTGCCAAGGCCATAATGCATGAAGGAGAAAACATCACAAACGTGCTTGAAGTCTGCATTAGACACTGCAGAGACTGCCAGCAGGCAGATGTGCATGGGGCACTACACTAAGGTGCCATGCTTAGCTAAGGGTGTCTGGCTGTAATGGTACAGGACTCTATCATCAACATAAACTATACAGTAGACGTCCTGTTTGGCCAGGCGGTCAATGAGTCCTTACAACAACTTAAAAATGACAGTGAAACAGACAAGGCAATTGGAGCTCTACCATACAGAGGCACATCCAGAAGGTGAGGAAACATGGCCCTAAGACCCACCGTCAGAGTGTCTTTGCCATCGGGCAGCAACCACAAGGCAGCTCTTAGCAAGCTGCACAGCAATCCACATATCAGCAATGGAAACATCCTGCTAGACAGTCCTTTCATGCACGAGGAAAGGGAAGAGAACAAGGTCCCTGAGGAGGTGGAGCAGCAAGCAAGTGACTCGCCCATCAAGACCGGCCTCAGTAACATCAGTGGGAGGCAGAATAAGAAATTACCTACAGAAATGGGTGAAAAACACCTCAGACAAATGGATTTTGCAAGTGATGCGTCACAGATACTGTATAGAAGATATCAAAGAAGCACCACAAATACCCCCAAAACCAAAGAATTTTCAAGGAGAAAATATACAACTAAGGAAAAAGGGGAAGAGACTCTTACAAAAAAAAAAAAAAAAAAAAATCAAAAGGGTGCCAACAAGAGAAAGAAACGACGAAAGCTATTCTCCTTGCTTCCTAGTCCCAAAATAAGATCTGACTCTGAGACCACTCCTAGACCTCAAGTTCTTAAACAAATTCATCCGTACCAAACACTTCATTGTGACAGCACCCCAAGACGTTATAGCACTTCTAAAGAACACCTAAAGGATGCCTACCTACACATCCCAATGAACCAGAGAGACAAACAAATACTTCATATTTGTCTTAGACAAGGTGCACTACCAGTTTATGGTACTGCCCTTTGGCATAAAGTCAGCAATGCCAGTCTTCACAAAATTCCTCACTGCAGTTGCAGCACACCTAAGAAGACCGGGTGTCCATGGCTACCAACACTGACGATTGGCTAGTAAAAGTACAATCAGAACTACTGTTTGGATATTCTTGTAACATTTATCACAACACTACAACACTTAGGTTTCTCAATAAACCACAAAAAAATTATTAAGACCAGAACAAGCAAAGGTGTTTCTGGGAGCAACACTAAACTCAGACAGCCTGTCAAGAAGACGGTACAGGCAATCACAAACCATTTGCCTACACTAGAAGGGGCAGTCTCTGACAGTGAGGACAGTCATGAAACTAATGGGTATGATGGTGTCATGCATACCGCTCATAACACATGCAAGACTGCGCAAGCGACCTTTCCAGGATCTGCAACAAATGGCCACAAGCCACCGGAGTTGGGAGGATTTAGTGGCTGTCACAGCAAAGATACAAAAGGAAGCACAATGGTGGATATCCAAAAGCATTACAGCAGGGAGACAATTCAAGACACCAACTCCAACAGTGACCATGACAACGGATACATCCTATAAGGGTTGGGGAGCACACACAGACAACCTGAAGGTTTCGGGACAATAAAACAATACAGATACACTAAAATACATCAATTACCTGGAAATGAAAACCGCTTTCCTAGCCCTCGGGGCATTTCAAATTCACATCACAGGTCAGACTGTACTAATACAGATAACACAACAAACGTTCTGCCTCATCAGGGCAGAACAAAGTCATTTACCCTGAGCAAATTAGCCCAAGAGATTTTGCAATGAGCAATACCACAGAAGTTAACAATGCAGACAGGCCACCTACCAGGAAAAGGAAAAACAGAGGTTGCCAAACTAAGCACGCACAAATGCAGCTCCCACAAATGGGAACTAAAACAGACACTGGAGAAAATAGTCAAGGCATGGGAAAAATCAGAAATAGACCTGTTTGCAAGAGCAAAGAATGCAAAATGCCAGTGCTTTTTCCTTCAGGGTTCAATACCACCAATCAGAGGGAAATGGCCCATCAGTAAACTGGTCAAGGAGATTTGCTTACGTCTTTCCTCCAATAACCCCAATACCAAAGGTGCTGGAAAAGGCCAGGCAACCACAGACACCTCTCATTCTCTTTGCACCACAATGGGTGAGACAAACCTGGTACTCTGATTTACTAGAGATGTCCAGGGTACAATGGATGACAATCAAAGCAGCACCGGATCTGCTAACAATACAGGAGGTGAGAGTGTACCACCTGGAGCCAGCAACACGTAGCCTAGCGGTCTGGCCCCTGAATATTTAGAATGTGGACACCTCAACCTGCTGCCAAGAAACAATTAAACTTCTTAAGGAAGCAAGAAAGGTGACTGTGTGAATATGCTACGCAGCAAAATGTGAAAGATATGTTCACTGGTGCTCTAACAATAAATATTTGGAGACAAGGACAAGAAGCTGTGCTAATGTACCTCACCCATCTGCTAGATACTGGGCTAACCTATTCCTCCCTAAAGGTATGCCTATCAGCTATTGTAGTCTACACCAGGGGCACTTCAGGTAACAAAGCTTGTTCACATCCCCAGTGGTGAAGAAAGTCTTAGAAGGGCAAAAAGAATTGCTCCACCAACATCAGTCCCAGCACCATTATAGAACCTAAATACTGTGTTAATGCAGGTTATGACAAAGCCTTTTGAACTTATGCACACAATAGGATTAAAATCACTAACGCTTAAGACAGCGTTCCTAATTGCAATTGCATCTCTATGCAGAGTAAGTGAATTTCAAGCTTTAAGAATCCAGGAACCATACCCTGCAAATAGACATGGACAAAGTGGTACTCAGAATTAACCCACAGTTTATGCCAAAGGTGATAACCATGTTTCATGTTAACCAAAGTACTCAGCTATCATCCCCCTCAAAGATCCAAAGGCACAGACCAAAAGAGCTCTACACACATTGGATATAAGGAGGGCTTTATTGTACTATCTGCAAGGAACAAAAACGTTTTGCAAAGGAAATCAGTTGTTTGTCTCATCTGCCAAAGCAGACAAGGGTTCCCCAGTAACCAAGGGAACAATTTCATGATTGATTGTGGAAACAATACAGACTTGCTATTCTAGAGCAGGAGTAACACTGCCCACATGCCCAAGAGCTCATTCAACATGGAAAAAGGGCTCAGCACAGGTGCTCCTACCAAGCGTACCAGTGAAGGCAATTTGTGCAGCAGCAACATGGGCATCGTCACACACTTTCACTAAACATTATTGTGTGGATGCCCAATACCCAAATGAACCAAGAAGCACAGGTGGGGCAAAGGGTACTTCATTTCTCCTTTCTTCCCAGTCATCTCATACAAGGTGATACTGCTACATAATCTAATGTGCAGCATGTGAATGCAGAAAAGGATTCATACTGCAAAATGAAATGGTTACTTACCTGTAGTAGTTTTGCAGCTGAAGAATTTAACAGATTCACATGCCCCCCCCATAAAGGTCAGTGCATCGCACTCTCTGAATTTGGGTAACATCAACAATTTGCAATGGACAGGCCTTTCTTGACCCTTTCTGCAGGTGACCATTTGCACAGATGCATCCCTCACAGGATGGAGAGCACACCTACAAAATATCTGTCTGTGGACTCCCACACTACAAACATCACACACAAACTACCTGAAGTTCTTAGTAATTCAGCTAGCACTCAAGACGTTTTTCTGTCACATTCACAAAAAAACAGTGTGGATCATAACAGGCAATACAACTGTAATGTACTACCTCCAGTAGCTCAGGGGGAGGACCTGGTGGGGGGAGGCACGTGCTCACCTGAACTGTTCATGTTGGGCCAGAGCATTTGGTGATGGGCGATACAACGCTGAGTGGAGTGTCTACTGGGAGTGGACAACGCCTTCGCAGACCTGCTCAGTAGGATGCAGTAACAAGTCCACAAGTGGGCAACCCACCCTCAAGACCTACTCCCAGACTTCCAAAGTTGGGGTTTTCTCGATATAGAGCTGTTCCCAACTGCCAAAACGCAAAATGACCACGTTTTGCCTCCAGATTCCGACACCCAAAGTCCAAGGGAAATGCACTATGGATGAACTTGTCAGGGATATTTGTATACGCTTTTCAGCCGCTCCCACTACTTCCATATGTGGTCAGGAAACCACAGCAAGCCTCCCTCGAACTCAGTCTGGTAGCTCCTACATGGGCCAGACAACCCTGGTTCACTACCCTCCTCAAGCTCTGTCTACTTCCACATCAGAAGCTCCCTAAAAGACAGGACCTTCTCACTCAACATCTGGAAACTCTAGGCATCCCAATTCAAAGTAACTCAGTCTAGCAACTTAGCTCCTGAAATCCTAGAGTTTGGGTTACTTAATTTGCCCCCTGAGTGCATGAATATCCTCAGAGAAGCTCTTCCCCTACCACTAGGCCCTGCTATGCAGTAAATTGGAAGAGATTTGTACACTGCTGTCTGTTTAAACAGATCAATCCTCTGAAACCACTATAAGAGGACATTGTTGGCTACCTTTTTCCATTTACAATATTCAAGACTATCCTACACGTCTATTAGCTTACATTTAGCTGCAGTGGCAGCATACCTTCATAACGGAGAATCGTCCTCACTCTTCAGGATCCTTGTAAACAAATCTTTCATGGAGGGATTGAAGAGTCCTACCTCCCAGATTTCCACCAGTGCAATCTTGGAATCTGAATATACTTGTAACCAGTTTAATGGGTCCACCCTTCGAGACCCTCATTCTTGTCTGCTACGATTTCTGTCATGGAAGGTAGCCTTCATAGTCACTATTACGTAGCTTAGACGGAGTAATGGTTCAAGCATTAAGCCCAGAAGAACCCTTTTTCAAAGGAAATTCAGAAAAGATAGTTCTTCAAACCAACCCAAAGTTCCTACCAAAGGTGGTATCCTCTTTCCACCTCAGTCAAACCATAGAACTACTGGTTTTCTTTCTACATCCAACCACATGGGCAGAGTGGACGCTTCATACGCTCGATGTAGAAAGAGCCCTTAAGTACTGTATAGACAGAACACAAATGTTTCGTAAACTCAACAGTTGTTCGTAGCCTTTTCTAAACCTTATAGAGGAACTGCTATTTCAAAGCCAGGAATTACTTGCTGGCTAGTCAGTTGTATTCGAACATACTATGCCAAAGCCAAAAGGCAGCTTGTACCACCTCCAAAAAAGAAAAAATCAACTTCAATGGCTTTTTTTAATTTATTTTTTAAGGAAATATTCCTATCACAGACATTTGTAAAGCTGCTACTTGGTCCACACCACACACTTTTACAGAACACTATTGTGTGGATGTACTACCAAAACAGGCCCAAGTGAGACACACGTTTTGTGTACACTTTTCCAACGTTCTACAACATTTATTTTCCTGCTAGCCACAACCTCACCGGGGAAACTACTTTATGGTCTATGCACAGCATGTGTATCTTCAGCTACATATGCCATGAACGGAATATGTTACCCTGTAGACATCTGTTTTTGGCATGTAGTGGTGTAGATTCACATGTGCCACCATCTTCCTAGAAAGCCCTGGGTTGTTGCAGATACCTGTGGAGCCCATGTTCATGGGCAGTACCGCATAAAGGAGGAGTCACTACACCTCATGGATCAAAAGACTTCAAACAAAAACTAGTCCTACATGTCTCAGCACAACACAAGGTAGCAGGAGTAGGCACAGCGTTTGAATCTGCAGCACTAAATGTCACAAACAGATGTCTACAGGGTAAGTAACGTATTCCATTGCTCTGTTACATGCAGAGGGTAGTTTGTGTAGTATGAGCAAATATCCTAATAAATTTGACTCTGGGTTTGGAATAGCTTGCGGTGGGAATTGGCTTGATTTGAATATATAATTTTGCAGTGTTACAAAGTAGTTGCAGTAATCATCTCCTACTTTCCCCAAAAATGTTTTATTCAAGATTGAACAGAGCTAATTTTGACATGCACAACAAATACCTGTTATGCACTGATGTTGGTGTCACCACTTGCACATCACGTAATGCACGTATAGGGAATAGTTAAAGATATCTGTTTTGTTTAACATACCCTAACACTATTGGTTAGGATACCGGTTTCACTAATTTTTACTGGATATGCATTTCCAGTCCTGGAGAACAGTCCTGTGCTCCCTTAAGCCAAGTTAAATTGATGAGGGATGACTAAAAGCACCCATGATGGATTAGGCTGATAAATGATGCTGAGAGCTCACACTTCCTCTGTGAAGCTAACAGACCCTTGATTACAAGGAAGTAGTTAATTCATTTAGTCCGCAGGCATGGAAAATTGCTTTCTTTCAAAACTATATTTTGGTTTTAGTGACAGTGGGTGTTTTTTGTTTCAAAGAGTTTTATTGAACTTTTTGCATGGAATAAACATACTCCAAAGAAAAGGAACACAAAGAAAATATACAAAGAATAAATAGTTTGCAGGAATAGTCTAACAAGGCTCAAGAATACACTACAAATAAAAAGAAAGTCATATATAAAACATAATTGGCAGAGGCAGAATTTTAAATTAGGTTTGCGATAGAGCATATATATATATATATATATATATATATATATGTGTATATATGTTCGGTGGCATGTGTAGCTGCAGATACACATGCTATGCATAGGTCTAGTGTTGGGCTCGGAGTGTTACAAGTTGTTTTTCTTCGAAGAAGTCTTTTCGAGTCACGGACCGAGTGACTCCTCCTTTTCGGCTCCATTGCGCATGGGCATCGACTCCATCTTAGATTGTTTTCTTTTCGCCATCGGGTTCAGACATGTTCCTCTTCACTCCGGTTGTTCGAGTTGGACAAACTTCTAATTCATCGGTATTGTTCTCGATCGCGTCCTATCTAGCATCGACACCGGCTCACTGGGATGAGATGAAGGACATTATTCAACATCTCCCCAAAGAACACCAAAAGAGAGCTCAGCAGGTAGTAGAGGAGGGACAGGTGATAACAAACAACCATATAAGATCAGTGCTAGACTCAGCTGACACAGCCGCAAGGACTATAAATACGTCTGTCACCATTAGGCTCAGATCATCAGGTTTTAAACCTGAAGTTCAACAGGCTGTCCTCAACATGCCTTTCAACCAACAGCAATTATTCGGTACACAAGTGGACACAGCTATAGATAAAATGAAAAAAGATGCCGACACTGCTAAAGCGATGGGAGCGCTTTATTCATCCCAATACAGAGGCACATTTCGGAAGCCTCAATATGGGGGAGGCTTCAGGCCACAGAGCTCTGAGCCATCCACCTCACAATCTAAGCCCTCATACCAAACACAATATCAAAGAGGGGGATTTTGGGGAACTTGCAGAGGACAATTTCCCAAGTCTAGGGGAAAATTCCAATCCTCAGAGCAAGCCACTAACAACAAACAGTGACTTTGTCATCACCTTCCCTCAACACACTTCCCCTGTGAGAGGAAGACTGAAAATGTTCCACGAACAATGGTTAGACATCACAACAGACACAAGGGTACTATCCATTTTCCAACATGATTACCGCATAGAGTTCATACAATTTCCTCCGGACATTCCCCCAAAACTGCACAAACTCTCCTTGCAACATCTTGCAATGTTACAAACGGAGGTACAGGCATAATTGCTCAAACAAGCCATAGAACTAGTGCCTCATCATCAAAAAGGAACAGGGGTTTACTCCCTGTACTTCCTTATTCCCAAGAAGGACAAAGCGCTAAGACCAAAATTAGATCTCAGGACTCTCAACCTCTACATCCGATCAGAACACTTTGAAATGGTGATACTACAAGATGTAGTCCCATTGCTGCAACATGGAGAATTTATGTTGACACTGGATTTAAAAGATGCGTTTTTTCACATACCCATCCATACAGCGCACAGGTTTGTTATACATGGAAAACATTACCAATTCAAGGTATTGCCCTTTCGGGATAACATCAGCCCCCAGACTCTTTACAAAATGCCTTGCAGTAGTAGCAGCATACATAAGGAGACAACATATGCATGTATTCCCATATCTCGACGATTGGCTAATAAAAGCCAACACTCAAAAACAGTGTCAATATCACACACGTTATGGAATAGATACCCTACACACACTAGGGTTCTCGATAAATTACCAAAAATCACACCTGCAACCATCGCAAATTCAGCAGTACTTAGGAGCTACACTCAACACTCAAAAGGCGCTTGCAAGTCCAAGCCTACAAAGAGTGCAATCGTTACACACCATGTTGCCAAAAATCCAGCCAAATCAGCACTACACTGTCCATTTTGTCATGAAACTCCTAGGCATGATGGCATCCTGCATCGCGATTGTCCGAAACGCACGGTTACACATGTGGCCCTTAAAACAGTGCCTTGCAAAACAATGGTCGCAGGCACAGGGTCATCTCCAAGATCTACTGTTGATAGACCGCCATACACACTGTTCGCTTCAGTGGTGGAATCCCACAAATTTAAACAAAGGGCGGCCTTTTCAAGACCCTGTGCCTCACGCCATTCTCAAAACAGATGCATCGATGATTGGATGGGGAGCACATCTCAACAATCACAATATTCAGGGACAATGGGACAGCAAACAGAAGCAGCTACACATAAATCACTTAGAACTGCTAGCAGTCTCTCTAGCACTAAGAGCCTTTCAACCTTGGTTATAAAAGTATATAATAACTGGTGTCCTCGGTTATTAGCAACAGTAATACATTTAGGTGGGGAAGGGTTGTTAAAGGGTGGATTGACCTTCGATATACATGCCTTAAGTTTGCGGAAATCTTAAATCCTTGTTTTCTAGGCCGAATGGCATCTATAGTTCCCTAGAAGAGCGAAGGTATTTTGTGGGAATAAATATGGCAAGACGTTAATCCCCTTAGAAGATCAGGATTTCCAATAAAGAGGTGTGCCCTCAATCTTGAATAAGGGGTTACGCCATAGAGACCATGACAGAGCATTTTTTTTTTTTTTAATTTTCAGTGTCTTGTCCAGTTTTAGTAGGTATTTTGGAAAATGTGTTTGGCTGGTAGTGAGGGATTACGTGTAGTGGTGAATAGCATAATGGGGTGAAGATTTTCTAGTATTGCTCTTTCAACATGGAGCCAGGCTGGGGTTGTAGTATGGTGGAGGGTAAAACCACATGGAGCCCTGGCTGGCCTGGAAGGCTATTCAGTAGTTTCTGAAGTTTGCGAGATTTACTCTGGCAAGGGAGGTAGGGAGATGGAGTTTTTTTTTTATCGAGATTCTGAGGCGTTTGTTTTGCAATATGAATGTATTCAAAAGTTTGTCTAATTTACAGTGGAAATCGTCTGACAGGGTGAGTGGGAGCATAGGAGTGATCATTATTTTTATGGTCTCGATGCAACCAAATCAAGTTACGACTTAAGGGTTCCAGCCTTCTAGAAGTTTATGAACTTTTTGTAGGGTCAACTTCTCATTGTAGGCTGTCTATTAGATCTGTACCAAATTCTGTCTCTAAACATGTTAGGTAGCCAGATTGCCATGTCATTCAGTAGTCACTTATAACCTATTTTGAGTAGATGTTAGGACCTTTCACTTCGGATTTGCCTCTATTAAGGCTATATTCAACACCTCCAGCATAATCCCCAATGTTATTAATGAGTGATTCAATGAATGTGTGTAGGAAGCTGGCCTGGTGTGTGGTGGGTACCCAAAGTACTTAGACCTTATACGAGGTCCAGGAATCCCCTCTTAGTGAAGTGTAGGCAATGTCTAGAAGCCAGGCTCTCTAGAGGTAGCTGTGGATGAGCAGCCAATGGCTTATCTAGGAGACATCCAAAGCTCATGCAATACAACTGTAGTCACGCAGCACTTACACACATGAAAGAAAACACTAAGTTGTACAAAAATAAAGGTACTTTATGTTAAACACAGATCATCACAAATCACTATACAGTTGACCCACCCTTAGGAGGCAAGTAACACACTAAATATATACACTTGCAATATGAAGTAGGCATAGAAAAGGTTAGAAAATGGTGCAAATAGGAATAACCAATAGTGACCCTAGGGTGGGCACAAACCATATACAAAAAAATGGAATGCGAACAAGGTACCCCCACCTAGGTAAGTAAAACGTGTAAAGGGGAGCTTTGGGTATTAGAAAACCACAGTACCCCCCAGTGACCAGGAATGCAGGAGTAAAACACTGGATTTTCTCCCAAACCGTCCAAAAGGAAGAAAAGAAGAAAAAGAAGACAACCACAGAAGACTGCAAGAAAACCAGCAGTGGATTCCTGAAGAAAGAAGACCTGTGGAGAGAGGGGACCAAGTCCAAGAGCCATAGTGGAGTAAGAGGTACTACCCACCCGTGGATTAAGGAGTTGGTCAACGGTTCTGAAGAACAAGTCAGCACTGCAACCCAGGAGCCGGTGATGAGTTCCAGATGGATGCAGAAGATGTCCCACGTCGGAAGGAAGATTGCAAACTGGTGTCAGTGCAGGATTTCCACCAGCAGGCCTTGGCAACTGCAAACTTGCGGTTTGTGGAAAAGAGGTGCTGCCGGGGACCATCAAGGCCCAAGGGGATTCAACGCAGGAGGGGGTGTCACAGGGGACCCTCAGCATTGCAGAGTCCACAGGGGCAGAGGCAGCTCCCACAGGAGTCCCACAGGACAGGGACACAGAAGTCACAGAAGAAGCTAACGCAGCACTTCAAAAGTGGATCCCACGCCATAGGAGAACCACACAGGAGGCTGGGATTTGCAGGAAGGAATGCTGGGGACTGGAGCTGCAAGAGATTTAATTGGTAGTTGTATTTTGTCTGCACTGAAGGGGAGATTAAGTTCTTCTCTGTCTGACTGGGATAGTTGAGGTAGGTTTAAAGTATCTAGATAGTATCTGCAAGACTCAGGTGATATCTGAGTCATCTTTATACAAAGATTCGTAGAATTCTTTGAATACGTCCAAAATCTTTTGAGGGTCTGTTTGTATATTATTCATTTTGTCTTTGATAGAGTTAATTTGATTTTTTTGCTTGTTTCAGGTTGGAAGCAAGCGTTTCCCCCACTTTCTCTCACTGAGTTTTAGACTTGTGAATTTGTCAATTCAGACCCCTGCCTTCTCACTTAAAAGCCAATTATATTCATATTTTCTGTTCATTAGAAGAGTGAGAGTGCTTGGGGCCTGATTCATCACGTGTAACGCCTTTTTATTTCATGTTCCAGGGAGCTTATATTATTGTTATGTTCTTTATTTACTGTTGACTGGATATCTATTAGGTGCCCCTGCTTATAGTTTTTAATCTGTCCCAGAAAATAGTTATCCCAATATCAGGTGAGTGATTCTGTTTAATGTTGTTAAGGATAATCGTTTCTATATACGCCATGTGGGTGTCATCTTTAATGGAGTTGTTAAAACTCCACATGTTGTCTTTAGGTTTGGTGTTAGTCCCGGAGAGTGTCAAAGAAATACAGGAGAGGGCTGATAACAGTCAGGGAAGTATCTTGATCTGGTCAATCACAAGAATATTGGTGCTTCATATAAGTAAATAGTCAATTTCACTAATATGAGGACTGAGGGAATGAGAAGAATGCGTAATCCTTAGTGTCAGGCTGTTGTAGCCTCCAACAGTCTACAGGTACACATTTTTAACAAGGTTTTGTGCGATTTGGAGGAATGGAATCGGGATCATGGTTGTCTGACCAGGTTTAAGTCAAAGGGGAGGTTGAAATCCCATCCTACTGTAGTTAATGCATCGCTGCCGATATTTTTTAGGGTATCACTCCGGGCATCCCAGGCGCCTGACACATCAGCTTTTGGGCCATAAACACTGAGGGAGGTGAATGTAACTTTCAATCTGATAAGGACTTCTGGTTGCAGATTCCTTACCTTGGAATTTCCCCTGGGCATCGGGCTGGATTCAGAGATTTTTCTACAAACAGTACCCCTGCGCGTCATTAGGTCAACTTCACAAGCGTCATTGGCATCGTGGTCACCGTGATGATGTTGCAGTGTTATATATAGGCGCCACCCCAGCGCGCTGATATCAGTTTCTTTTCACAACTTTCCACGCCAGTAGTGCAGAGCCATGAAGAATACTGAGAATGGTGCGTGAAGGAAAGTACCATCTTTCTTGGCATGTTACCCCCAGTTTTACCTGGTTTTACCTGTATGTCAGTATGTTTTTGCCTGTCTCACTGGGATCCTACTTGTCAGGACCCCAGTGTTCATAGTTTATGGCCTATTGTGTGTGTCTGTATAGTGCCTGACTGTGTCTCTGCTAATCAGAACCTCAGTGCTTATGCTCTCTCTGCTTTTAAATTTGTCACTGTAGGCTAGTGACTTCATTTACCAATTTCATTTGGCACACTGGACCCCCCTTACTGTAAGCCCTTGTATATGGTACCTAGGTACCCAGGTGCATTGGGGTTCCAGGAGATCCTTATGTGCTGCAGCATTTCTTTTGCCACCCATAAGGAGCTCAGACAAACCCTTTCACAGGACTGCCACTGCAGCCTGCGTGAAATAGTGCACACACTATTTCACAGCCATTTTCACTACACTTATAAGTCACATATATGTCTAACCTCCACTGGCTGAAGGTTAGGTGCAAAGTTACTAAGTGTGAGGGCACCCTTGCCCTAGCAAAGGTGCCCCCACGTAGTTCAGGGCCATTTCCCGGGACTTAGTGAGTGCGGGACGCCATTACATGCGTGCACTACATATAGGTCAATACCTATTTGTAGGTTCACAATGGTAACTCCGAATATGGCCATGGAAGGTTTCTGAGATCATGGAATTGTCCCCCTCCATTCCAAATCTGGTATTGGGGAGCCAATTCCATGCATCCTGGGGGCTCCTCTATGGACCCCGTACTGCCAAACCAGCTCTCTGAGGCTTGCACTGCAGCTACAGCTGCTGCCACCTCACAGACAGGGTTCCGCCCTCCTGGGGTCCGAGCAGCTCAGTCCCAGGAAGGCAGAACAAAGCATTTCCTCTGAGAGCAGGGTGTTACATGTCTCCTAGTTAAGCCTAAGCTGTTCTGCTATAGCTACCTCTATCAGCCTAAGCTGCTAGAACACTCTTACTTCATTAATAAGAGATAACTGGACCTGGTATAAGGTGTAAGTACCCAAGGTACCCACTACAAACCAGGCCAACCTCCTACAGTGCACCAAAACTAGGGCCCTTAACGGGAGATCCTGTGTCTAGGAATCAGTTTGCAGTATGTGGAGGATGGGCGAGTCGGTAAGGAATCTGCAACTAGAATGTCTCTACCATATATACCGTTACTGAGGGTAAGTAACTTGTACATCTGATAGAGACTTCTAGTTGCAGGTTCCTTACCTTAGAATAGATACCCGAGCAATACCACCCCCGGTGGTGGGCTGCAAACTAAGATCACACCAAAAAGTCCTAAAGGACCGAATCGCCAAACTAGCCATCTCTGCGGACCTCACTGTCCAGACAGTAATGCTTGGTGAACGGATGCAAAAATGCCCACGTTGCCGCCTGGAAATATGCAGTACTGGAACTCCACATTCTAACGCTCCGGTAGCAGCGGTTGTTCTGGTTGAACGAGCACGCAAACCCTTAGGGGGGTTGCTTTTTACCCAAAGTGTAGCACATTTTGATGCGGAGGACTACCCATCAAGAGATGGTCCTCTTCTGCACCGCCCCTTCTCTTGTAGGTGATTTCCCTGTATAGTCATAAGCGCTGAATAGTTCCGCCTGCCTGCAGGGACCCCGAGCATTGTTCTCAAATTATCTTCTTAAGTGCAGATGTTTGCCTTTCTTCAATCGGGCCTGCAAACTCACTTAAGAATGTCAATATGCAGCCTAAGGGAGAGGCTACAAAGGCCAAATTATTCACCCTACTTGGTTGAAAAAAGGATACTGTAAAGTAGATATGCATTACAATGCATGGATATTCTAAAAAATTAGCAGAAAATATATTTTACAAACCTTTTTGTAATGTTACATAAGGATGAAGGAATGCAGGGCAGTGTAGCCTATAGGCTGCCATTATACAGAATGAAAATGAAGCTGTGCCTTTAAGAGCAGATGGTCTTCCCATATCCCATCATGCTTAGCAAGTGGCAGTTGCCTCAGTAATTGTTTTCCGGCTCCTTCTGCCAGGACCCCGAAGCATTCAGCTCCACCTACTTATAGGTTTTTTCACAAAAATGTCTGATCAAATCATTTTGATTACACTTTTACTCAACGTTTTTCATCTTGCTTGAGTATTTTCTGTCTTTTTTTTGGTAAAATCTTGAGAAATGTAGGCATTTTTTCCATCCAAAATGCCTTCACTTTCCCTCGCTGTGGCAGAAAGAAGGCCAAAACAGACCCACACGAGGTCTGTATTATCTGCATTCCAGCTTCACATATACCAGATGCCTGTGGGATATACAAAAACTTCTCCAGACGCACCCTGCGTGACATGTAGAAAATTTGCCTCCAGGCAAAAGAGGACAGCAGACTGAGAAAGCAGCCTACCGGTAGGACCTTGGAGCGAAGGGAAGGTCAGTCTTCCACCAAGGCTTTTTCTTCATCGTCCGTGGCAGGTACTAAACGCTGCTCTGGTAAAAACAATGCAGGTCCCGGTCGATGTCTAGAACATAGACGTCTAGGCAAGTAACAGCACCAACCTGTTCGCCGTTGAGAAACAGCTTGCCGGCGAGGAAGCGACACCACTCGCCGTCGCGTCGCTCTTCGACGTCAAGAGTTTACACGCAGTCGAGACGACATGGACATCCGACGTCGAGGAGTGCCTCTCTCTCTCGAGGTCAACGCAGCATGGAAGATAGACGTCGAGGGCCGCCCGACGTCACGAGGGATCTCTGTCGAGGGACATCCGATGTCATGAGGGATCGACGTCAAGGGGAACCCTTCGCCGTTGTACATCGACATCCAGGAGTTTGTCGATGTCAAGGAGGTCTTCAAGGAAGAGAAGGAGGGTTTACTCCACATCTGAATCCTCTGCCTCTCTCGTGATACTACCATCTTCTCCTCAGCCATCTCCTTCTCCACATACGACAATGCCTTTGCTGCTTTCTCCACCTCTCCCAGCTCCTCTGGCTCTTGTGGCACCTCCTGAAATACCATTAAACCAGCCCTTACGACTCCTGCAGGATCCTCAAGACATTCGCATCATCCGTCTTCTAGACGCTCCTCTACATCTAGACACCACCACCGTCATGACTCTAACAACAGATCAACATCTCGCTCCCATCGTAGGTATTCCTCATCATCTACCAGAGACTATTCTCCATCTGTCGGACTCTCCTTCGCCACAAATTTCTTAGATTTGACGACGTAAACACTTTTCAGGAAGTCCTTGTCTGGGGTGCCACCATGCTTAACATCCCTATGGCAGTACCTTAACCGACAACATTGGTTATCTTTAGAACCCTACACCAACGGTCTTCTGCAAGATCCTTGCTTCTGCTGGTCCCAGGTCTTCTTGAACTTGTGATGGACCTATTCTTGACACCAGCCACGGCCAAAACTGCACTTTTAAGACTCCAGGAGAAATAGCGCCCTGCAGAACAGGATCCTTTTATTTCTAAGGGAAGGCCCAACACCAGATTCTGTAGTTATTGTCGCTGCCAAGAAGCTACATTAGTCTTCTCATTCATCCTCCTCTCCGCCAGACAAGTAGAGTGAAAAGATAGATGCGGCAGGCCGCAAAGTTTGTTTAACATCTGCCATTTCCATTGACAGCTAGTGTCATGGCCCTTTTGGGTAGATATGATCTTGCATCGTCCAATTTGCTGATCACCTTCCCAAAGTTAAGGAGGAAGATATCCTTGAAATTATTAACAAAGGTGCCATGGTCTCTAACCAGATTATAAGTGCAGCAGCGGGTTCTTCTCTTTTATTGGCGCATGGATATCGTCACGGGATATCCCTGAGAAGGCATTCGTTTCTACGTCTTAGTTCTCTCAAACCAGAAGCACAGCAAAGAATACAGAACCTTCCATTTACAGGTTCTACACTGTTTGGGTCTCACACGGATGATGCAATTCCTAGAATGAAAGCAGAACTAGACACTCTTAAGGCTGTAGGCATTGAAAAACCAAGAGCGCAGCGGAAGTCTTTCCATCCCTACCACTGCAGGTTTTTCTTGCAAAGACTCCAAACTCCACAATGGGTGCCACCTAGATCTCAGCACCAGAGACCGTTTACAACTCAACACAAACAGATACGGGGTCAAGGCAAAAAAGGACAAGCGCAAGTTAAGACCCATTCTCGATCTAATAGCCAACAAATGGATTCGGAAGGAGAAGGTCAGAATGCTGTCTTTGCATCAGATCTAACTCTAATCTCCTCACCAGGGAGATTAGCTTTGTTCCATAGATCTTCATGATGTTTACTTCCACATTCCCGTTGCCAGAAAACATCTGAAGTTCCTAAGATTTCTTGTGGTACAAGACCATTACTAGTATGCAGTGCTTCCTTTCGGCCTCAAGTCAGCACCCGGGACGTTCTCCAAATGCATGGCGGTGGTGGCAGCCCATGTAAGAAAACATTGAATCTTTATCTCTCCCTATCTAGACGATTGGCTCATAAAGGCATCCACATCTCAAGAGGCCAACTGAATTTCAATTGGACCTACCAACTACTCCAACAACTGGGGCTTCAGGTCAACCTCACCAAGTCAATGCCAATACTTGTCCAGAGGTTGCACTACTTAGGCGCCACCATCAACACCATTCAGGCAAAGGTGTTTCCTTGGGAGGAGTGACGTTCCTCAATCCTTCAGAAATGTCAAGCTCTCTCTCTCAAAGAGAGAGCTCCTCAGTCAACAGCAAGAATAGTCTTGTCTCTCCTAGGGTCGATGGCGTCTTGTATCTGCCTCACTCCCAATTCTCGCTTCCATTCCACATGAGGCCTTTGCAGGAGTGCCTGGAAAACCAATGGAATCAGCTGAGGGGCAATTGGGAGGACAGGATTACTCTCTCTCCACATGCAATATAATCCCTCAAGTGGTGGTGTTCTAAGAACAATCTCCTAAAAGGGATGCCATTTCACCAACAGATTCCCACACAGACGATAGTCATGGACGCATCGTTACTCGGATGGGGTGCCTATATGGATCATCTACCGATTCAAAGCTTTTGCTCTTGGAAGGAGAGATCGTATCACATCAATCTCCTAGAGCTAAGTGCAGTCCATCTCGCTCTCAAAGCCTTCCTTCCTGCATTCACCACAAATACTCTGCTTCTTCAAACAGACAATACGGCCACCATGTATTACTTGAATAAGCAGGGGGGCACCATATCCAGGACTCTATCTCTGGAGGCTCAAACAATCTGGAACTGGCTTCTGTCCAGGAACTTAACAACATCGACTCACCTCCCTGGTGTAGAGAACATTCAGGCAGACACTCTCAGCAGAGCGATAGACGAAATCCACAAGTGGGTTCTATACGACTACGTCATGCACTGCATCTTCTCCATGTGGGGTAAACCTTCTATAGTTCTATTTGGAACACCAGAAAACAAAAAAATGCCTAGACTTCACCTCCAGGTATTACCATCCAGGGACATTGGGGAATGACCTATGGATAGACTGGTCAGGAAAATGTATTTACGGTTTTCCCCACTTTCCCTGATCCTGGCAGTCCTCATCAAACTGTCCCACTCCAAAACCAAGATGATACTCCTCGCTCCAGAGTGGCCACAGCAGTGGTGCTTTCCGGACCATCTTCACCAGTCATGCCGTCCACATCTCAGACTGCCATGTCGGCCAGACCTTCTCACGAAATTTGGAGGTCAGATGAGACATACCAACCTCTCGTCCTTGAATTTGGCAGCATGGCTTCTGAGCTAGTTCAGTATGGTCACCTTAACCTTCCTCAAGACGGCATGGATGTTCTAAGAGAGGCAAAACTACCTTCTACCAGATCAGCATATGCCTTAAAGTGGAAAAGGTTCTGCATGTGGTGTCTGGACAAGAGCATAGATCCAACAACATGCGGAGAAGAGGTTATTCTTCCGTATCTACTGCGGCTAGCAAAATCTGGCTTACAATTCTGATCCATCAAAGTACACCAAGCAACTTTGACTTCATACAGGAAAAGTCCTTCACAAACCTCTTTCTTTAAAATTCCAGTCACTAAAGGCTTCGTAGAGGGGTTAAAACGTTTTTTTCTCTTACTAGACATCCTTCCCCTCCATGGGAGCTTAATACAGTTCTTTCACGTCTAATGCAACATCCCTTTGAGCCCACACACAAGGTATCTCTCCAACATCTCACTTGGAAAACTGCCTTCCTTGTAGCAATTACTTCAGTTCGCAGGGTTAGTGAGATCGAGGCCCTTTGCGCTCAGGAACCATGTACAGTTTTCCATTCCTCCAAGGTTGTAATGAGAACACATCCAAATTTTCTACCCAATTTCTATATAAACCAGACTATCTCTTTACCAACTTTCTTTCAAAACCCATATACTCCTGCAGAGAGAACGCTTCACTCTCTGAATGTGAAGAGGGTTTTAAAATTGTATCTAGACAAAACCAAATCCTTTTGCATGTCACAACTGCTGTTCATTAACTATGGCCCAGTTCGGACAGGCCTGGCCACCTCCAAGCAATCCTTGTCCAGATGGATTGTTTCATGTATTTTGCTCTGTTACCAGCTAACCAATAGGTCCCTTGATGGCAGACCTAAGGCACATTCCACTAGGGGCAAGGCAGAGCCACAGCTGCATTAATGAGAAACATTCCGTTAGCAGATATTTGCAAAGCGGCTACGTGGAGGTCTGTCCACTCCTTAACCAAGCACTACTTTCTTGATTCTGATGCTAGGACAGATGCTCAAGTAGGACAGGCTTCTCTTAGAAATCTCTTTGCATGAATAAATATCACTCTATTGTTCTGTCTACTCCACTGCTCTCAGGGGGATGGGCTTGTTAATCTATTCAGCGTTTAGGACTACATGGAAATCCCCTTTGATAGAAGGAATAGTTTACCTGTAACTCCAGTTATCTCGTAGGGGTATTTCCATGATAGTCATAAGCGACCCTCCCTCCTCCCCAGTGGAATAGACATAATAATAATAATAATATTAATAAGGATTGATAATTCAGACTCCTTCATCTCAGCTAGCAAAGCCTACAAAAAGAACTGAGGCAACTGCCTCTTGCTAAGCATGATGGGATATGGGAGGACCATCTGCTCTTAAAGGCACAGCTTCATTTTCATTCTGTATAATGGCAGCCTATGGGCTACACTGCCCTGCATTCCTTCATCCTTATGTAACATTGCAAAAAGTTTTGTGAAAGATTTTTTCTGCAAAATCTTTAGAATATCCATTCATATTAATGCATATCTACTTTACAGTACCCTTTTTTCAACCTAGTAGGATGAAGAATTTAGCCTTTGTAGCCTCTCCTTTAGGCTGCATATTGACATTCTTAAGTGATTATGCAGGCCTCCCTGAAGAAAGGCGAACATCTACACTTCAGAAGACAATTTCAAAACAGTGCTCCGGGGTCCCTGCATGCGGTTGGAACTATTCAGCGCTTATGACTATCATGGAAATACCCCTACGAGAGAACTGGAGTTACAGGTAAGAAACTATTCCTTCTTTCTTCGCACCCTCATAACCCACAAAGAGTTGATCGCCCACCTGGAAATCTTTGGTACGATTGAGGTAGAATGCCAATGCTGTTTTTGGATCCAGGAGATGGAGTCTCTCCTTATCCTCATGAGAGGGATCTGGGGGTGCGTAAAAAGTAGGCAAGATGATTGATTGGCCTACGTGAAAAGGTGTCACCACTTTTGAAAGGAAGCCCTGGTACGAAGCATCATCTTGTCAGGATGTACTGCTAGAAAAGTGGCTTTGAAGAGAGAGCCTGGAGCTCACTCTGCGAGCAGAGATGATGGCAATCAAGAAGGCAGTTTTAAGGGTCAAGAGCCGTAAAGAACAGTTGTGGAGCGGCTCAAAAGGAGCACACACGAGGTATGTGAGGACCAAGTTTAAATTCCACTGGGGCATTATGAACGGGATAGGAGGAAATGTGCGAGTCCTTTGAGAAACCTCCCACAAATGGAAGATTTGAACTGAGAAGGTTGGTCTGGTAGTCTTAAAAAGGCAGAGATGGCAGACAAAGAGCCCTTGAGGGTGCCCAGAGCAGAGTCCTGCTGGGCAAGAGAGAGAATAAAAAGGAGAACCTCTGAGAGCGGTGCAGAGAGGGGATCAACAGATTTGTTGATACACACCATGCCACAAATTTCTTCCAGCGACGGGGGTATACCGTTTTGGTGGAGGGACGCCTGGCTGCCAAGATAACATCACAGACTTCAGGCGGAAGGTCGAAAGCTGTCAACTGCTGCCACTCCGTCTCCACGCAGGAGGTGGAGACTGGACAGGTTCAGGTGAATGACCGTCCCCTGCTGCTGCACCAGAAGATCCTCCTGAAGAGGCAGTCTGATTGAAGCATCGATGGCCATGCCCAAAAGCTTGGTATACCAGTCTCTTTGTGCCCAGTCTGGAGCCACCAGGATTACTTGGGCATGGTCTTGCCTGATCTCCTTCAGAACTCTGGGCAGAAGTTGTATTGGCTGGAAGGCATACAGGAGGTCTGAGCTCCACTTGTGACGAAAACTGTCGCTGAGCAAGTGCCACCTTGAAAACGTCTACATGCAAAACAGCTGACATTGCACGTTCTCTACGGAGGCAAACAAATCTAATCAAGGCTTTCCCTACTGCTGAAAGAGACGTTGCACCACCTCCAAATGGAGATGCCATTAGTGATCGACTGTGCATCAACGGCTGAGTTTGTGTGCTCTGATGTTCAGAGAGTTCGGCAGATTTTGAATCATCAGTGAAATGGCCTGCCATTCCAGTCATGTCCAGAGGTGAAAAGCCTCTTGACAAAAGGTCCACGGCCTGACTCTGCCCTGCTTGTTTCAGTACCGCATGGCGGTGGTGTTGTCGATGAACACTGCACCACTTTCCCTGTGAGAGAGGGAATGAATGCTTTCAATGCAAGTCAGATCGCCTGGCGCTCCAAAAAGTTGATGCTGGGCTTCTGATCTTCGCCTGTCCCATGTGGCTGCCCCATCCCAGGAGTGACGCATTTGTGACTGTGAGATCTGGTTGGGGGAAGGGAGAGGGAACTGCCATTGACCCAAATCTGATTCGACAACCACCACTGCAGGTCTTTCGCAGTTCCCTCCGAGATCTGGACCATGCTCGAGACACTCCCCTGATGCTGCGCCTCATTTCAGAGCCCACCTCTGCTATCTGGCATGTTGGACCAGCAGGAGGCCATGAGGCCCAGCAGCCTGAGAGGTATTCTTACTGAAAACCAGGATAGAGGCTGAAACATTGTGATCATAGTCCGAATGTCCTGGACTCTTTTTGGGAGGATAAGCCAGACACTGGACTGTGTCCAGGACAGTACTGATGAAATGGAGTGTCTGGGAGGGAGTGAGGTGTGACTTGGGCATGTTTATAGTGAACGCCAGCAAATGCAGGAGGTAGGCCGTAGTCTGGAGGTGGGAAGACTACTTTCTGGGGCTTGTCTGCCATCAACAGCCAGTCGTTGAGGTAGAAGACTGAAACACCTAACCTGCGCAGATGAGCTGCAACCACTACCATGACTTTTGTGAACACCTGAAGGGTGCTGGTACGATCAAAGGGGAGCATGGTGAACTGAATGTTTTTATGACCTTCCACGAATCTCAAGTAATCCCTGTGGGCCGGCAGGATGGAAATGTGAAAATAGGTGTCCTGCAAATCTAATGCTACCATCCAGTCTCGAGGGTCCAGTGCAGATAAGACCTGAGCTAGGGTTAGCATTTTGAACTTCTTCTTGAGGAAGAGATTGAGGGACCAGAGATCTAGGATAGGGCGAAGGCCCTTGTTGTTTTTAGGCACCAGAAAGTAGCGGGAATAACAACCACAACCTACTTCTGGCGCAGGGACCCTCTCTATGGCTCCCTTGGCCAAGAGAGCCTTGACCTCCTCGTGGAGGAGTGCCTAATGATCCTCCGATAGATGATCATAGGATGGTGGCATGGCCGGAGGAGAAGTCTCGAAGGGGAGGGAATAGACCCTTCTTACAATTTGTAACACCCACCTGTCCATGGCAATAGATTCCCAGTGGGGCAGGTGATGGCAGATCCTGCCGCCTACTGGTCCCGTATGTTCCGATGGACTAGTAAGGTTTGGAGGCAGAGGAGGGGGTGGGGGTGGACTGGATGGACCGTTGGCTCCCTGATCCACTAGCTCATCGGATTCCACGGCCACACAGAGGCTGTGCAGCATGCACGGGTTGGTGGCTGGGTGGAAAGGAACGTGGTTGGATGCCCCTTCCGTAGCCATGAAAGGAGTGAAAAGCGGACTGTGGGGGACGAGGAGCAGCTATGATGCCAAGGGACCGATCCTTAGTCCAGGAATCCTTAAAGCGCTCAAGTACTGAGTCCATTTTTTCTCCAAAGAGACTGGTGCCATCAAAGGGCATGTCAATCAAGGATTGCTAGATATCCCCTGAAAAGCCAGTTGGCCTCAATGGGCGTGGGGGCCTCAAGGCTACTGTTGATGAAACCGATCTGCCCAGTGAGTCGGTCGCATCAAGTCCACAATGAATCATGAACTTTGCTGCATGTCTCCTGTCCATAATGGCTTAGGAGAGAACGGTGTGGGCCTCCTCAAGAACTCGAGCAATGCGTCCCGGCCGTATCCCAGAGCGTATCGCCCAAAAGGCATGCGGTGTTCACGGACCACAGCGCTAGACTGGGGAAGAAAACATTTTCTTCCCCAAGCTATCCAGTCTTTTTGACCGTCCATGGAAGCGGTAGGTAATGCGCCAGAGAATGACGAAGCCTGGATGACAAGGCTCACAGGCGTATGGTGTAGGGTCAGGAATTTTGGGTGGGTCGACAAAGGCCGATGGCGGAAGACATCTGTCCTTTTCACAGGAGCCCCTGTGCTTGGTTTGGACAAGGTACCCAGAAGTAAGTCTGTAAGGGCTTCATTGAAGGGAAGGAGGAGTTCCGAATTGGAGGCACCATGCTGAAGCACCTGGGTCAGGAGGTTAGTCCTGACCTCCACAGAAGGTCCAAAACCTCAGCAGCGCTTCTCACCACCATAGAGTATGATGCTCCTTTTTCTGTAGCCATGTTCGGGGGAGAAAACATGCCAGTGTCAGGGGAGGTGTCCAACCTGCTAGTGTCGCCCAAATCCTGAACCCAGTCCATTTCTGGGACAAGTTGGTATTCTGAAGGGTCCAGCGACCCCCTTTACACTATCTCCATATCCATATCCAGGAGAGCCCATTGAAACCGGAATTGTTCCGTTTTCTGTGGTCTGGCTCTGGGTCCTCTGGGATCAGTATAGGACCGACGTGGATTGTGGGATGTCTATCTCGATGCCAAAAAAGGGCGCGTTTGCATGAGCATTCTTCTGGAGTTGGGGCCGAAGCCAGCGACTTGGAATCCGAGGGGTCCCTCACCGACTCCCTGGGGCCTGAAGGCACAGAGGGTTGCTTTTTCTGCCCAAAGATGAGGCGCATGGCCTCATAAAAGTCTTTGAGTTGGGCAGGGGTGGCACCGGCTCCCGTAAAATCGGGGAGACGCAGAGCTGACCCAGATGGCTGCTCCAAAGACGGATGCCTAGACCGTTGACACGCTTCCTGTGTTGCGTCGTCCGAATGAGGGGACGAAGTTGAGGAATGTTTGGCCTTCTTCGACTTCTTATTGTGATCCGACCGTCCAGATGACTTGGACAAGGAGGAGAGGTGATGACTCCGCGATCGGTCTCCTGACCTTCCTCTCGAACAAGACCGGGAGCAACACAGAGTCTGGTGCCGGACCGCTATGAGCTTCAGGGACCGCTCCCTCAAAGCTTTCAGGTTTACGGCCCGACACTCTGAGCACAACTTCGGATTGTGGTCGCGCTCTAGACTCCAGAGGCAGACGAGGTGCATGTCCATCACCGACATCATTCGGTGACAGGAGTCGCAGGGTTTGAATCCGGTCTTTCGGGACATCCCTCGACTCACCCAAAACACATCAAAAATATTTTGACAAAAGTGTTGTTAGTCAAAAAATGAGTAGGGGTAGCTCTTCTCCAGATCTGCGTGTAGGCTGATTTGATTTTAGTTTGGTTTGTTTCAGGTTGGAGGCAAGCATTTTTCCCCACTTGTCTCACTGAGATTTACACTTTTGAATTTGTCAATCCAGACCCCTGCTTTCTCATTTGTCTATTATATTCATATTTTCTGTTCATTAGAAGAGAGAGTGCTTGGGGCCAGATCCATCATGTGCAACTCTTGAAGAATTTTTATTTCTTGTTCCAAGGAGCTTATTTTAATGTTATGTTTTTTATGCAGCATTGACTGGATATCTATTAGGTGCCCCTGATTATATTTTTTAATGCATCCCAGAAAGTAGTTATAGCAATAGCAGGTGAATGATTCTGGTAAATGTCATTAAGGATAGTCTTTTTTACACATGCCCTGTTTTTAATGGTCATCAGTTAAAATCCATATGTTGTCTTTAGGTTTGGTGTTAGTCCCAGAGCGTGTCAAAGACATACAGGAGTGATCTGATGATATTCATGGGAGTATGTTGATCTTGTCAATGAGGAGAGTATTGGTGCTTGGTATAACTAAATAGTAAATTTCAAGAATATGAGGAACAAGAAGAAAGTGTGATCCTTTGTGTCAGGGTGTTGTAGCCGCCAACAGTCTTTCAGGTGAAATCTGGTACACATTTTTAACAATGCTTTGTGCGATTTGGAGGAATGGAGACAGAATCTTGATTGTCTGTCCAGGTCAAGGGGGAGATTAAAATCCCATCCTATTATAGTTAAATCATCCCTGGGGATATTTTTAAGGGTGTCACTTCATAGCAAGGAACATATAACTTCACTTTTACATCTGTTATTAAGTGAGGCAGCTTCTCTGTCCAATTTTAGTTTCTTGAAGTAATTTAGGATCTGCCTTGCGTTTAAAAGGATAGTTCTCAATTTATGTTACGCTTAACCAGGTGGCTAAAACGTTCAGTGGAACAATTTTCAAACTTTTGACCAAAGTCGAGTTAGCAATCAAGGTATTGAAAGAGACAGATTAAGTATTAGAATGTCTAAAATATTGAATTGTGAAGAAGCTATTGTATAATACATCACCAGAAGTGAAATGTGTCTTTAGTACATTACGTTTACTGCGGCAATAAGGGGTGTTTAAACAATGTTGGAGTGGTACATATTGAATGGAAGTTAGGAATAATATATGCCATGTTCTACTATATGTATAATCTGTTACATTCAGAGTAGACTGTTGAGCCAGTGCAACTAATAAAAGATAAAGTGTAAAGAATAAAAATAAAATAAAAATAAAAACACCAAAAAAATCCCCTAAGAGAGCCCCATGTCCTCTCCTCCTTCTCCCTTCCCAGCCATAAGAGGTAAGCAGGCGCGGCCTGTCCTTCAGGGTGGAGGGGCTACACCCCCCCACCCCCACCCTTTGCCCCTCATGAAAGAGTGTCTGTCAGGCTGAGCAAAGGTCAGCCAGACAGACATTCTTCATGTTCAGGTCAGGCAGCCAGGAGCAGACATGGGCGTTTTGCGAAGCCTCCTGGCTGCCTGAGCTGAACTTTGCTGGGCTGAGGAGATCACAGCTCCTATGAGCGTGACCTCTTCAGCTCAGCAAAGGTGCCTCGAGCCCCTCCCCTGGGTGACGAGGAAAGCATCACCCATTGACTTCGACCTGGGCGCTTTAGGTTTAAGCCCTGCAGCACCCAAGGCAAGTGTCAATCAGTGACACCTCGTCACAGAGTGGGGGTGGGGTCAGCAGTCTTACTGACCCCATCCCACCCTAACGCGGTTGGGACTGCTGGCTTCCCTCAGTGACTGACCTAAGGTCAGCCAATTAGGGAAGGCAGCAGTCCCAACCCTACTGGGACCTCCGAGGCTGAAGGTATGTGTGTGTGTGTGATGTTTTAAAATGAATGTTTGGTGCATGCATGTTTGAATGTTATGAGTGTTGGTAATGGGTGTGCGTGCGTGTGTGTGAGAGCTTGGGCACGCTTCCTGCCCACCCCTGCCTCCCTTCCTTCCTCCCTCACTCCCTCCTAAAGCTGCCGGCCGCCACTGTAGGTAAGCCAGACGAGACGACAGAAGGGCATCAACCAAAGGTATGAAAAACTTCCATCTATTCCCTGGTTCTTCTCTGAGGCAAAATAATTAACGTTCTTTATGGGCCAAACCAAAGAGAAAGTTTTTTTTATGATGGGGTTGACTTAAGACTTCATTCTCCACAAGGGAAAACTGATTTTGCAGCTTTGTAACTGAGTGATTTAGCTTCCTTATAACGCCTTCTTGATGGAGGATTTGCTCTCCATAAATAAAAGTGAACTTCTGCCCCATGTTGAGGTATTTGCACAAAATACTGAACCATTTCTACTCACTCACCACCCTCCTTTCGAAGAGACATAGGCCATTTTCACAACCCCTCCGAATTAGTGAGGTTACATTTTTTAACAGTGCCCCTACACTGAAAATGGTCACCCACACCAATGATGCTAAACATATGTTTCTTTGAAATGGTTCACATTGAAGACATATTGAACGTGCAAAGAAACCTTCCTAAAAGCCACATATGACTCCTGCTGTGTGTGACAAAAATTAGCCACAGACCTTCTGAACATGTCGTAAAAACAGTGCAGACAGCCTCTTTACAACATATGGCAGATCAAATGTCAACCACAGCCGAACATTTGGACAGTTCTTACTCCAATACAAATCACAGCATAATTCAAAATATCGATTACCTTTTCCTTACCCATGTCATAGGAAAATAGTTATAAGGGGATTCCCTGTACCAATGAGTGTAGCTCAAGCAGGGAATGAACCAATGTAGAGAAAACTACTATATGAGCTACTCGAATACATATGAAGATACCATGATCTTCATAAAAACAACAATAAAGTTAAGGATAATATGACCTAAGTATAATAAGCCAATGATACACATATGATATCGGACTGCTATATACTTAATATTAGTTACAGATAAAGTAATCCCATTATATGATTTTATATATACTTTTTTATTTTTGTTATTTGTCATTCAATAATAATACAATTATAAAAGAATTATTTTTAATTATATACATCATTTAATAAAGAAAACAAAAATATCTAAATCAGACATACCACTCACATACACTAAACACAATAGGTAAGAAAAAAGTCTTATAAACTAATGAAACATAATATCAATGAGGCTAATCCTAATGTCATAGTGAAGCTAAAACCATTTTTAATAATGAAGATATATTGACATAAATTCTTCTAATACATTATTGATAGTCTAATACATAAAAGGAAAAGATAATGCTAACGTGGTTCTATCTGAGTGGTACCGTAGGGACTAAAAGGCCTACGCGCGTTTCGGTGTTTCGTGATGTTATAGGTCACCTTCTTCAGGGACGTTCCCAGTGGTACTGTTCAATAGTGATCTAGTCTTAGCAGCCACATCTTCTGATATATTTGATTTTAGATGTGTAGTATGTTCCTTGATAATGTAGTCACAGAGTCTGATAAAGAAAATTATATGGTAATTTATATAAATGATAGTGCTAGCATATTAGGAGTCACCTATCTACATTTTTAGATAGCTTACAAAGCCAGTGATTAGTAAGTCATAATTACATGGTGCCTTCCTTTGTGTTACCAGCATTCTTTAATTCCCCTCGGTGGGTACATGCATCTTGGTGTATGTTAGATAGTACAAGTAATAAGTTCTCATGCAGAAAAGTCTTACTTGAAAGATCTCTTCTAGCTGTTTTGCATGGCAAATGTTGTACCGGCTGTCTCTGTCTCTTTATAGGGCAGATATTAATTGGTAGACCAGGAGATTAGCTAAATAAATGACAGAAGCTACAGGATAGATAGATATATCAATTGATGTTAGAAATGTTCATGGTATAAATAGATAAATGAATGTTCCTGGTATTGTTTGTAAAAGCCAGAATTCACCTGTACACCTGCTGGTAGCAGTTGTTGAAGTTAGGTCCTTGTATTAGGTTTTGGTAAATCCTTAAGATTGTAACGATATAAAGGGTGAGTCCAAGATATATTTATCTAGGTATAGTAAACAAAACCGTCATTAATGGTAGAAAATAAACAAAGAGTAAGAAAACTCAAACTATATGCTATAAACCGCATGGATCGTTTGATTGTATACTACAATGAAGTAAAATGAAAGCAATATGGCTGGAAAAGGAAAAGATAAATAGTTAGAAAAAATACCGATAGCGACGCTCGATCGTGTCCCTTCTGCTGACTAGGGTCGATTGCCGCAGCGTCTGAGCGTTTTTATACGGCTACCAGATGGAGTAGTTGGTAGCACTGGACCGCAGATGTATGAAATAATTGGGCGGGCTGGTACGGGCGCCATATTGGAAGTACGTCGATGACGTAAATAGACGTTTAGCACGTTATAAGTGAATATGTTATACACTGTCGAGTCTAGATACAATGAGGCTAATGATACAATGTTCAACGATTCTTATTGTCTCTGATAGTTCCTTAAGATGCATACTTGGGTCTGCTGATATAGCATAGTAATTACCAGAGTATGTTGATATACTAATAAGAAATGAGCTCTAGTTGAAACGTCTTCTAGTTTATGGTATAAGCTACTAACCCGAGTATTAGTAGGGAAAAACTGAAGAAAAGATGAAAATGAATAAAAAATTGAAAATAATAATAACAGAAATATGAATATGCATGAAAATAGCAATGGAGATAGAAATAATACTGAAAGATAATTATCGTAAAAATAACAATAGAAATAACAGCAGTAATGAATATAAATTACCTATAGACAAAAATATACTGGCAAAAATTCTAAGCAGTTCTTTTAATTAGAGATACCAATTCCATATTGACTACATGCCAGTGTTGGATTTATTGAAAAATGCACAGAGGGCATCTTAGATATGCCTCCTGTATTTCACCCAACCCTCTATTGTAGGGCTGACTTGTCTGTGCCAGCGTGCCACTGACAGACAAGTTTCTGACCCCATGGGGTGAGAGCCTTTGTGTTCTCTGGGGTCAAGAACAAAGCCTACTTCACACTTCTCCCCTTCAGAAACTGCAACACTTGGCAGTGAGCCTCAAAGGCTCCTGCCTCCTGTTACACTGCCCCAGGGCAGCTACTGGAGATGCCCGGCCCCCAGTCCAAGCCCCACTTTTGGCGGCATGTCTGGTGGGAAAATTAGTAAACATCAGGGGGAGTGTCCACAACAGCTGGGACCACCAACTAAGGTGCAGAGAGCTAAGGTAAACCCCTCCTGGCAGAATCTTCCATCTTGCTTTGGAAGGTGTTAGCCAATAGGGTTAGGAATGTGCCCAGCTCCCCAAAGGGAGTGGACACAGGAAGGGTGTGCCAACCCTTGCGGAAAGTGTATATTGGCTACTGCCATCTGACACCTGTAATGCACCCCTGAACCTTGTTCTTCAGATTCCTGATGACAAGAAAAGGACTGAAGAGCTGCACCAGCAGAGAAGACTCCAGATGACAACTGACTTGACTCCAGCCCTACGGACCTGTCCGCAGCTTTAAGAGTTCTGCTACAAGATGACAACTCATCCTGCAGGACCAGCAGCTTCTACGAACCCCTTTGAGGACTGCCTTCCTACCCAAGGACCAAAATCTCCAGGGGACAGTCGCTATGTCTACAAACAAACCTCCAAGAAGGGCTCCAGAGCTGCTTTGGATCCACAAGTCCTGCCCACTCTGCACCTGATGCACATGGCCCATGCCAAGGTGGCCCACTGGTCCAGAGAAGGTCTGCAGGCAATTTTGACCTTGAGTCCACCCTGGGTTGACTCCTCCTGGCCAGCACGATGATGCCTGCAGCCTAAATCCAGAGGACACCCCTGACCGCAACCGGCTCCAGTGAAGTTTTCCTGAAGCCTAAAGACACCCCTGCACCTGCAGCCCCCTTGGCTTGGGAAACCGAGCCGATGGACCAGCAACGTCCAGTGGGCTCTCAATGTAGCTGTCCAGGAGTTGTTTTTCTTCAATAAACTCCCTGGACAATGCCTGCAGCATCTTTGTGACCCCCGGGGTTCCCGCTTTGAAAAGCATTGGGTGCCCAATGCTGTGTTTACACCCTGCACCCGGCAGCCCCTTGTGCCACTGAGGGCATGTGTTTGGTGCTGACCTGTGGCCCCCAGTACTGATCTAAACCACCCAGGTATGTGCTCTGAAGTTCTGGGTACTTACCTGCAAGCAGTTTATTTCTGAGCACCCCTTGTCTCCATAGGATTCCATTGGGTGCTCGAAACCTACTTTGACCTCTGTGCCCGGCTGACCACAAGTTGCTGGTGGTGCACCCTTTATGTTTAACTAAACTTTGCCATGTGGACACCTTAACCCCAAGAGCGGGATCGTAAGTCAAGTACTTACCTGTGAATTGTGTTGTTACTTTTCCTCCCTTAAGACTGCATTGCTTTCTATGAGAAATTGTACTGTGCCCACTTTTGAAACAGAAAAGTATTACTTATCTGTAAACTGTTTTAACTGTAAATTCTAAACAAAGTGCATTTGATACTTGAAAGTGATACATTCTTGAAACTGTACTTAACTGCAACAAAGATCCTTTGGTTCTAGAAATAAAATAGCTAAGTACTTTTTGATACCTAAAACAATTGACCTTGAGTTAGTCATTGTGTGCCTCATTTCTTGACTGTGTATGCAACAAATGCTTAGCACTACCCTCCAATAAGCCTAACTGCTTGACCACACTACCACAAAAGTAGTATTGTCTGCTTTATCCTCTGTAAAGCCTACAGGGAGCCGCTGGACTCTGTGCACAGTGTACGTTACTTTGGTATAGTATATACAGAGCCAGGTTCCTACATTGGTGGCTCAGCGGTAGGGTCTACGACTTTGCATTTTCTGGACTACTCCAACATCTGATCGCATGATTAAGTTCCAAAATTGCCTATAGATTCAAATGATTGAATTGACAATTTGTTTTCAAATTTTTAAACGTCTTGCTAGGACCTTGGTTAAGTTCCCTTTAGCATTTCTTAAAAAGTTATTATAAGTTAGGGGTAAGTAACTAGAAGTACTTTTAGTTCCTAAAAGAAATCCCCAACCTTAGTAACATAATGAGCAGCTTAGAGGACATGGTTTTGGAACTTGACCGGAACCCATACCTCCATCTCAAGATTAGAAAGTTATGCTCTCTCTGCACTCATAAATATTAAAACAGGTTCCAACCCTACCAAGATCCAGCTCCAGGAGCTGCTGGCAGAGTATGCAAATTGACACCCTACTGATGAGGAAGGTCTCCTCTCAGGTGGGGAAGATGTTAGGGCTCAGCAGGTAGACCTCCTAACCAGGGAGGACCGGGCCTTAGTGCCCCTGACTCCAAGGATAGTGCTCACAGGATATGGGTCTCCCACAGGAAAGTCTGGTTCTTCTGGGAACACTGAGGGCAGCCTCAGTGAAAAGGACCTCCTTTTAGCATGGATGGCCGAAAGTCTAGCTCTGGAGCGACCTCTCCTGTTTATAAAGAGGGAGAGAGCAGAAATGGGCCTAGTACCCATTAATGATGTCAGCAACCTAATGCCTAGGGAAAGAGAGTGATCTTGTGACCCTAAAATCCCCAAAGGGATTGCCCCAAAGTATGAGGATGGTAATGAAATCACCAAATTGATCACAGCCTTTGAGAGGGTCTGTGGAATGAGGAATGGAAAAAAGTCTCACTGGGGCACTCTCCTTTGGGTACTGTTCACTGATAAGCGTAGGGTTAGACTCGACACACTCACTGGAGCAGATGCTAAGTCCCATGACCTTATGAAGGCTACCCTGATTGAGGGCTTTGGACTCGTCACTGAGGAGTATAGAATTAGGTTGGGGTGGGGAAGGGGCTCACAAAACCTCAAGCCAGTCCTGGGTTGATTTCGTAGGCTTCTCAGTGAAAACTCGATGGTTTGTTAACTGGGAGTGAAGTGCAGGAGTATGATGAGCTCTATAATATGTTTATGAAAGAACACCTCTTAAGTAACTGCTTCAATGCAATGTTGCATCAATATCTAGTAGACCTGGTTCCAGTTTCTCCCCAAGCATTGGGGAAAAAAGGAAGACCATTGGCCAAGACTAAGGTGACCAAAAGAAAGGGGTTGCCAAGCCTCCCCAAGGGAAGGGTGGTGAGACACCTAAAGATAAAAGTAAAGAGTCTTCTAAAGGGCCCCCAAAAGCCTGCTCAGGAGGGTGGGGCTGAACTTCGTCACCATCCACTCCTAGGTACAAAGGTAAGAACTTTGATCCCAAAAAGGCCTGGTGTTTCAACTGTAGAGATAATGGACCCCAAACTGGAGACTTGGCCTGTCTCAAAAAGAACCCCCCCTAGTACTGCACAAGCTAGCACTGGTATAGCCAGTCTCCAGGTAGGATCTACAGTGTGCCCAGAGCATATCAGGGTTCACACTGAGGCTATTGTAGTCTGAGGGTGGAGAAGATGTTGCTACTCTTACTGTCTGGCCCCCTAATGAGAACAAATACAGACAGCATCCCTTGATTTTATAGGGCTAGAGTAGAAGCCCTGAGGGATACAGGTGCCAGTGTCCCCATGGTGACAGAAAAACAGTTTTCCCCAGGAAAGTACTTGGCTGATTGTAACCAGTGCTGACAATGTAACTAAGGCACATCCCATGGCTATGGTGACCTTAGAATGGGGAGGGATTACTGGCCTGAAATAGGTCTCTTCTGCAATCCCAGTTCAATGTCTGTAGGGAATTACCTGAATTCCTCAGCATTGGCTGAGGTAGAGGTCAAAGCCCATACAGCCATGATGGGAATCCCTGAGATGGTGTGTGCAAAACCTAGAGAACAAAGCCAAGCACAGGGTGATAAAGAAGTGATGGAATAGAATAATGGCCCAACCTTCCAAGAGGAAAGGCAGGAAGACTGGGGGACCTGCTTATGTACAGGAAAAGGCACAAAACTCCTCTTCTTAAGAAGAAGTCTTCCCAACCCCAGAGGGAACTGAGCCCATGGAAATTGAACCTTACCAGGTTGAGCTCTTGGGCCCAGGGGGACCCCCAAGGCATCAGCTGTGCTAGGGAGAGAGAACCTGTCCTACTCTTGAAGGCATGTGACAGAAAGCTACTGCACAGGAAAAGGGAGATGTCAGTGGCACCTGCAGGGTCTATTGGGAGTAGGGATGCCTGTTCATTGAGGCCAGAGGCCCCACACCTGATGCCACCAGGAGAGTGGGAATGGCTCAGCAGTTCCGGGAACTCATCCTCACACTACCCCATGAAATCCCTATAGCTGGGCATCTGGGCCAAACTAAAACTTGGAATAGGCTTGTCAGCCATTTCTACTGGCCCAACATATCACAAAAGGTGAAGGAGTTTTGCAGCTTTTGTGTCACAATTCCTCTTAGGTCTTCTACAGACCCCACAGTAGCAGAGGCCCCAATCGGTATCTTTACCAGGGTAGGGTTTCCTAACAAGGTGGTTTCTGACAGAGGTGCCAACTTCGTGTCAGCTAACCTGAAACACATATGGAATGACTGTGGGGTTACCTACAAGTTCACCACACAATACCATTCACAAACCAATAGACTTGTTGAAAGGTTCAGCAAGACATTGAGGGTAATGATCATGGAACTCCATGAAAAACTCAAAAGAAGATGGGCTGTCCTTTTGCTATGCTTCTTTTTGCCTACCGAGTAGTTCCTCAGAAAGCTGTATGGTTTTTCCCCCTTTCAACTTCTGTTTGATCATCCTGTGAAGGGCTCTTGTGAACGAGGGTTGGGAGAGAGCTCTCCACGAACCTAAGCAAGATGTAGTGGACTATGGACTAGGCCTATATTCTAGGATGGCAGAGTACATGGAGAAAGCATCCAAAAAAACTTGATGCCATCCAGCAGCTCCAGATGCAGTGTTATGACCAAAAGGCTGCCATGGTGGAGTTTAAACCAGGGCAGAAAGTGTGGGTTCTGGAGCCTTTGGCTCCCTGAGCACATCAGGACAGATGGAGTAGCCCTTACCCCATCCTCGAAAAGAAGTGAGGTCGTCTACTTGGTAGACCTGGGCACTAGCAGGACACCCAAGAGGGTGATCCATGGGGAACTACTTCACGCTTTTCTGTGACATGGCTGCTGTAACCATGCTGATGGTTACTGATGAGGATCAGGAAGCAGAGAGTGAGCCTCTCGTCATCCCATGCTGAGGTGGGGACGGAGCCTGACCCTCTGAGTCCTTCCGAAGAGGAAGGAGTGGATCCATTTCAGGGCTGTTCAGTGGATTCCTAGGTCGTAGAGTCTGGCTCATAATGTGCTGAAGGCCGCTGAGAGGTCGAGGAGTATGAGTGCTGCGGTGTGGCCGTGGTCTAGAAGTGATCGGATGTCATCTGTGGCTGCAAGAAGAGCTGTCTCTGAGCTGTGGTTGCTGCAGAACCTGGACTGGGAGCTGTCCTGAGAGTTGTTGACCTTGATGACATTTCGTAGTTGTGTGTTCATAGCTTTCTCCAGTACTTTGACCGGGTAGGGTAGCAGCAAGATAGGCTGGAAGTTCTTTAGTTCAGATGGGTCGGCCATGGGTTTCTTCAGGAGGGGGCATACTTCGGTGTGACTTCAGTCCTCACGGAAGGTGCCAGTGTTGATGGAGTGGATTATCGTGTTCCGGAGCTTGGGCGATGGATCTGCTGGCTCTGATGTAGATGTGGTGCGGGAAAGGTTCAGTGAGGGCTCCGGAATGGGTGCTGTTCATGATGCTTTCTGTTTCCTCTGTGGTGAGAGTGGACCGCTGTGGATGGCTTTGGAGAGGGTGGGGGGGAGGGGGCAGGTGACGGTCATAGGTTTTGGTGCTGGTTTAGTTTTCCGGGAGGAAGCTGTCATAGATGTCTTGGATCTTGTCATCAGTGTGGACCAGGAAGTGAGTTGTGGTGTAAGAAGGTGGCAAGTTTGTTGCAGAGGTCTTGCTATAGGGGAGATGCTGGCGAATTCAAGGGGTGGGTGGGTGGGGAGGGGGTTGTGAACTCGATGACTGAGAAGTTCCTTTGTGTTGTGTGTGGAGGAGTTGATGCGTTTCCAGAGTGCGTTCTTTCTTGCTTTTTTGATGTGTCAGCGGTGGATGGCGGTTGCGGCTCTGAAGGAGGCGAGGTCTTTGCTAGTTTGGCTATTCCAACATTTTTTCTCTAGGCACCTGCGGGTGCATTTGATTTCTTGGAGTTCGTGGTGAACCAGCTGGCTTTCTTTGGTATGCGCTTGGACGATGTCAGACGGAGGAGAGTTAGATTGTCAGCGTATTCGGTGATTCATGTGTTGAGATTGAGCGTTATGGTGTTGGTGTCATTGGAGGGAGGTGGGAGGGATTTGGTGAGAGTTGTCGTGATTTGCTCATTGGTTATTTAGTTCCATTTCCTGTGGGGGAGCCCTGGGGGCGCAGATGCGGCTGCTGGGTGCGCTGATTGTGAAGTGTAGGCAGCAGTGGTCGACCCAGTCTGGGATGGTAATCCGGTTGCTTGAGGTGAAGGTGGGGTCCGGTGTGTGTCCTGCAGTGTGCGTGGGCGGGGTGGTCAGCTGCCTGGGGCCAAGGGTGGTGAGGTTGTCGAGTAGAGCGGTGGTGTTTGGATCGTTGTGGTCCTCAAGGTGGAAATTCAGGTCGCCGAAGCGGAGGTAGTCGTCGGACACCAGGTACTGGGGGTGGCAATGTCTACAATGTTGTAGATGAATGCTGGGTGGTCTGTAGACCTGGGTGCCATGGATGGAGGAGGTGTTATCAGTGTGGACCAGGAAGTGAAGGTGTTCCATGGTGGTGCACTGTTCTTCTGAGTTGACCTTCATACGTAGTGAGGACTTGTGTACAGTGGTCCCTCCTTAGGGTGCTGTATCTGTCTGCGATGGTGATGTCCGGTCCTGAGGTGGGTTTGGTCCAGGTCTCGGTAAGGAAGATGATGTCAGTTCTGGTGGTGTGTATCAAATCCCAGAGTTCGGTGGCGTTTTTGGGGAGGGATCGGATGTTCAGGAGGAGGCAGTTAATGGGGTTGTGGTAGGTGAAGGTATTTCTGAGTGTGGGGAGTACCTTCTGCTTGTTGTGGCCGGCACTGAAGTTGCAGTTGCTGCTCAAAAAAAGGTCTGTGAGTGTCCTTGGGGGAAGTGGTGCAGCAGTTGTTGAGAAGTCCTGTGTTAAGGCGCGGTGGAGGGTCACAGCATTGTAATGGATTATGGCCAGGGGATGGTTTGTCCGAGATCAAGGGTTCCTAGCGGTGGGTTGCGGTTTGGGCGTGGATAGGCGCAGATGGGCTTGCCTCTGGTGCACCAGCGGTCCACCATTAGGAAGGGGAGGGTCAGCTTGGAGGCTGGAGGGTGGGAAAGGTGCTTTGCAGGGGGGCAGGAGCAGTGTGGGAGGGAGAGGGTCACGAAAAGGACAGAAAAAGAGAAAAGAGACGTAAGAAGCCAAAAGTATAAACGAGTGAAAGAAAAGGCATGAGTATAGAAGCAGGAGTAAAGGAGACTAGGAGAGAAATACTTACTTGTCGATGGCCCCTGGACCACCAGGGATGAGGCGCCAGCAGGGGGAGCCTGCGGGTGGAGGAGGGCCTCAAACTGAGAGTCAGGCAGGCTCTCAGTTCGCTCCCAGGCACAGGCAGCCAGAGGACCTGGGGAGGGCAGCAGACGCTGACCAGGAGGTCAGTGTAGTTGCTCATTCACTGTGCTGTGGCCACCATTGAGAAGGGGAGAGGAGCGGGGGTCCTGTCAGCTGGGAGGTGGATGTAGGAGGCTGGACTGGCTTGTATTGGGTACCAAGGGGTACTTACACTTTGCACCAGGCATCCCTTATTAGTGTAGAGGGGTGTCTAGCAGCTTAGGCTGATAGAAAAGGTATCTTAGCAGAGCAGCTTAGGCTGAACTAGGAGATGAGTGAAGCTCCTACAGTACCACTAGTGTCATATGCACAATATCATAAGAAAACACAATACACAGATATACTAAAAATAAAGGTACTTCATTTTTATGACAATATGCCAAAGTATCTCAGTAAGTACCCTCAGTATGAGGATAGCAAATATACACAAGATATATGTACACAATACCAAAATATGCAGTAATAGCAATAGAAAACAGTGCAAGCAATGTATAGTCACAATAGAATGCAATGGGGGCACATAGGGATAGGGGCAACACAAACCATATACTCTAGAAGTGGAATGCGAACCACAAATGGACCCCAAACCTATGTGACCTTTAGAGGGTCGCTGGGACTGTAAGAAAACAGTGAGGGTTAGAAAAATAGCCCACCCCAAGACCCTGAAAAGTGGGTGCAAAGTGCACCTAAGTTCCCCAAAGAGCACAGAAGTCGTGATAGGGGAATTCTGCAAGGAAGACCAACACCAGCAATGCAACAACGATGGATTTCCTGACGAGATTACCTATGGAACAAGGGGACCAAGTCCAAGAGTCATGATCAAGTCAGGAGTGGGCAGATGCCCAGTAAATGTCAGCTGTGGGTGCAAAGAAGCTGCCACCGGATGGTAGAAGCTGTAGATTCTGCAAGAACGACAAGGGCTAGAAACTTCCCCTTTGGAGGATGGATGTCCCACGTCGTGAAGAGTCGTGCAGAGGTATTTCTCTGCAGAAAGACCACAAACAAGCCTTGCTTGCTGCAAGGGTCGCGGTTAGGGTTTTTGGATGCTGCTGTGGCCCAGGAGGGACCAGGATGTCGCCAATTGCGTGAGGGGACAGAGGGGGCGTCCAGCAAGACAAAGAGCCCACTCAGAAGCAAGCAGCACCCACAGAAGTGCTGGAACAGGTACTACGAAGTGGAGTGAACCGGAGCTCACCCGATGTCACAAAGGAAGGTCCCACGACGCTGGAGGACAACTCAGAGGTCGTGCACTGCAGGTTAGAGTGCCGGGGACCCAGGCTTGGCTGTGCACAAAGGAAATCCTGGAAGAGTGCACAGGAGCCGGAGTAGCTGCAAAACACGCAGTTCCCAGCAATGCAGTCTAGCGTGGGGAGGCAAGGACTTACCTCCACCAAACTTGGACTGAAGAGTCACTGGACTGTGGGAGTCACTTGGACAGAGTTGCTGAGTTCAAGGGACCTCGCTCGTCGTGCTGAGAGGAGACCCAGAGGACCGGTGATGCAGTTCTTTGGTGCCTGCGGTTGCAGGGGGAAGATTCCGTTGACCCACAGGAGATTTCTTCGGAGCTTCTAGTGCAGAGAGGAGGCAGACTACCCCCACAGCATGCACCACCAGGAAAACAGTCAAGAAGGCGGCCGGATCAGCGTTACAAGGTCGCAGTAGTCGTCTTTGCTACTTTGTTGCAGTTTTGCAGGCTTCCAGAGCAGTCAGCGGTCGATTCCTTGGCAGAATGTGAAGAGAGAGATGCAGAGGAACTCTGATGAGCTCTTGCATTCGTTATCTAAAGAATTCCCCAAAGCAGAGACCCTAAATAGCCAGAAAAGGAGGTTTGGCTACTTAGGAGAGAGGATAGGCTAGTAACACCTGGAGGAGCCTATCAGAAGGAGTCTCTGACGTCACCTGCTGGCAATGGCCACTCAGAGCAGTCCAGTGTGCCAGCAGCACCTCTGTTTCCAAGATGGCATAGGTCTGGAGCACACTGGAGGAGCTCTGGCACCTCCCAGGGGAGGTGCAGGTCAGGGGAGTGGTCACTCCCCTTCCTTTGTCCATTTTCGCGCCAGAGCAGGGCTGGGGGATCCCTGAACCGGTGTAGACTGGCTTATGCAGAAATGGGCACCATCTGTCCCCATAAAAGCATTTCCAGAGGCTGGGGGAGGCTACTCCTCCCCAGCCCTAACACCTTTTTCCAAAGGGAGATGGTGTAACACCCTCTCTCTGAGGAAGTCCTTTGTTCTGCCTTCCTGGGCCAAGCCTGGCTGGACCCCAGGAGGGCAGAAACCTGTCTGAGGGGTTGGCGGCAGCAGCAGCAGCTGCAGTGAAACCCTGGGAAAGGTAGTTTGGCAGTAACCAGGTCTGAGATAGAGACTCGGGGGATCATGGAATTGTCTCCCCAATGCCAGAATGGCATTGGGGTGACAATTCCATGATCTTAGACATGTTACATGGCCATGTTCGGAGTTACCATTGTGACGCTATGCATATGTCGTGACATATGTATAGTGCACGCATGTAATGTTGTCCCCGCACTCACAAAGTCCGGGGAATTTGCCCTGAACAATGTGGGAGCACCTTGGCTAGTGCCAGGGTGCCCTCACACTAAGTAACTTAGCACCCAACCTTTACCAGGTAAAGGTTAGACATATAGGTGACTTATAAGTTACTTAAGTGCAGTGGTAAATGGCTGTGAAATAATGTGGGCGTTATTTCACTCAGGCTGCAGTAGCAGGCCTGTGTAAGAATTGTCAGAGTTCCCTATGGGTGGCAAAAGAAATGCTGCAGCCCATAGGGATCTCCTGGAACCCCAATACCCTGGGTACCTCAGTACCATATACTAGGGAATTATAAGGGTGTTCCAGTATGCCAATGTAAATTGGTGAAATTGGTCACTAGCCTGTTAGTGACAATTTGGAAAGAAAATGAGAGAGCATAACCACTGAGGTTCTGGATAGCAGAGCCTCAGTGAGACAGTTAGTCATAACACAGGTAACACATACAGGGCACACTTATGAGCACTGGGGCCCAGTGACACATACAACATATATACAGTGAAATATGGGGGGTAACATGCCAGGCAAGATGGTACTTTCCTACAGTGGAAGAGCGGGAAACGCACTTTGCGGGGCCAGGGCAGGAGTGGCGTTGCGCCGGAGGGAGAGGGTCAAGGAAAGGAGAGAAAAGAGATGGAAAAAGCCAAAGTAAAAGCGAGTGAAAAAAAAGGCAGTAGTATAGAAGCAGGAGTAAAGGAGAGCTAGAGATACTTACTTGTCAATGGCCACTAGACCACCAGGGATGAGGCGCAGGCAGGAGCCTGCGCGTGGAGAAGGGCCTCAAACTGAGAGTCAGGCAGGCTCTCAGTTCGTTCCCAGGCAAGGCAGAGGCAGCAGCAACGGCAGCCAGGAGCTGGGAAGGGCAGCAGGCGCTGACCAGGCGGTCAGTGTAGTTGTCCTTTCACCGGGCTGCGGCTGCCATTAAGAGGGGGGGGCGGGTGGTCTGGTCAGCTGGGAATCCGAGGGCTGGAAAGGTGCTTTGCAGGAAGGAGGGTGGCGCTGCAGGAGTGGCACCCGAGGGAGAGGGTCAAGAAGAGTAGAGAAAAGAGATGGAAGATGCCAAAAGTAAAAACGAGTGAAAGAAAAGGCAGAAGTATAGAAGCAGGAGTAAAGGAGAGATGGAGATATGGTGCAGACAGAAGCCTCTGAACATGGGATAGGAGCAGTCCTGTCCCAAACCAGCGATTATGGCAATGACCAGCCTGTTGTTTTCATTAGCAGAGGTTACTCCCCAGGGACAGCGTTTGAGTGCTATTGAGAGGCAGGCCTTTGCTGTGGTTCGGTTCCTGAAGAAGTTGAGACCATGCTTGTTTGGTACTCACTTCACTGTTCAAACTACCCACAGACCTCTGGATGGCTTATGCGGATAAAAGACGTGAACCCTAACATTTTGAGGTGGCCCATCTCCCTACAGGGAATGGACTTTACAGTGAAACATACACCTGGGACTTTCCAGGTTCTTCCACATAGACAATGAATGCTCTCTTGGAAAAGGTTGGTCTCATTCTCCTTTGTTTAGAGGGGGTTGCGTAGGGAAGTGCCCCTTTTGGCATGGTGACTCAAAACACACACTTTTTGCCTGCTATCTGATGCTAACTTTTCCTGCTAACCAGGCCCCAGCACTTGTGTTCTTTCCCTAAACTGTACCATTTCTTCAACAGTAGCACGCTCTACAATTTTTTTTATTGATTGATTGATTGAACAGTTGGCACACACCTAAGTCCCTGGTAAAAGGTCCCAGTCGGTCCAATGTATTATGCCACCCTGAGGGACCCCTCACCAAACACATGCACACTGTCTTTTCAGCTTACATGTGCTGGTGAGGAGAAAAAGGTAAATTTGACATGGCATCCCTCTCTGTGGCGTAAGTTAGTCACCCCACCAGCAGGCCTTTCAGCCTTAAGGCAGGGTGCATTATACCACAGGTGAGGGCATAGCTGCATGAGCAATCTGGCCCTACAGTGTCTACGTCCATTCTTAGACATTGTAAGTGCAGTGTGGCCATATTGAGTACAGGGGCTGTGAGTTTGTCATTGCGAACTCCAGAGCTCCATGATGGCTTCACTGAAGTTTAGTATGAAACTTCTCAGCTCAATAAACCCACACTGGTGCCAATCTTGGATTTATTGAGAAATTAACACAGAGGGCATCTTAGAGATGCCCCCCTATATCTCACCCAGCCCTCTAATGTAGGTCTGACCAATCCATGCCAGTTTGACACTAACAGAAAAGTTTCTGACCCCATGGGGTTGAGAGTCTTTGTGCTCTCTGGGGTCAGGAAAAAAGCCTGCTCTGGGGGGAGGTGCTTCACACTGCCCCCCCCACGACCCTGCAAGAACTGCAACACTTGGCAGTGAGCTTCAAAGGCTCTTGCCTCCTGTTACACTGCCCCAGGGTGCTCCGGCTACTGGAGATGCCCACCCCCCAGACCAGGCCCCACTTTTGGCAGCAGGTCCGTCAGGAAAATTAGTAAATACAAGGAGGAGTGTCTACCCTAGGTGGGACACCACTCTAGGGTGCCCAGAACTGAGGTGAACCCATCCTGGCAGAATCCCCCATCTTGCTTTGGAGGGAGTTAGCCAAAAGGGTTAGCAATGTTTCCCCTCCCAAAAGGGATTGGGCACAGGAAGGTCTTAGCCATCCTCAGGGATAATAGCCGTTGGCTATTGCCCTCTGACCCCTCTAACGCCCCTAATCTAGTACTTAAGGGCGCCCCTGAACCTTACTCTTCAGGTTCCTGGCAACCTGAAAAGGAAGACTAAAGAGTCACACCAGCAGATGAGACTCCAGACAACTGACTTGGCCCCAGTCCTACTGGCCTTTCTGCAGCTTTAGTGAATCCTGCTACAAGAAAACAACTCGTCCTGCAGGATCAGCAACCTCTACAAACTCCCAAGAGTACTTCCTGCCTACCCATGGACTTAGATCTCCCAAGGACATGGCCCTGTCCACAAAGAAACCTCCAAGAAGGACTCCGGAGCTGCCGCGGATCTGCGAGTCCTACCCACTCTGCAGCCAATGCCCACAGCTCCGATCCATCTGGCCCATTGGTCCTGAGAAGGTCCCCTGGTGATTCCGACCTCGAGTCCACCCTGGGTAGACCCCCCCTGGCCAACACGATGCAGCCTGCATCCTAAATCCAGGGAACCCCACTGACTGCGAACAATTCCAGTGAAGATTTCCCGATGCCTAAATGTATCCCTGTACCTGTAGCTACTTGGCCTTTGGGAATCCAGCAGTGTCCAGTGGGCTCTCTACTTACCTGTCCAGCAGTTGGTTTTCTTCAGTCGACTCCCTGGATAATGTCTGCAGCATCTTTGTGACCCCCGGGTTCCCTCGTCGAAAAGCATTGGGTGCCTGATGCTGTGTTTGCACCCTGCACCTGGCTGCCCTTGTGCTGCTGAGGGGGTGTGTTTGGTGCTGACTTGTTGCCCCTCCGGTGCTCATCTAAACCCCCCAGGTCTGTGCCCTGAAGACTCTGGTACTTACTTGCAAGCAGTTTCTTTCTGAACGCCCCCTGTCTTCATAGGATTCTATTGGGTGCCTGATACCAACTTTGACCTCTGCACCTGGCCGGCCCCAAGTTGCTGGTGGTGCACCCTTGGTATCTAACTAAACTTTGCCCTGTGGACATCTTAACCCCCAAAGGCTGGGAGGGTAAGTCAAGTACCTACCAAATTCTAAGCAAAGTGCATTTGATACTTGAAAGTGATACATTCTTGAAACTGTACTTACCTGCAAGAAAGATTCCTTTGGTTCTAGAAATAAAGTAACAAAGTATATTTTTGAAATGTAAAACAATTGATCTAGAGTTAGGCATTGAGTGTGTGCCTCATTTCTTGACTGTGTGTACAACAGATGCTAAGCATTACCCTCTGATAAGCCTAACTGCTCGAACACACTACCACAAAAGAGCATTAGTATTATTAGTATATAGCTTTAGCGTTTGGGGATCCACAAGACTCTGTGCACACTATACCTTACTTTGGTATAGTATATACAGAGCCAGCTTCCTGCAAAAGTCACTTTTTCACTGGCTTTTTCGACTTTTGTTGAAGCGTTTTGACTCCTGGTGCGTCAAGTATGTCGCCACAGAAGACCGGCTTTAAGCCCTGCGACTCCTGTCATCGGATAATTTCTGTGACAGATCCGCACCTTGTGTGTCTTTGGAGCCAGACCACAACCCGAAGTCGTGCTCAGAGTGCCGGGCCATGAACCCTAAAGCTTATTGTAGCCCGGTGCTCGGCTCCACTTTGCTCTCAGTCTTGGTTGAGAGGAAGGTTCAGAGACCACCGGCGGAGCCCTCACTCTGTCATCCCATTCCAAATCTCAGGACACTCGGGTAAGCACAAGAAAAAGTCAAAGAAGAGCAAACATTCTTCAACTTCACCCTGTCTGTCTTATGATGTGACGCTGGAAAGGGACCATCGTCGCTCTAGGCGTCTGTCCTCAGTCTCCTTCTGGGTCGGCTCCCCGAGTTTCTGGGAGCTGGAGCCACCCCTCCTGACTCTGAGACTTCTATGAGGCCATGCAACTCATCTCTTCTGTTCTTCTGCTCCTGACTCCTCGCTCCTCTTCTTCTTTACCTTCTTTTTGGCTCTTCTCTCTTCTGTTCTTCTGCTCCTGACTCTTCTCTCTGTCCTTCCTTACTCCCCTCCACCTCTGTAACCCTCCCTCCCCTATCTTCCTATCTTTCTTCCCTACTCCCCTCCACCTCTGTAACCCCCGCTCCCCTATCTTCCTATCTTTCCTCCTTACTCCCCTCCACCTTTAACCCCCCTCCCCTATCTTTTCTCCCCTCCCCTCTACCTGACCCCCCACCCTCCGCTTTCCCGCCGCCACCTCCTGCTCGCCCCCACCCCCCCTACTCCCATTCGTCGCCCCCCTCCCGCCCCCTGCTGACCCCTCCTCCCCCCCCTCCTACCTCTTATGGAGGCCGCTGCGCGGCTGCGCCACTGGCGCGCCAAAGGCAAGCACGTCTGCGCCCGTCCGTGCCTGGACCGTGCCCGGACCGCGCCCAGCGCCACGACCCCTGGCCCCCAGCACTCCCAAACCCCGCAGCACCGCTACAACCCCATCACCCTCCACGCCCTCAACCCGGGGCGCTCCAGCACCTGCTTCCAAGCCAACCCGAAACGTACCCACGGACCCTTCGTATGTCACACCTGCAAACTCACCTTCCACCGCAAAACCACCACGCCCGCCAGCCCACGCACCACCAACAACCACCTCAAATGCATCCTGATCAACGCACGCTCCGTCCACAAGCACGCCGTTGAACTATGGGACCTCCTGGACTCCACCGGACGTCGCCTTCATCACTGAGACCTGGATGAACGCCTCCTCGGCCCCCGACATCGCCATAGCCATACCCGAAGGCTACAAGATTTCCAGGAGAGACCGCACCAACCAAGTATGTGGAGGAATCGCCATCGTCTTCAAGGACTCCATCAACGTCACCACCTCCACCGAAGACACCCCCCTCGCCGCCGAACACCTGCACTTCCAGATCCACACCGACCCCAGGACCACCCCTAGAGGAACTCTCATCTACCGACCCCCTGGACCACGCGCCCTCTTCAGCGACTCTATCACTGACTTCATCTCCCCGCACGCCCTTGCCTCGCCGGACTACATCCTCCTCGGTGACCTCAACTTCCACCTGGAACAGAACAACGACCCCAAATACCACCCCCTGCTCGAAAACCTCACCAACCTCAGTCTCAGGCAACTGGTGAACACCCCCCACCCACATCGCCGGACACACGCTCGACCCCATCTTCTCCGCCAGCAACCACGTATCCTTCAGCCACTCCGCCGCTATACACTGGACCGACCACAGATGTGTCCACTTCACCTTCCGACGCGAGACTCGCCACCTCCGCACACAACCCATCCCACACCGACAGTAGAACAAAATCCCCGTGAACAGCTTCTCTCCACTCTCAGCGACAACCAACCCACCTTCTCCACCGACCCCAACAACGCAGCCCTCAGCCTCACGCACTGGATCACCAACTACGCAGACAACCTCGCTCCCCTCAGAAGCCTCCCAAGACAGACCAAAACCAAAAAACCTCTCTGGTTCACTGATACCCTCAAGGAATCCAAAAAAAAACTGCCGCACCCTCGAGAAAGCCTGGCGCAAGGACCACACCGCAGATAACATGACTGCCCTCAAGAACGCTACCCACGAACACCACCAACTGATCCGCGCCGCCAAAAGAAATTCCTTCACAGACAGACCGGACAAAAACAGTCACAACAGCAGAGAACTCTTCAACATCGTCAAAGAGCTCTCCAACGCTAACGCCAACGCCATCACGCCCTCACAAGACCTCTGCAACTCCCTCGCCACCTTCTTCCATCGTAAGATCACCGACCTACACGACAGCTTTGGACACCAGACCCAGCCAACCACCACAGAACCTACAACCCCAGCCATCACCCTCAACGCCTGGACTCACATCAACACGGAAGAGACCAAAGCCACCATGAACTCCATCCACTCCGGTGCCCCCTCGGACCCCTGCCCACACTTCATCTTCAACAAAGCCAAGGATTTCATCGCCCGCATCTCCAGACCATCATCAACAGCTTGTTTTCTTCTGCCACCTTCCCCGAGAGCTGGAAACACGCTGAAGTCAACGCCCTACTGAAGAAACCTACGGCGGACCCAAGCGACCTGAAGAACTTCCGCCCCATCTCGCTCCTCTCCTTCCCTGCCAAAGTCATAGAGAAGACCGTCAACAAGCAACTTACCAACTTCCTTGAAGACAACAACCTACTCGACCCCTCCCAGTCCGGATTCCGAGCCAGTCACAGCACAGAAACCACCCTCATCTCAGTCACAGACGACATCAGAACCCTGATGGACAACGGAGAAACAGTCGCCCTCGTCCTCCTCGGCTGCCTTCAACACTGTCTGCCACCGCACCCTAATAACCCGCCTCCGCTCTACCGGGATCCAAGGACAGGCCCTGGACTGGATCACCTCCTTCCTCTCCACCGCTCCCAAAGAGTCTACCTCCCACCCTTCCGCTCAGACCCCACCGAGATCATCAGCGGCGTCCCACAAGGCTCCTCGCTCAGCCCGACCCTCTTCAATGTCTACATGAGCCCCCTCGCCGACATCGTACACAAACACAGCATCATCATCACCTCCTACGCCGACGACATTCAACTGATACTTTCCCTCACCAAGGACCCCACCAGCGCCAAGACCAGCCTGCAAGATGGAATGAAAGACGTCGCAGATTGGATGAAACTCAGCCGTCTGAAACTGAACTCAGACAAAACAGAAGTCCTCATCCTCGGAAACACCCCTACAGCCTGGGCCAACTCCTTGTGGCCCACGGCCCTTGGCACCGCACCAACCCCCTCAGACCACGCACGCAACCTCAGCTTCACCCTGGACCCACTTCTCACCATGACCAAACAAGTCAACGCCGTATCATCCTCCTGCTTCCTCACCCTCCGCATGCTCCGAAAGATCTTCCGTTGGATCCCCGCCGACACCAGAAAGACCGTGACCCACGCCCTCGTCACGAGCCACCTGGACTACGGCAACACCCTACACGCAGGAACCACCGCTAAACTCCAGAAACGTCTGCAACGAATTCAAAACGCCTCCGCCCGCCTCATCCTCCACATACCCCGCAACAGCCACATCTCCGCCCACCTGAGACACCTGCACTGGCTTCCCGTCAACAAAAGGATCACCTTCCGACTCCTCACCCACGCACACAAAGCCCTCCACAACAAGGGACCCGAATACCTCAACCGCCGCCTCAGTTTCTACACACCCACCCGTCAACTTCGCTCCGCCAACCTCGCTCTCGCCGCCGTCCCTCGCATCCGCCGCACCACGGCAGGTGGGAGGTCCTTTTCCTACCTGGCGACCAAGACATGGAATTCCCTCCCCACCAACCTCAGGACCACCCAGGACCCCTCCGCATTCCGGAGACAACTCAAGACCTGGCTCTTCGAGCAGCAGTAACCCCATCCCCCTAGCGCCTTGAGACCCGCATGGGTGAGTAGCGCGCTTTATAAATGTTTATGATTTGATTTGATTTGATTTGATATTAGGGCATTCCGGCCCTGCTGAAGTGCCTGCAAGCCCCATGCGCTTGGCAAAGTCCCCCCGCCTCAGGTTCCATGCAGGCGGCAACGGCCTCAGCTCCGGAGGGCACCCAGCGATCCGTTTCCAGATCAGCACTGGTGTCAGTCGTGCCACTGCAACCTTCCCCACCTACGGTGCTGATATCGATGCTCCCAACAACGTCAGGGCCCACAGTCGGCATCAATTCCATACTTATTGACGACTCTGACAAGGAGCTGGAATGGTATCACTCTATGCCAATTTCGACTTCGACAGGGTCCTAGCTCCCCATACTGGATCCTGACCCTTATTCTTATGGGTACGATGAGAGTATGGAGGGGGTTGCTTTTCTTTTAGAATACCAACTTGATGACCCCCCCCCTGGACTGGGCTCAGGACTTGAGTGAAGCCAGTGGTCTAGTTACCTCCCCTGATGCTGGCATGCTTTCTCCCCTTACCGTGGCTATGGAGGAGGGAGCCTCGTATTCCGTGGTGGTGGTGAGATCGGCCAAGGTCCTGGGCCTCAGCTGCCTTCTGTGGCTGTCAGGACCAACCTCCTTACTGAGGTGCTTCAGCCTGGGGCTTCTTCTTCAGAACCCCTATTGCCCTTCAATGAGGCCCTCACTGATGTCCTTCTAGGGACATGGTCCAAACCCAGCACAGGGGCTCCTATAAACAGGAGAGTTGCTTGCTGCCATAGGCCTCTGCCTCATGACCCAGAATTCCGGACCCAACACCCCACCCCTAAAAGCCTGGTTATCCAGGCCTGTACATCCTCAGGGACATTACCTTCCGCACCCCCAGATAGAGAGTCCAAAAGACTGGATCAACTTAGAAAGAAAATGTTTCCTTCCACAAGTCTGGCATTGTGGTCCGTGACACTGCATGCCTTTTAGGCCGTTGCTCCCATACTTTTTGGGACACAGTTGCACAGGTGCTGCCACAAGTCCCAGAGGAGGCCCGGGCCATTGTCTCCCAAGATGTTACTGACAGGAGAGATGTAGCTAAGTTCACGTTTAGAAGTGGGCTGGAAATGACTAACTCACTGGGCAGATCAGTTACATCGACGGTGGCCTTGAGGCTCCATGATTGTTTTTTGGGGGATTTTCAAGCAGCGCTTAAGGACATGCCCTTCGATGGCGCCCGTCTCTTCGGAGACAAAGCAGACTGTGCTCGAGTGCTTCAAAGACTCCTGGGCTACGGCTTGGTCCTTGGGCCTAGCAGCTGCCCTTTGCTCCCCTCAGTCTGCATTTCACCTCTTTCGTGGCTACAGAAGGGGTGCCCAACCATGCCCTTTTTTTTTGGTCCATCCATCAAGCAGTGCATGCTGTCCAGCCTCTGTGTCGCCTGGTACGTGGAATCCAACGTCCTTGTGGATCAGGGAGCCAGTGGTCGACCCAGTTCACGACCCCTTCAGCTTCAGCCTACATATCTTCCTAGTCTGACGCTTCCCCATAAGGGACCAGTTGGAGGCAGGATTCGCCATCACATGCCCCGCTAGGAATACATCACGTCAGACAGTTAGTTTTGCAAATAGTCCGAAGGGGCTACTCCCTCTTCAAGACGACCCCCTCAACCATGCCACCATTCTACAATGGGATGACAAAGGATCACCTAGCATGTCTCCGCAAAAAGGTTACGGCTCTTGGCCAATGGAGCCATAGAGAGGGTCCCTGTGCCAGAAGTAGGTCGTGGTTATAAATCCCACTACTTCCTTGTGCCCAAGAAGTTCCCTCAGTCGCTCAAAAAGGAGAAGTTCAAAATGCTCACTCTGGCTCAGGACATTCCTGCCCTTGACCCAGGAGACTGGATGCCAGCGTTGGACTTGCAGGACACATATTTCCATAATCTCGACCTGCCTGCCCACAGACTTTGCTTGTGGTTTGTGGTAGGTTATGTGCATTTTCAATTTACAATGCTCCCGTTTAGCTTTACCAGCACCCCTCGGGTGTTCACGAAAGTGATGGCAGTGATCGCAGCTCATCTGCGCAGTGTAGGGGTTTCAGTCTTCCCCTACCTTGGCGACTGGCTGAAGTGGGGCTCACCCCAGGATGTTGTCTCCTACCTCTAAACTCTGGCGGACGTTCTGCATTTGCCACGGTCCTCTATAAACGTGCCAAAGTCGCACCTGACTCTGACTCAGATGCTCCCTTTCACTGTAACTGTTCTCGACACATTGCTGTTTTGGGCCTATTCTCCTGAGTAGCAAGTCCAGGATATTCGGGCTATGATACAGATGTTTCAGCCTCTAGCCTGGAGTTCGGTGAGAATGATTCTGAGGCTGCTGGGCCTCATGGCCTCCTGCATCCTGCTGGAGATACATGCCAGATGGAATATGCAGGCTCTGCAGTGGGACATGAAGTTCCAGACGGCACAGCATCAGGGAAATCTCTCCAGCATGATCCAAATCTTGGGGGTAACTTCGCAAGATCTGCAGTATTGGCTTTTGAACCGCGACTGGGTCAGAGGCAGGTCTTTCTCCCTTCCCCAACCAGATCCGACAGTAGTGACAGAAGCGTCACTCATGGGATGGGATGGCCACATGGGAGGGACAAAGATCATAGGCATCTGTTCTCCGGCAGAGTCCAAGCTCTATATCAACCTCTTGGAGCTCAGGGTGATCAGGCTAGCATTGAAAGCATCCCTTCCCTCTTTCAAAGGGAAAGTGGTGCAAGTGTTCACAGACAACACCATTGCCATGTGGTACTGCAACAAGCAGGGCGGGGTGGGTTCATGGACCCTTTGTCAAGAGGCACTGTACCTCTAGACATGTCTGGAACATCAGGGCATATCCCTGCAGGTTCAAAATCTGGCAAGCTCTCTTACTGCAGAGCAGACAAACTCAGCCGTCAATGCCTGGTCAATCACTTTTTGAGGATCTTCTGTCGGTGGAGCAGGGGACGGTTTTCCACCCAAGTCTATCCAGTCTCTGCCTTCTTGTGTGGAGATTGAGCGGCAACAGTTGAAAGCTGTTGACCTTCTGCCAGAAGTCAGTAATGCTATCTTTGCAGCCACGCGTCCCTCCCCCAAAGCGATATATGCCTGTCGTTGGAACAAACTTGTGGCATGGTGTACAGACCAGTCTGTTGAACCCCTATCTGCCCCTCTTTCTGAGGTTCTTTCATTTGTTCTTTCTCTGGCCCACCAGGGCTCTGTTCTGGGGACCCTCAAGGGTTATTTGTCTGCTATCTCAGTGTAGAGAAATGCCTCCCTTGGCATGGTTGCCCCCTAACCTTTTGCCTTTTGCTGCTGCCAGCTATGCTTGAAAGTGTGCTCGGACCTTGCTAACCGGGCCCCAGCACCAGTGTTCTTTCCCTAAATTGTACCTTTGTTCCCACAATTGGCACAGCCCTGGCACACAGATAAGTTCATTGTAACTGGTACCCCTGGTACCAAGGGCCCTGTGGCCAGGGAAGGGCTGCGGCATGTATTATGCCACTCTGGGGACCCCTCACTCAGCACATGCACACTGCCTCACAGCTTGTGTGTGCTGGTGGGGAGAAAATGACTAAATCGAAATGGCACTCCCCTCAGGGTGCCATGCCCTCAACCCACTGCCTGTGGCATAAATAAGTCACCTCTCTAGCACGCCTTACAGCCCTAAGGCAGGGTGCACTATACCACAGGTGAGGGCATAGTTGTATGAGCACTATGCCCCCACAGTGTCTAAGCCAAACCTCAGACATTGTAAGTGCAGAGTAGTCATAAAGAGTATATGGTCTGGGAGTCTGTCAATTATGAACTCCACAGTTCCATAATGGCTACACTGAAATCTGGGAAGTTTGGTATCAAACTTCTCAGCATTGATGCCAATGTGGATTTTATTGAAAAATACACACAGAGGGCATCTTAGAGATGTCCCCTGTATACTAGTCCAATTCCTAGTGTTAGGCTGACCAGTTCCTGCCAGCCTGCACAACCAGACAAGTTTCTGGCCACATGGGGTGAGTGCCTTTGTCACTCTGTGGCCAGGAACAAAGCCTGCACTTGGTAGAGGTGCTTCACACCTCCCCCTGCAGGAACTGTAACCCTTGGCGTTGAGCTTTAAAGGCTCGTGCCTGTTGTTACAGCGCCCCAGGGCATCCCAGCTAGTGGAGATGCCCGCCCCTCGGGACACAGCCCCCACCTTTGGCGGCAAGTCCAGAGGAGATAATGAGAAAAACAAGGAGTCACCCGCCAGTCAGGACAGCCCCTAAGGTGTCCTGAGCTGAGGTGCCCCCTGCCTTAATAAATCCTCCATCTTGGTTTTGGAGGATTCCCTCAATAGGAATAGGGATGTGCTCCCTTCCCCTCAGGGAGGTGGCTCAAAGAGGGTGTAGCCGCCCTCCAGGGCAGTAGCCAATTGCCCCCAGACCTAAACACACCCCTAAATTCAGTATTTAGGGGCGACCCTGAACCCAGGAAATCAGATACCTGCAACCTACAACAAGAAGGACTGCTGACCTAAAAGCCCTGCAGAGACGACAGAGACCACAACTGACTTGGCCCCAGCCCTACTGGACTGCCCCCAGACTCAAAGAACCTTCGCAGTGATGCATCCAGCGAGGCATCTGAGGAATCGGAGGACTGACTTGCACCTAAAGGACCAAGAACCTCCTGCGAACAGTGGCTCTATGCAGAAACAACAACAAAACAAGCAACTTCAAAGAGACTCTAACTTCCCACCCAAAGCGTGAGTCTTCACACTCTGCACCCGACACCCCCGGCTCGAGTTTGGAGAAACCAACACTGCAGAGAGGACTCCCAGGTGACTCCAACGATGTGAGCACTGAGTCGACCTCCCTGCACCCACAGAGCAATGCTTGCAGAGAGGATCCAGAGGCTGCCCCTAACCCTGACTGCCTGGTAACAAAGGAACCCGACGCCTGGACCAAACACTGCACCCGCAGCCCCCAGGACCGAGAGGAACCACCTACCAGTGCAGGAGTGACCAGTAGGCAGCCCTCATCCCAGCCATGTCAGTGGCTGGCCCGAGAAGCCCCCGTGCCCTGCCTGCTTCGCCAGAGTGACCCCCAGGTCCCTCCATTGCTTCAATACAAAACCAGACGCCTACATTGCACACTGCACCCGGCCACCCCTATGCAGTTGAGGATGTGTTTTGTGTGCTTGTGTTCCCCCTCCTCTCCCCCCCCACCCCAGTGCTCTACAAAACCCCCCTGGTCTGCTCCCCGAGGACGCAGGTACTTACCTTTTAGCAGACTGGAACCGGAGCACTTCTGTTCTCCATAGGCACCTATGTGTTTTTAGCCCTCCTTTGACCTCTGCACCTGACCGGCCCTGTGTTGCTGGTGCTGTGGTTTTGGGGTTGCCTTGAACCCCTAACTGTGGGCTGCCTATGCCCAGGAGACTGACTGTGTAAGTGCTTTCCTTACCTGAGAAACTAACGTTTACTTACCTCTCCCAGGAACTGTTGATTTTTGCACTGTCCACTTTTAAAATAGCTATTTGCCATTTTAACCAAAACTGTGTGTACTACTGTTTTAAATCAAAGTTCTATATTTACCGGTGTGAAGTACCTTGCGTTTTATGTACTTACCTCAAATTTTAATATTGTGGTTCTAAAAGTAAATGAAGAAAATATATTTTTCTACATAAAAACCTATTGGCCTGGAGTTAGGTCTTTGAGTGTGTGTTCCTCATATATTGCCTGTGTGTGTACAACAAATGCTTAACACTACCCTCTGATAAGCCCACTGCTCGACCACACTACCACAAAATAGAGCATTATTATTATCTAATTTTGCCACTCTCAGCCTCTAAGGGGTACCCTTGGACTCTGTGCATACTATCTCTCACTTTGAGATAGTATATACAGAGCCAACTTCCTACACTCAGCTTTCCTCAGATTACCAGACCAGCCCTCTGTGTTTAAATCTCCCAGTGTTGGAAGATTTCTAAAGGGTCTTACCCATATGTTTCTTCCTTCTTCATTTATAATGGCCCAATTGGTTTTGAACGTAGTTCTTACTTTCCTGATGTGTGCTACTTTCAAGCCACTTCACAACTGCTCACTTCAGCTTTCTACTCTGAAGACAGCCTTCCTTATAGCCCTCACTTCAGCCTGCAAAGTGAGTGAGCTGCAAGTTCTTTCCTCGAAGCCACCTTTCATCTCCATCCATCCTGACAATGTGGTGCTTCTCCAGGGCTTCCTTTCTACCTAAAGTGGTCACCTCTTTCAAGTAGGCCAATCCATCACATTGCCTACTTTTTACGCGCCCCCACATCCTTCTAAGGAAGAGGAGGGACTCCAACACCAGGACCCAACAAGAGCATTGGCGTTCTATCTTAATTGTACTAAAGAGTTCCAGGTGGATGATCAACTCCTTGTGGGCTATGTGGGTGGGAAGAAAGGTCTGGCAGTGCAGAAGAGAACCTTCTCTAGAAGGGTTGTTCCCTGCATTAAAATGTGGCTAAAGAAGCAACCCCCAGAGGGTTTGCATGCTCACTCCACCGGAGCAACAGCTGTGACCACTGCATTAGAACGCAGAGTTTCAGTCATGAACATCTGCCAGGCAGCATTGTGGGCATACTTGCTCACATTCACCACACACTACGGCCTGGACACTCGGAACGGACGCGTACTTTGCCCATTCGGTCCTGCGGGACTTCTTATTATGATCTTGGCTCGCAGACCCTCCTATGGGAATGTTATTGTTTGGGTATCTATTGTAAGGTAACCAATCTGCAACTAGAAATCTCTATCAAATTACTTACTTTTGGTAACAGATTATCTGGTAGAGATATATTCTGGTTGCAGATTCTTTACCCAACCACCCATCCTCCTCGGTCTGTGAACTGATTTCAAGGGATAGGGACTTACCTTTTAGGGCCCTAGTTCTGATGCACCAGGGTCAGTGTTCTTCATGGATCTGCGTTTCTGGCGTGGAAAAGCCATGACAAGAAACTAACTCCAGCCGGGTGGTGGCTATATATGACACGCAACATCATATCTGTCGAATACGACGCCAACATCAGACGTAGAGATGACTGACAGCACGTAGGGGTACTCCTTGATTTAAAAAAAATATATAATAATAAAAATAAAAAATCTCCAGATCCAGACTGACACCTAGGGGAAATACTAAGGTAAGGTATCTGGAAGGGGAAAAACTGCCCCATTATTAATGGCAGGGAAACTACTCAATGGCGGGAGCGTAGTAGGAAGGAGGAGCGTTCTTCACCCAAGACCTAATCCGTCAGCTGCCACTGTGGCTTGCATAGCCTGTTTGGGGGCGTGGATGCTGGACCTTGATTCACCCCTAGTCCTCCTTTGTGTATTTTGGACAGTACAAGCATCTGCAGTGCAAACATCCTTAAACACAGACTAGGTTTCCTGTTTAAGTTTCTATTTTGATCTGAATTCCTGTGTTTTTTTTGTAATCTTTTGAAAGTTAGTTGATATTAGTGTTCACACATTTTTAAACATAAAATAGCATGACCATGGAGTATTTCCAGTGCTTAAAAGGAATTCTGCACTTATTTTTCTCTTTTCTGTTCCTCTTTGATTCCTCTTATCAAATCTTCCCTCATTTTCCTTATTTCTTGCTTCCTTCTACTTCCTATCATTTCTTTCAATTTGCTCTTACAAGTAACTTTTAGCCATTCATGTTTCACTCCTCGTGTTTTGTTTCCAAACACTCAGAAACCTGTTCGAAAAATGCATTCTGTAGTTTGTAAAGTAGTAGTACAATAGCACTACTCATGTTCTACAAAATGCTATTCACAAACCTACATAGGGACACCTCCACCTGTCTTATTGTTTCTGTGTGGAGATATCTGCCAATGTGGTGGAGTTCTCCCCACACGTAAGTATATGTTTTTCTAGATGGGGGTGGGGCAGGGGAAGGGTGTTATTGGGGGGGGGGAAGTGGAGGGGAGGTGGATGGGGGTCACTGCGATGGGGCAGAAAATGGGGAAATGATACAAAAATATTAATAAAAAGTGTAGGAGGCTGGCTTGGCTTATGGTGGTACTTACACCTTGTGCCAGGTCCAGTTATCCCTTATTAGTAGATTAGAAGTGTTCTAGCAGCTTAGGCTGATAAAGGTAGCTATAGAGGAGCAGCTTAGGCTGAACTAGTAGACATGCAAAGCTCCTACTATACCACCTATATCATATAGCACTATATCATAAGAAAACACAATACTCAGAGTTACTAAAAATAAAGGTACTTTATTTTAGTGACAATATGCCAAATGTATCTCAGAGGATATACTCCTTTAGGAGGTAAGTAATATACACCAAATATACACATAAACCAAAATCAGGTAAGTAAAACTCTTAGAAAAGTAGTGCAAACACTGTAGAGCACAATAGAATGCAATAGGAGAAAATAGTCCTAGGGGCAACACAAACCATATACTCCAAAAGTGGAACGCGAACCACGAATGGAGCCCAGGCCTAGTGTAGTGTGTAGAGGATCGCTGAGAGTGTAAGAAAACACTGAGGGTGTCCAAGATACCCCACCCCAAGACCCCGAAAAGTAGGAGTAAAGTTACCCTACCTCCCTAGATAGACGGTAAAGTCAAGATAGGAGATTCTACAAAGGCAACAACTGACTGCAAAGCACTGAAGATGGATTCCTGGAACTGAGGACCCACTAAACCCCAGAGGAAGGTGCAAAAGGGCTGCCTCCGGGTGGAAGAAGCCAAAGATTCTGCAACAACGGAAGATGCCAGGAACTTCTCCTTTGGTCAGTAGATGCCACACGGTGTGCTGGAGGATGCAGAGTTGTTTCCACGCAGAAAGACCGCAAACAAGCCTTGCTAGCTGCAAGAGTCGCGGTTGAGGATTTTGGGTGCTGCCAGGGCCCAGGAAGAACCAAGAGGTTGCCCCTTGGAGGGGGAGACAGAGGGGGCGCTCAGCAATACAGAGAGCCCACACAGAAGCAGGCAGCACCCACAGAAGACCCTGAACAGATGTGCAGAAGATCTGAGCATGACAGTCGACTCAGCACAACAAAAGATCGTCCCATGAAGTCGGAGTCCAACTCAGCGAGTTGGACAATGCAGGACAGGCTGCTAGGGACCTGGGCTAGGCTGTGCTTGAAGGAAGTCTTCTAAAAGTGCACAGAAGCCCTAGCAGCTGCAGTTCACGCAGTACACAGGATTACTGTCTGGCGTGGGGAGGCAAGGACTTACCTCCACCAAATTTGGACAGAAGGGCCACTGGACTGTCGGGGACACTTGGACCCAGCTCCTGTGTTCCAGGGACTACGCTCGTCAAGATGAGAGGGGACCCAGAGGACCGGTGATGCAGACGTTTGGTGCCTGCTTTGCCAGGGGGAAGATCCCGTCGACCCACAGGAGATTTCTTCTTGGCTTCCAGTGCATGGTGAAGGCATACAGCCCTCAGAGCATGCACCACCAGGAAACAGTTGAGAAAGCCGGCAGGATGAGGCGCTACAATGTTGCTGGTAGTCTTGCTACTTTGTTGCAGTTTTGCAGGCATCCTGGAGCAGTCAGCGGCCTATCCTTGGCAGAAGTCAAAGAGGGAAGTGCAGAGGAGCTCTGGTGAGCTCTTGCATTTGTTATCTGCAGATAAACCGACAGGAGAGACCCTAAATAGCCCTCAGAGGAGGATTGGCTACAGAGAAAGGTAATCACATATCAGGAGGGGTCTCTGACGTCACCTGCTGGTACTGGCCACTCACATGGCCATTGTGTCCTCACACCTCTGCATCCAAGATGGCAGAGGTCTGGGACACACTGGAGGAGCTCTGGGCACCTCCCCTTTGGGAGGTGCTGGTCAGGGGAGTGGTCACTCCCCTTTCCTTTGTCCAGTTTCGCGCCAGAGCAGGGCTGGGTGGGATCCCTGAACCAGTGTAGAATGGCTTATGCAAGGAGGGCACCATCTGTGCCCTTGAAAGCATTTCCAGAGGCCAGGAGAGGCTACTCCTCTCAGGCCTTAACACCTGTTTCCAAAGGGAGAGGATGTAACGCCCTCTCTCAGAGGAAATCCTTTGTTCTGCCTTCCTGGGACTGGGCTGCCCAGGCCCCAGGGGGGCAGAAACCTGTCTGAGCATTGGCAGCAGCGGTAGCTGCAGAGAAAACCCCGGAAAGGTAGTTGGGCAGTACCCAGGCTCTATGCTGGAGCCCCGGGGATGCATGGAATTGTCCCCCCAATACCAGAATGGTATTGTGGTGACAATTCCAAGATCCTAGACATGTTACATGGCTATGTTTGGAGTTACCATGGTGACGCTACATATAGGTATTGACCTATATGTAATGCACACGTGTAATGGTGTCCCCGCACTCACGAATCCGGGGGACGTTGCCCTGAACAATGTGGGGGCACCTTGGCTAGTGCCAGGGTGCCCTCACACTAAGTAACGTTGCACCTAACCTTCACTAAGTGAGGGTTAGACATATAGGTGACTTATAAGTTACTTAAGTGCAGTGTAAAATGGCTGTGAAATAACGTGGACGTTATTTCACTCAGGCTGCTGTGGCAGTCCTGTTTAAGAATTGTCTGTGCTCCCTGTGGGTGGCAAAGGAAATGCTGCAGCCCATAGGGATCTCCTGGAACCCCAATACACTGGGTACCTAGGTACCATATACTAGGGAATTATAAGGGTGTTCCAGTGTGCCAATCAGAATTGGTAAAATTAGTCACTAGCCTGCAGTGACAATTTTAAAAGCTGAGAGAGCATAAACACTGAAGTCCTGGTTAGCCGAGCCTCAGTGATACAGTTCGGCACTACACAGGGAACACATACAGGCCACAAACTTAGGAGCACTGGGGTCCTGGCTAGCAGGATCTCAGTGAGACAGTAAAAACACCCTGACAAATACTCACAAACAGGCCAAACGTAGGGGTAACAAGGCTAGAAAGAGGCTACCTTCCTACATCATGCTGCAGGTCACTCAGTACGCTTGCGTGATCTAGTGGTGTCTTCTCATGATGTAAAGTAGTACTCTTGCAAGAGTCTCCACAAAAGCTTCACCGCTCGTTGATGAATCTTCACAAACTTTTTCAAAAGAATTCAATGCTCATGTCACCTGCTGTTTAGAAAGTTTTGGGGTGATCCGTCAAATGGGGGTGGAGGAAGAAGAGGGGAGAGGGGAATCCCCAAAACGTGTTTTCTCCATGTTAATTCCGTAGGGATTTTGAACAGGAATAGCACCGAACCACTAGACAGAATTACACCAGCTTTGGCAGAAAGGTAGCTCTTAGTCCAGAAAGTTCCCTTTTTTGTTATTTGGTGTCAATCTGATCAGTACTTTTTTTAAATATTAAAGAAAAAACAAATTTGTATATATAAGTACGCGAAGGCTTCTCAAACCCTCATGATCTCCTGCTGAGATCTGATTGGCTACCATCACTTCAACAAGGAAGTGTTGGCAGCCATCTTGGGAGTCTGCTTCAACTGAGTCCCTGAACAAAAAGTAAAATCTGAGAAAAGGGACCAGGGTAGGGAGACACTGACCCATAAATTCTGGTGCTGGGGTACTCTCCACCCCCCACTACTCCCAGTGCAACAAAGCATTTTTTAAATAAATGTTTTGCTGCAAATGCACAACAGGGCTGTGAATCCACAGCAAAAAAAGTATGGGCTCCAGGGCCTGTTTTTATAAAGCCCCCTTGTGATCCTGGGGGTATGTAAATAAAAAAACAAACGAGGGGGTGCACCCCCCTTCCTGTGCCCTCCATCTCCTAAGGGTGAATATTACATTGAATGCAGGGGAGAGGGGGTTATGCAGCCCCCCTCCCTCCCACTGCAGCCTTGGGGATGGACTCCCACCTCCAAGGGGTACTCCTTAAAAAATCATAAATGTTACTAGACCTGCAGGTCGAGAAACTTAAATAATCTACTTGACCCAGCTGTAATGTACTTGACCCATAAACTATTTAAAAAAAAACAATTTTGTTTGATTAGGTAGACTAGAGTTGCTGCATGCATCACAAGAATGTAGCCCATATATAGGGAACAGATGACCCATGACTTTTTAGTTTAACAACAAAATTGCATTCAGGGCAGGAGTGTTTCTCAGTTTGTCTAAACACTCAATTTTGATAAATCTATTACTAAATCATGATGTGGTAGCATGTTGTTATCTACACACAGTAAATTTCCAAGAAATTTAAAAAAACCTCTCCACTAACTTGCAGCTTTACTGATAAAACTACATAGTGTATTAATCTGTGAAAATCGGGTTTCAGAAAATATATCCTTTGCACATCAACACGTAAAGTATTCTAATTGGTTTTCATCCTATTAAAATATTTTTTCATCACAAAGAAATATAAAAAATGGGCTTTCACAACTGCTAAAATATATTTCGCAATGTTTGCACAGTTGACTTAGTCATTTAAATGTTGTGTGTTAAGAAAAACCTGACTCCCTATGTCCTTTTATTTTACATTCTAAGCAGCAGGTCACACAGTTCACCTTACAAAGTCCTAGAACTCTGCAGGCAGAAGGAAATTTATTTGTAAGAAAAACTGACTTTTAACCTCTTTCTGTGAACACAGAGCAAATGTAACATAAGAACAAGATTTAAGGGCATATTTTATTACCCCTCCAGTTTTCAACTGAACAGAACACCTGGCCTGTTTGTCAACTTACCAGAAGCGGCGAGTAAGTCCTAAAAGTAGCTCGACCCGATCAAATAAGACTTGCCATAGCTAGACGTTGAGTAGATTTTTCGAGCCCTGAATGGCTTTAATGAAAATTAATGCGGGGCATGTGTTCCCCGCAACCCTGGGGACCGCCACCTCCCCAAGTCTGTTAAAGTATATGTAGGGACTGCCACCTCCCCAAGTCTGTTAAAGTATATGTGGGGGCCGCTCTAAGTATATTATTCATCAAAGCCTGAAGAAGCGCTCTCTCTCTCACTTATTCTCTGGGTGGTTATAGGGGCTTGGTGGTAGGGCCAAACCCCCAGCTGTGCATGGCCAAATGCCATGTGCGGTGCAGGGTTGTGTTAGACCTGTGAGCCTTAGGGTGGTCTTCCCCCAAACCTTTTGCCTGCATGCTTCCATTTAGTCTGGATTTTTGCTCTGTTGGCCTTAAGACTGTGTGCACCTTTCCACTGCCATTGCTAAAGTACATGTTCTCACTCACCAAAACATGTTTTGATTGGCATACTGCATTTACATGTAAGCCCCTTGTACAGTGGTATACCACATATCCAGGGCCTGTAAATTAAATACTACCAGTTGGCCTGCAGCACTTATTATGCCACTGACTGAAGTAGCACCGTAAAACCTGCCCCAGGCCTGCAATTGCAGCCTGTAGGCAGTGTCCCACTGTCATGTCAACTTGGCATTTAAAACCTTTTGCCAAGCCTTTAATCTGCCATGTAAGCCATCCCTAAAGTATGCCCTAGGTAGTCCGTAAGGGCAGGGTGCTGTGTAATTAAAAGGTAGGACATGTACTTTTTAGTTTTACGTGTCCCTAGTAGTAAAAAACTCCTAAATTTGTTCTCGCCACTGAGAGACCTACCCCTCCCATAGAGAAACATTGTGGATTATGTATTAAAATTAATAAATTGTCATTCCTAAACCAGAGGTCATAGATATGTCATGTTTGGTACTTATGAACGTGTAATCGTAAACCCTCTTTAATCGTGAAGTCATACTTATTGTTACAAGTTTGAAAAATGGCACTTTTAGAAAGTTGGCATTTTTCTGTCTTTAGCCCTTTGTGAATTCACCCCAGACAGTCACACAATTGGGGGATTCACAGAGCCTGAATTGTCCATTAACTGACTTCTTGGGGGGGGGGGGAGGGAGAGGGGAGACTAAGTACAGCCCTACTCGCAACTGAATATGCTGTGCTCTGCACACAGTAGACTTATCGGCCCTGTATTGTCAGTGCAGCCAGCTAGGAGACTGGGCAGGGGAAGCAGAAAATTCCTGGAACTTCAGAGAACCCTTCTGAAAATGTCTCCCAATTTCTAAGAGAAGGGCACTGGGGTATAAAAAGAGACCGCTGTCAGACCTGCTGCTCAGTTCACTACTGGACCTGTGGAAGGACTCTCAAAGGACTGCCTACTGCTGTGACCTGCTGCGCGCTCTGACAGACTGCTCATGTACCTCAAAGGACTGCAATGCTGCTTGGAGCCTGCTTGGGACCTTCAGAGATCAGCCCTGCTGCAGAGCCCTGCATCACCACCTACACCCAGGACTCCAGAAGTGACTCTAAGGGTCAGTTCAGCTGGTCTCCTGTTCTGAACCACAGGAACATAAAAGGCTTCCACCATCTTAAACCTGTACTTGGATCCAGACTTCTGTGAGTCTGGCACTTCCACAAGGTCTCCCTCCACTCATGGACCCTTAGTTGTGGTGCTAAAGGTGCCCAGGTGGCCATTTTCTGAAACTGAAGACTTGCTGTTTTGAACTTTAAACTTTACAAAATCAGTACTCTGGTTCTACTAATTGGATTTACATTGTTTGGGTGTCAAATAATTTATTAATACCTTCTCTATTTTTCTAAATTGTTTTTTTATTTTGTTGTGTTTTCACTGTGTTGCTGTTGGTGTATTGCACATATTAATATAGTGACTATTTGTGGTTCACACTTTAGGAGATTATGGCTGTTGCATGACCAGGGTTCACACCCAAGTCAACCAACAACCCAATTTCTCACAGGTTGGATACAGGGCCTGGCAGAGTTGGGTGGTTATGGGGGCCCTATAGCCAACCCCCGCTGTGCATGGCCAGGTTGTTATAGGGGCTTAGATGCAGCGCCTGGCAGTCAACTGCCGCTATGCGCGGCTGAAGGACATGCGCAGCGGTGGTTGGCTTAATGTATAATATCACTTTATGTAAAAAAAAACATAAATTCACTGAAAAAAGCATAGGTTACATGGACATTATAGATAGGAAATAGTATTAAAAAAAAAAAAAAACTTAGAAATTCACTGAAAAAAACAAAGTTTACACAGACATTAGTTAGGTTCTGAATCTACTCATACAAAACCATAGAAATTCAGCAGTTATAGTTCGTTATTTCAAGTAACTATAACTTGCCCCCTTGCCATGCACTGCTTATTATCCCAGATATTACAGCACTCATGAAAACTCTTATAATGTCAATAAAAATATCAATGAAACATTAGCAGTCAAATAATTGAAGAGATTACCGTGGACAGCAGGGGCGTGAGCTATAGTTAGGTGAAATTACTCAAACTATAACTGCATAGCTGCTGAATTGCAATGGTTTTGTACGAGTAAATTCAGAACCTAACTATAACGATCCTACAACCTTTGTTTTTTCCCTGTGTGTGTGTGTGTGTGTCTGTCTCTTTGTAGTCTGGTGGTACTTTTAGATTGGGCATGGCGGGCAGTTCTTGGCAAAATGTGGAGGCCAAATGTTGTGCACTTCTGGGGAGGTGGTTGAATATAATCAAAAACCAGCTGAGGTTCACTGAAAGAGGCATTAAGGTGACATTATAGTTACATATGGTAATGTGATATTATGTTATGCTTAGATGTTGTAATAAAAACAAAAAATCACCAGTTATAGTTTTCTGAGCTAACTATTAACTTGTGCCTTCTATGCACTGCTTAGGACTTCACATATTAGCTCACTCATTACATGTTAAATGACAGTCTTGATGACATGTTAAATTACATCATTGCTAATATTCAGCATTGGTATTATGATGAGATTGTGCAGTCACTTCAACACTGTTCTATAGGACTTGATGTAATACAACACAACAAAACTGTGGACAATTTTCTGTTTGGATTGACATTACCCTTTTCAAGATTTTACATGTCGGCAATTTTAAGTTAAGAGGTTGACTGATATAGATTTGCCTCTCTTTGCACCTTCTGTACAACCCTCCAGAGTTTAGCTAAATGCACTCCTCGGATTCTGAGATGGGCTCAATCAAATACAATCATAGACCATGCCTACTACGTAAATGTTAGATAAAACACCTGTAGTGGGACACATTATTCAAAAATTTGGAATGTTTCAAAATGTTAATCTAAATTCTGGAAATCAACATTCACACTTGATAAACATACTATAAACGTTATATAGCACTGTATTGGAACTATTTAAAATGTGCCCAGATAGCTACTGGTAGATAATCTATTGTCAAAAGAAACTTTGGCATTTCTCCTAGATTTTTTGGAATGGGCTTCGACTGTGAGCCTCAACCTACTTACAAACATATCACCATTACCTATATCGGAGGCTGTATTACAGAAATTCCCCAGGGGTGCACTGGGCATGTGCATTCACTTTGTGTGTTCCCAGGGCCCTGTGCTATTACAGGAGGGGCTGCAGATGCTTGTGCGCCTACTTCTGTAATACAGATCACTCTAACACACATGCAGTGCCAGCACTATCTCAACAGGACGTTCCCTCCTTTTCATGGGAGTGTGGCCCCATGCAAATAAGTGAATCAATTTACCTCTGCACCTGGGCTGTGTTATGGACGCTGGTGCAAAGGCAAAGAAGCTGTCAGGTGGCACACTCAGTCGACCCCCTGATAGCTGCCCTCTGGAGGGGTGAAGGGGGTTCTATGGACCCTTCAGACATTCCCTAGCAGGCGGGTGCCACCTCTCACTACATCTTCAAAGTGAAGGCGGGTTGTAGTCTGCACAGTGAAGCTCAGAGCTGCTTTGAAGCATCCGCTCCGTATTTCACTTGAATGTGCTGCACCATTGTCAGCACAAGTTTGTGGATGCGCTGAGGGCAGCGCATTCAACATAATCGGGCACACTTTCTCTGTTTGCGCACAGCGCACCTGTTTGAAGGCGCACCGTGGCGCAAACAAGGAATGTGCGCCCTATACATAATAGGTGTGCTCAGCCTTTACCTTGTTTAGTATGGGCTAATACTTCTTTTCCAAACTTTAGTGATTTGTAAAAGGGGCACCATATCTCTTTCATCAAGGACAATCACACTTGCATCCAGGGCAAATGCTATTTATGTGCTATGGATGTAGACATGTACACTCAATAGCGCTGTGCTGCAGATGACTTATCAGTGATGTCATCAACGATGTAACATGAGATGTCATCAGTAATTTCTTCTGTCATGTCATTTAACATGTTACGAGTGGTGTAATATTAATTACAAATTGAAATCAAGTAACAAGTAAATAAACTCAGTTCATGCATTCCAGTTAGGTTATTATTTAATAAACATTTATTTTGAAGAGTTAATGTGTGCTAATATTTTATTATATTTGTTCTGGAATAAAAACAATTTAAATAATTTAATATAGATATAGAAATTAATTAATAATCTTTATTAATTTTCCGTATACTTTACCATAGGCAGATCTCCATCACTGTTAGGTAGAGCGCCACTTACATGTGAAAAATTACTATTAGTCATTTTACACTCACAAAGTCATTCTTAGGTTTCTCCACCCTTTGACCTAAGCAGGTGTGAGACAGATGAGTCTACACTTAAATGTAAATCTACACTAAAAATGGTGAGCAGCAAAATAAGTGGAGATTTACAGATAGATTTGTGAATAGTGATCACAATTACTTTCTCTCATCATGTCAGTACCAATCTATGTCAAAGGTTTTTATGGATAGAAATGTGTTTGTGCCTCTTGAAGATTTCATTGTGTCAGACGAAAAGTAAACTATTGGCGTTTAATGTACCGTACTATCCGACATCTTTTGTTCTAGGCTAATGGTACAGACGCTGAATGTACATTATCTACTTGAGTTTGTATGCCTGCCATGGTCCTATTAAATTTATACAAGGTCACAGCAGAGAAGCTAACTAATGAATTAACTTGTATAAACTTGTCTAATATAAAGTTGTCTATATGACATTTGGTGGCCCAAAGTTGTGCTATTTTATGAAAATAATGCTGGGGTAGTAAGTAAGTATTTGTTTATTTGCCTGTGTAGGTCCCACTGGTAATAAAATAAGACTGCACTGTAAGATAATATAATCAGACTGTGCTACAAGAAGTGAACTGTTAAGTGTAGAAATACCATCAATGCAAAGTCTGTATATTTCAATGAATCTTTCACTCTCCTCCTGTGTATTTTGCCTTGCTTGTCTGGGTTTATGTGAGAAGTGTTATGTATAGATTTCTGCAAGTCATATGGATCTGTTTTTAACGCAAGCAATGAGAAGATTGTTGTGCTCCTACCTGGTGTGTGTGCAGGCTGTACAAACAGCTGTACCTTTGGGTTATGTGCAGCAAATGTCTTACATGCACCATCAGGATATGTTTTCCATCTTATGAGGAAGGAAAGTGCACAGCTCAATTTGTTGTCATTAAATGTAGTCACTGTGGTGTTTCCCATTGATGTTGCCATGTGTCATGTCTTTTTTTTGGCACCACAAGTTCCAAGCTTTATTTTGACTTTGACGACATAAGGAAAGCTGGCTGGACTATTTGACAGACACATCTAGCCACTGATTCCTTACCTTAGAATAATCCCCAAGATGCCAGACTGGATCCAGAATTGTTTTCCCAGCAGTAGCTCTGCGTGTCAGAAGAGGGCATTTAGCGACCCAGTTGTCATTTCGTCCACCGGATGTCACATCAACAGAATCCATATAATCCCCTCTCCGACATGCTGAAGTCAGTTCCTTCTTTTCCACCCTACAATGCAGATCTGGAGCAAGGTTGCTCGTGCCATTTTTGGCCTATTTTGACATCTTTTTGTCGAGGGAACAATGTGCCCCACTTTTTTACATGCCCTTGGGGTTCAAACCCTGTGGGACTTGTGGCAGGCAGATGTCTGCTACAGATCCTCATACTGTTGATATGTGGTCAGGGAACACCACTATTTTGAGGAATGCGTCTCCTGCCGTTGCCCTTGACGGAAGGCATTGTGGGAACAACGCATGAAGATTCTGGCAGCGCATCTGGCAGGGCCCCGCTTCGTCGCCAGTCTCGTTCTAGGTTCCGGGAGAGATTGCAAGTCTATTCCAGGAGCCGTTCCCACGAGCATGCGTCACCCTTAACATCGAAGGAGCAGACTTCGAAACGCAGGCTGTCTAAGTCACAGCATCCACCAACATCAAGTAAGTCCTGCGTTCCCGATGCCCCATTCCAGCCTTCAGCTGAGGAGTAGGCGCATGAGTCCACCTCGCACCTCTCTGTTTTTCCTGGAGCAGGGTCAACTCTGGCCCAGAAGCAGGATTATTATAATTCCATCCATGTCATCTTTAGTCCCCTAGCTCCCTCTAGTGTGTTTTAGAAACCCAGGAAGGTGAAAGGTATCCTTCCTGGCTCCACACTGGGGTGGTTTGCCCTTGGTATCAGCTAGGCTTTCTGAATCCATACTCTGCTCAATACTGGCAGTGGTGCACAGCTCTTCGGGATTCCCACCTGCGATGCTGGAGTTCAATCAGCTGATGTTGGCGGTTCTGGTCAGCGGCGAGCCAATCAGCCTCTCTGACGCAGAGACGACGACACACCAGTGCCAGATGGTGTTGGGTGTAGCGCCTGTGGTGCTGTCTGACTCGGGCCCCTTCCCTCTGTCTTCTAGGCAGTCCTTTGCTGTATTTCCTCAGGGGGAACAGGCTTACAGAGGTGAAGGAGAGGGGTTGGGGTTTGGCAACATCATGGACGTAACTTTCCAGCCTCCTTTAGATGGTAGTTGACTGACGGAGCTGGGTGAGGCTAGTGGCCTTGAGCCCTCGCCAGCTTCAGACCTCCTTTACTCACCCAGCCTTGCTACAGAGGCAAGCTCCTCTTTCATCGAGGTGCTGAAGAGGGCAGCTGCAGTCCTATATATGCATCTCCCCTCTGTGCAGCTGACCACTGATCCCTTGTGCTTCACCAGGGCCAAAGAGGAATAGAGCTGTGCTTCCATATAGTGAAGCACTGTATGATCTTTTATTAGGGGCCTGGGTTAAGTCTACTACGGTGTCCCCTGTGGAACGGTCCATAGCCCATAGATATTGACCTGCCTCGAGGACCTGGCTTGTCTTCTCTGGCACCCAACTCTGAGGAGTTTTGTGGTGTAGGCCACTACAGACTCCTCTGACTATAGTGTTCTCCCTGACTTCCCTCCGGACCTGAGTCCAAATGGTTGGAATTTTGTTGACGAAACATTTTCTCCTCAGCTGGCTCAGCCCTGCGATCGTTAAACACTGCTTGTACTCTGGGCTGCTTTTCCCATGCATTGTAGGATTAGGTACCGTGCCTGCTGTCTTCGCTTCTGGAGGCGACCTGGAGCGAACTCGCCCACTCTAGGAGGGGCAAGAGGCAGCTAGGTTTACAATAAAATGTGGTATGGATACCATGGACTCAGAAGGTTAAGCCAATCACTTATTCTGTAGCCGTGAGCCATCATGCCTGGCTACGCCGCTCTGGCTTTTCAGAGGCTGTCCCATCCACCCTGGAAGACATGCCCTCCGGTGGAACATGCCTGTTCGGCATACATGCCAATTCTGCGTTGCAACGCTTTAGGGACAGTCATGGTGGAAAAGACTCTTACATTTGTCTATGCCTATACTTACAGATGGACCCATTCCAAAGTGGAGTCCTATACTTCCTGTTGAGTCCAAGTTTCAGCTCCCTTTCTTCACTTCAATCAAATTATTTCTTAAGCGCACTCTCACCCGGTAGGGTCTCAAGGCTCTTGGGGGGTGATTACTGCTCAAAGCCATGTTTTTAGGTACTTTCTGAAGGTTAAGAGGTCCTGGGTCTTGCGTAGGTTGGTGGGGAGGGAGTTCCAGTCTTGGCGGCGAGGTGAGAGAAGGATCTGCCGCTGGAGGTGGTGCATTGGATGCAGGGGACAGTAGCGAAGTCGAGGTCGGCGGAGCGGAGCTGGAGAGTTGGTATGTGGAAGTTTACTCGTTTGTTGAGGTAGGCCAGTCCAGTGTCGGTGAGGGCTTTGTGAGCATGGACCAGGACTTTGAAAATGATCCTTTTGTTGATGGGCAACCAGTGTAGGGATCTGAGGTGGGTGGATATGTGTTCGTGGCGAGGGAGGTTGAGGATGAGACGTGCGGCGGCGTTATGGATTCGCTGGAGTTTTCTTTGAAGCTTGGCTGTGGTCCCTGCGTAGAGGGTGTTGCCGTAGTCCAGTCTACTGCTAATGAGGGCGTGGGTGACTGTTCTTGTTTCTAAAGGTATCCATTTGAAAGTTTTGCGTAGCATGTGAAGGGTGTAGAAGCAGGAGGATGATATGGCGTTGATTTGCTGGGTCATGGAGAGGGATGAGTCCAGTATGATGCCAAGGTTGCGTGCGTGGGTGGTGGGGGTGGTCCGAGGGTGGTGGGCCACGAGGAGTCGTTACATGCTGTCTTGTTGGGGCCGAAGAGGATGATCTCTGTTTTGTTTGAGTTCAATTTGAGGTGGCTTGTTGTCATCCATTTGGCGATGTCGAGGAGTCCGGCGTGCAGGTTAATCTTGGCGGTAGCGGGGTTCCTGGTGAGGGAGATGATGAGCTGGGTGTCGTCAGAATATGAAATGATGGTGATGCCGTGGGGACGGAGGATGTTGACCAGAGGAGCCATGTAGATGTTGAAGAGGGTGGGGCTGAGGGAGGATCCTTGGGGGACCCCAGAGATGATCTTAGTGGCTGTAGACCGGAAAGGAGGGAGGCAAACTCTTTGGGTTCTTTCAGAAAGGAAGGAGGTGAGCCAGTCCAGGGCCTTGTGGCGAATTCCGGCGTCGAAAAGGCGTGCGCAGAGGGTTTGGTGGTATACCGTGTCAAAAGCTGCAGATAGGTCTAGGAGGATGAGGGTGACGGTCTCGCCCTTGTCCACTCTGGTCCTGAGGTCGTCTGTGCAGGCAATGAGAGTGGTCTCAGTGCTGTGGTTCTTGCGGAACCAGACCTGGAGGCATCGTATGTTGTTTTCTTCTAGGAAGCGAGACAGTTGTGCGTTAACTATCTTCTCAGAGACCTTTGCGGGGAAGGGGAGAAGAAAAATGGGTCGGTAGTTTGTGAGGTCTTCCGGGTCTGCTTTGGTTTTTTTGAGAAGAACGTTGACTTCCGCGTGCTTCCAAATATCTGGGAAGATTGCAGTGTCGAAGGAATTGTTGATGGTGGCACGGAGCTCGGGAGCGAAGATTTGGCTGGCTTTGTTGAAAATGTGGTGGAGGCACGGGTCTATTGGGGAGCCTGAGTGGATGGAGTTCATGATTTTGCCGATTTCTTTGTAGTAGGTGGGGGTCCAGGTGTTCAGTCGGTTGGTGCGGCAGGGTGTTGTAGTGTTGGTTGTGTCGGTGGTGGGTGCTGATGATGCGAAGCTGTCGTGTATGTCTGCGATTTTGCAGTGGAAGGAGTTGGAGAGGGAGTTGCAGAAGTCTTGGGAGTGTGGAGGGTCGATGGTGCAGGATTTGGATTTGGTGAGTTCTTTGACGATGGCAAAGAGTTCCTTGCTGTTGTGCGTGTTGTTGTCTATGCGTTCTTTGTAGAAGGACCGTTTGGTGGTCCGGATGAGTTGGTGGTGTTTGCGTATGGCTGTTTTGAGGGCAGAGAAGTTGCTCATGGAGGGTTCTTAGTGCCAGGCTTTCTCAATTTTTCGGCAATCTCGTTTGGAAGTTTGAAGTTCTATGGTGAACCAGGGGGTGGTCTTGATGGTATGGGTGTTGTTGTTTGTTTTCAAAGGGGCGAGGGTTTCTAGCCATCGTGTGAGATTGTGGGCGGCGGTGTTGGGGACGATGGTGATGGGAGGTGGAGCTTGTGCGAGGTTGGAGATTAGGTGTTCCTTGGAGATCTTGTTCCACTTGCGGTAGGGTGTAGTATGTTGTTGGTGGTAGGGGGGGTTCATGAAGGAGAAGTTGACGTAGTGGTGGTCAGTCCAGTGGAGTTCAGTGGTGTGAGTGAAGGTGATGTGGCGGCTGGAGGTGAGATGGCGTCTAGCGTGTGTCCCTCTGAGTGGGTGGGTGAGATGACCACTTGCTTGAGGCCGAGGTTTGTGAGGTTGTCCAGTAGTTCTGTGGTGTTGCAGTCGTGGGTGCTTTCCAGGTGAAAGTTGAAGTCACCAAGGAGTATGTAGTCTGTGGAGGTGAGGGCTTGGGAGCTGATGGTATCGGCGATGGCGTCACAGAATGGGGGGCGGGTTCCTGATGGTCTGTAGATGAGGGTTCCTCTAAGGGTGGTGTTGTCGTTGATGTGTATTTGAAAGTGTAGGTGTTCAGCGTTGTCTAGGCTGTCATTAGTGTTGGTGGAGATTTTTATGGCGTTTTTGTGTATTATGGCGATACCTCTTCCTGGTTTGTCGGTGGGGTCTCTGTGGTTGATTTTGTAACCCTCTGGGATGGCTATGGTGATGTTGGGTTCTGATGAGGAGTTCATCCATGTTTCAGTGAGGAAGGCGATGTCAGGGGAGTTTGTGGTGAGCAGGTCCCAAAGCTCGATGCCGTGCTTGTGGACGGGCGGGTGTTAAGGAGGATGCAGTTGAGGTGAGTGCGGGGTTTGGTGTTGTTGCGGTGCTTGTTGGTGTTGCTGGTTGGTGTTGCTGGTGTTGGTGTGAGTGCAGGAAAAATGCCCTGAGTGGCATGTGAAAGGTCCGTGTGTGTGTTTGGGGTTGGCCTGGGCGCAAGCAGGATGCGGGCCTGGGTTGAGAGCAAGGAGTTCTGTGGAGGAGTAGTGGTGCTTCGGGGAGTTGGAGGAGAGTGGACCACTTGAGTCCAAGTTTCAGCTCTCTTTTTTCACTTCAGATCTGAAACATTGCAGCTTCTGGTGGCACCCGGTGCAGTGTTCCTGCCTACTGCAGTTATTACTATTATTTATTAAGATTATCAATAACAGCTTTCCGTTGTTGCTATCTGGGAGGTATATTCTTTGTGTCCCGAAGTGGGTTTAGCACCTTTTAAAACGTTTTTTAAATTTTTTCTCTGAAGACGGGCAACATGCCCAAGAGCTAGTTACCACTATGGTATGTTCCCTGCTCTGTGCGGAGCATCTTCTCTATGCTTTAAAGACATGACTATATATCTTTATGGTATTTTGGTCTCCTTTGTAGGGAGCTTATAATTGTAACTTCCTTGAAGCTTTTGTGCATGGCTCACTGCTTGCACAAGCACTTATTTATGGTGAATCTCTTGTTTCTCTTTGCTTTCATCTTGGAGTATTAGTTATGCTTCTCTTTGTAGTCTTGGTCTCCTTCTCATGAGAGACTCTTACGTTTCCTATGTGGAGCGGTGGGCATTGTGTTCTGCCATTTCACATCCCTGTGCTCTTGCACTTCTTTAGTGAGCTACTGTTGATATAACTCAGCAGCATGGGCTCTTGCTGCTGGTACCTCCAGCACTGGTGGTACATGGGTGCAACTTTCTCCTTGTTTCTGTGGGGGTCATGCTCAGAGCACTTTTATCTTGTGCTGCCGGTCTTGTCCTCACACTGTCTCTTCACTGCAAGAGGTGTGTGTGATTTATTGCTTAGAGACAAGGGCCCTCATTCCGACATTGGCCGGCGGCGGTCGCCGCCGGCCTGTCGGGGGCCGCCAGAATACCGTTCCGCGGTCGAAAGACCGCGGCGGTGATTCTGACTTTCCCGCTGGGCTGGCGGGCGGCCGCCTTCAGGCCGCCCGCCAGCCCAGCGGGAAAGAGGCTTCCACGATGAAGCCGGCTCGGAATCGAGCCGGCGGAGTGGAAGCTGTGCGACGGGTGCAGTTGCACCCATCGCGTATTTCAATGTCTGCGAAGCAGACAGTGAAATACATTTAGGGGCCCTCTTACGGGGGCCCCTGCAGTGCCCATGCCAGTGGCATGGGCACTGCAGGGGCCCCCAGGGGCCCCGCGACCCCCCTACCGCCATCCGGTTCCCGGCGGGAGAACCGCCGGGAACTGGATGGCGGTAGGGCGGGTCGGAATCCCCTCGGCGGCGCAGCTAGCTGCGCCGCCTTGGAGGATTCCTATGGGCGGCGGTACACTGGCGGGAGACCGCCAGTGTTGCCGGTCCGACCGCGGCTTTACCGCCGCGGTCGGAATGCCCATTGGAGCACCGCCGGCCTGTTGGCGGTGCTCCCGCGGTCCTCCACCCTGGCGGTTTGAAACCGTCAGGGTCGGAATGAGGGCCAAGGTCTTTTGCCTTGGCTTCTACAGGCCCCTCTTGGGCGATAACCCACACACCATCCAGGGCCTCCAGATGTCTACATATTTATTCTTGGGCACTGACAAGTAACCATCGTCCATCTTACTATGAATATCTGGTAGCTTACTCATGTTCCTTGAACATTATTGTTCAGTCTTTCTTGGGATTAGTTCGTAACAGGGATTAGCTCATACCTGGGACACAGCTTTCCTGGTTGGTTCATTTCACTCAATTCTACAGGGAGTCCTATTATGTTTAGCCCTCTGGGGATAGTTACACTGCTTCTGTGTTCTTGTTTGGGTTCCTTGCTTCATAAGGGAATATTTACTTCTTGCTGTGCACCTTACCTCTGGAAGATGCCCAGATACATTATTATAGTGGAGGCAGTAGGCGTGCTTTCTGTTGTACCTTCCGGTGATTTTAATATCTCCTATTTCCTGTAGGAACATTATTTCTTATAATCAACTATTGTTAATCTTCTTTAGGTCCACTTTGTGGGTTTTTTGTCCCTAAGGGACTATGGCCCTCATTACAACCCTGGCAGTAAATCCCGCTTACCGCCATGCCGACGGCCGCCAACATACTGTGTCCGCGGCGGAAATCTGCAACAGGTATTATGACCCACACCAAGAATTCCGCCACTATACAGACAGCCACACAAGTCCGCCACACCAAAGGTCAATGATAAACTGGCGATAGCAAAGGGATGACATCAGGAAGAGGTGGAACAACCTACGGGGGAAGGTGCGTTCCGTGGTATCAAGACACCAGGTAGCCGTACAGAGGACTGGCGGTGAACCCCCACCTCCTCCCTCACAACTAACAAGATGGGAGGAGCAAGTCTTGGCGATCATGCATCCTGAGGGCCCTGCAGGAGTAGCAGGAGGACTGGACTATGGTAAGTCAAATCTTAACTACTTTATCCCCCCCACCGTACCTGCATGCCATTACATACCCCCACCCTCACCCTCATTCCCATTACTCCACCACCTCCCACACACCCCACCATCACAACCCACCACTCCCACAACCAAGCCCTGCATGCAACAACAATGCATGGACACCCATCACCAAAGCATGTCCAATAGAGAGACTCACCCAGGGCACACAATCACCACTCAAACAAGGGCCAAAGCGATAGTGCAGGCACAGTAATAGAGGGAAACACACCGATTGCACAAGATGGCACACACAGATAAAATAAAAATGCATTTACACCCCAACAGGACCCCTACCCAACGTCATCAGACAGGAGGAGCCAGCCATATCCAATCCCCCCACAGAAGAGGCCCACAGTGATGACAGCATCTCTGCATGCCTGGATCAAGATGACCAGCCTGGCCCATCAGGGACCTCTGGACAGTCCATTCCCCTATCACAGTCCCAAGCCACCACAGTACCTCCCCCCTCAGGAAACACCAACACAGCTCCCACCCAGCGGGCCCATGCCACTGTCCCCAGGACACGTCAAGCAGGAGTGTGTCCACCATTACAGGGACCCCGGGCAACCCCACTAACCCAGGACAATCAGGGATCTGGGGTCAGTGGCAGTGGGCATGCGGTTCAGGGGACAGAGGCACAGGACAACAGGGAAGCTGGGAGGACTGCTGTGTGACAGGGGGAGGACAGGCCCAGGGAACCGACCCTCCACGAGGCACTCTCCAACATCATGGGAGCATACCACCATTCCCAGGAGACCATGGGCACGGTACTGGCCAAGTTTCTGTAGACCCAGCGGCTGCAGGAGGGACAATACATGGGGATCAGGGAGGACCTCACGAACATATACACCATCCTCTGCACCATAGCAGGGGTGCTGGCTGACATAGGCAAGACCATGAGGGAGGCAGTGGGACAACAAAGGGCCCCTGACACTAGCCAAATCGAGGAACAGCCCTCCACCTCCGCCGGCCACCAGCACTCCACCCCCTAAATAAACACCCTTTAATCAAAAACCAATCTGGAGTCAGTCTGATCTTTCACAAATGTGTTATTACCAAAAGTACCAAAAGTACCAAAGTATGACAGTTGTTGGGCAGCAGTGAACAATGCAGAAGGCAGAATGTGGTACCCAGACCTGTGAAAAGGAAAGCCAAAGTGAACTGTCAGGGACCATGCACAGAGGTAATAAGGCAGACTTATACAATGTCCCACAGTAGTCGGATATGAGATGAGCAGTGCCAGTCTCTTACCTGTGAGTCACTGGAAGTACTGCATGATGATGTTGGTTCGTTTGTCAATATCTTCTTCCTCTGCCTCCTCCTCCTCACTGTCCACATGCTCCATTGCTGCCACAAGTCCATCACCATGCTTATCCTCCTACAGAAAAGGCTCCTGGTGTCACAATGCCAGGTTGTGCAACATGCAGCATGCCACGATTATCTGGCACACCTTCTTTGGTGAGTAGTATAGGGAGCCACCTGGTAGATGGAGGCACTGGAATCTGGCATTCAGGAGGTCGAATGTCCTCTCAATAATATGCCTAGTTCACCCATGTGCCTCATTGTAGCAGTCCTCTGTCCCTCTCCTGGCATTCCTCACTGGGGTCAGTAGCCCTGAGAGGTTTGGGTAACCAGAGTCACCTGCAAATGTCGAGGGGTGACTGTTAGACACACACTAATCCTTAGGGACTACCCTATACCCAGACACCTACTCTTACTGTGTGGGGACCTTGGGCTCACCTATTAGCCACACCAAGTGCCTCTGGAGTTGGCCCATCACATAAGGGATACTGCTATTCCTCAAAATGTAGGCGTCATGCACAGAGCCAGGATACTTGGCATTCACATGAGAGATGTACTGGTCCGCCAAACACACCATCTGCACAGTCATCGAATGGTAGCTTTGTCTATTTCTGTACACTTGTTCATTTCTGCGGGAGGGACAAATGCCACATGTGTACCATCAATGGCACCAATGACGTTGGGGATATGTCCCAGGGCATAAAAGTAAGCCTTCACTGTGGGCAAATCCTCCACCTGGGGAAACACAATGTAGCTGCGCATGTGTTTCAGCAGGACAGACAACACTCTGGTCAACACGTTAGAAAACATTGGCTGAGACATCCCTGATGCCATGGCCCCTGTTGTTTGAAAGGAGCCACTTGCCAGGAAATGGAGCACTGACAGGACCTGCACTAGAGGGGGGATTCCTGTGGGATGGCGGATAGATGACATCAGGTCTGGCTCCAATTGGGCACACAGGTTTTGGATTGTGGCACGATCAAGTCTACAGGTGATTATGATGTGTCTGTCTTCGATTGTCATCAGGTCCACCACGGGTCTGTACACCAGAGGATGCCGCCATTTCATCATCTGCCCCAGCGGTTGTGGCCTATGGAGGAGAACGGTGAGCAGAGGGTCATGTACCACATAGGTTGCACAAGTGTGTCTGCAGTAATGTGAGTAAATCCGTGTGTGGCGTAGTTAGTCCGTATACGTGCCAAAATGTGCTGTGACGCAGTTAGGTGCCATGCCATGTGCCCCCCTGAAATGGCGGATGCCTGACTTGTGAGGAGGGACAAGGGGAAATGAGGTAACTGCTCTTGCGAAGACTGCCGCGTAATTCAGCATTGGTTATCATAGGGCCCTATGGGTTCCAGGAGCCAATGGCGATGTACGCCGGTGGTGACGGTATGCACCGCCGCGGACGTGACCGCCATTTTCTATCTGTTCACTCACTTGATACCTGACCTTTAACAGGAAAGGACCTAACCTGCAAGTGCTGCTGTGACCTCAGTTTGAAAGCGACAATGGCTCGAGTGTCTGGGGAAAGGGCCCCTGCCTTCACCGCGAAGGAGTTGAACAAACTGGTGGATGGGGTCCCCCCCCCAGTACATGCTACTCTACAGTTCTCCAGACAAACAGGTGAGTACACTGTGAGCATGATGCGTGGGCAATGCCTGTTTGGAGTGGTGTGGATGGAAGATACATGTGTGGGGGGCTGAGGACTGCATGTGAGGATGGTGAGTGTATGTGCGTCAGGGCATGGTTGGTAACTGGTGGGCAATGAGTGAAGATCCGGACGGGTGAGTAATGTCCTTTCATCCTGTACCTTTCCTCTAGGTCAGCACCCACCAGAAGAAGGGTATATGGCGTGCCATCGCCAAGTTAGTGCGGACCCTGGGGGTCTGTCATAGACAGAGCACCCACTGCTGCAAGAGATGGGAGGTCCTGCGCCACTGGAGCAAGAAGACGGTGGAGGCCCAGCTGGGGCTGGCCTCCCAACGTGGAAGGGGTGCCTGTCGCACCATGACCCCACTAATGTTCCGCATCCTGGCGGTGGCCTATCTGGAGTTATTTGGGTGCTTGAGGCCATCACAGCAGCCACAAGGGGGTGAGTACAGTGTCATAAATCTGACTCTGCACGCTTTAGGAAGTATCTGGGTGGGGGATGTGGGCTTTGGGTGCCCCTAGGCCAGGGCGAATATGGCAGTGTAGGTCCCTTGTTGGGCAGGCTCTGAGGGACTCAAACCCCAATAGTGTTAGTGGGCATCTACTACTGGGCAGGCTCCTGTGGGTTTCAGGTGTGCAGCTAATGGCGTTAGGCATTGTACCCCATGGCCTGGTGACTTTCCTACTAACTGGTACTGCATGGCCTAGTGCATAGGGTTGCTCCCTGTGTGTTGTGTCCGCCAACGGTAGTGGTGTTGCTAGCATTGACCATGTGTGTTCTCTGTCTTTCCCCCCTTCTTGTTTTGTCACCCTGTCCTTGTGTGCATTAGCATAATCTGCCAGAGGAGCAGAGGCACCGGCGACAGAGGGAGCTGCATCCCACATGGCCCAGGAGGGTGAATCCACGGAGGGTGAAGGCACCAGTGGGATGGAGGGAAAGGGGAGCTCCACGACGGGGACAGGAGGGGATACCAGCAACAGCGGCGACTCCTCTGATGGAAGCTCCCTGACGGTGATGGACACCTCTGTGCCCACCCCAACAACAGGTACAGCCGCCCCCCCCCCCTACCAGCACCACCCTCCCAGCAGCCCCTCAGCGTATTTCCCGTGCCTGCTCACCCAGGGAATGGGCATCTCCTTCGCCCCAGGCACCTCAGGCCCTGCCCGAGTCAGCCGTGCAGCCCTGAGTGAGGAGGCTATTGACCTCCTGAGATCCCTCACTGTTGGGCAGTCAACCATTCTGAATGCCGTCCAGGGTGTCGAGAGGCCTTGCAGCAAACAAATGCATACCTGGCGGGCATTCATTCTGGCGTGTCAGCCCAACAGGGAGCATTTCAGGCTCTGGCCTCAGCACTGATGGCAGCCATTTTCCCTGTGTCCAGCCTCCCCCCTCCAACTTCCACTACCTAGACCCAATCCCCTCTACCTCAGCCTATCCCAAGCACACCATCAGACCAGCATGCACACACATCAACACACAAAAGTGGCTCAGGAAAACATAAGCACCAGACATCCCACAGGCACTCACACAAGCATCCATACCCATGCACACATACCAACATCCACTTCCTCCACTGTGTCCCCCTCCTCCACGTCCTCCACCTCCCTCCCTGTCTCGTCTCTACTCACACCTGCATGCACTATATCATCAGCCACTGCCTCAGCACGCCCATCACCACACACCGCTCACGTGCAATCACCACCCCCACTACCATTCACATGTCCCCTGTGTCCTCTCCCAGTGTGTCTGTGAGCCCTCCTCCCAAAGTACACACACGCAGGCACACACCCACTCAACTGCCATCTACCTCACAACAGCCTCCAGCCCATGCACCTTCACCCAAACTCAGCAGACGTACAGCTCCTACAACCACTAACTCTTCCTCCACTCCCACACCCCCTCCATCTTCCTGTCCCAGTGTGTCTAAAAAACTTTTCCTAGCTAACTTTAACCTCTTCCCTACACCTCCCCCCCTCTGTCCTTCCCCCTAGGGCCAAGATGTCTAGATCCCAGCCCAGCACCTCAGCCACCAAATCTGCATCCGCTGTGGTCCCTGCTAGTCCAGTACGACCGGCACCACAGTCACCACTGCCGTTCAAACCGGCACCTGCACCGCCGCTGCCACAACGTCGGGCTGCAGCATCCTCCCCAGGGATCAGCCATCCGAGGCTGCCGGAGACGGTATGGTGTCTCCATCCACCACAACAGATACTTGCACCATGACCAGCACTAGCAGCATCTCCACCGCAGCCACCGCCACCTGCACCACCATCAGCACCCCCACATGCACAGTAAATGCCACTCTATCGGACGTCAGCCCCATCCCCAGTGGGCAGCCTTCAGAGTGTGCAGGTGAAGTCCTGGACCCTGGACACGCCACTTGAAACACCACCTCCAGCACTGACACAAACCAGCAATTGGCAGCCTAAGTCGCCGCAGGATGGAGTGTGGCTCTGCCTCCATGGAGTACCATGCTACCTGTTCCAGGTACATCGCGTGGCTAAGACACCCAGGTGAGAGGGTGTCAACTGCCACACCCTGGTGCAGCATCACTGGGCACAAAGCCCCCTCCAGAACCAGTGGAGAAATGCATCCACTCACCCAGTCCTTGGCAGGATGAAGCACTGTGGGCACAAAGTCCCCTCCAGAACCAGTGGAGAAATGCATCCACTCACCCAGTCCTTGGCAGGATGAAGCACTCTGGGCACAAAGCACCCTCCAGATCATGTGGACAAACCACCAACTTGAAAGACTGTGGCTTTGCACTCCCCAGACCAAGCAGTGGGCAGTGCACCCACTTGAGAGACTGTGGCTTTGCACTCCCCAGGACCAAGCAGTGGGCATGGAGCCCCCTTGAGGAGCAGTGGCGTTGTACCATCATCCGGCTGAGGTGCCCCCCTCCCCTTCGCCCTGAGGTGCCTGTTTTTTTTCGACCTGATGCCCCTGCAGTGTTCTCTCCGTTTTGAGGCAGGTGTCATGTGTGGGCTTCGCCCGTGCTTTTTGGGACCACTGGTCCACAGACATTTCATGGGACAGTGTACGGACTTGTGTACTTGATGTAAATATTTGTGTATACTGTTTATTTGTAGGTACAGCAACATGAGTAGGATCGGCAGTTCGGGCTCCATGGTGTCCTAGTTCTTCCTTGGGTGTCGAAAGGTTAGTGGATTCCATTCAAAATACTGTTCCCGCCGTGCTTTTTGATGGTGTTGGTACCACCCCGGAAAAGCTGGCGTATTGGTGCATTGTAATAATGTGGGCGGTACATTGTCTTCCGTCTGTCTGTTGGCGGTTACCGCGCGGTGTTCATTGCTACTGCCGTGGCGGTCGGAGTGTTAAAGTGGTTGTCTGTGATGGCGGTTTCTGCCATGGTCGTGATCCAATTTTTTTTACAGCCGCTCTGTTGGCGGTATTACTGCCGCTTTAACACCGACCACCAGGGTTGTAATGAGGGCCTATGTATTTAACCTTTGGTTCTTTACTTCAGCCAGGTCTTTCACACCTGCTGTCGTCTTTTAAGCTTTTGATCTCAGCAACCTGACTGTGGGCTACTCAGTCTGTTGGCTTTGGTTTAAGTGCTTCAGCAGCCTTTCCTTTACTAGGGTGCGTGATCTTCTCCACACTTTCCATCCTCTTATTTTAGGACTATCTTGCTGATAACTCGGCTCGATCCGCATGTATATTTGCCATCATCATAGTGATGCCTTCTGTCTATGACTAATAAATATATTGCCTTGTTGTGGGTGCCACTAGGTAGTTCTAGTTAGGACCTAGTTTCTATATCAAAAGCAGTTTTTTGTTTTGCTAATAACATTGGCGCCATTTGCTGAATCTTCATATACGATGTTCACTTCAGCTGCTGTCTGGAAAGTTTTGGGGGTAATCTGTCAAGTGGGTGCAGAGAAAAAGGCAGGTTCCCAAAACGCTTTTTACCCCATTCATTGTTCTATAGGGTTTTGAACAGGAACAGCAGCCGAACCACTTGACAGATTTACACCAAATTTAGCAGAAAAGTATCTCTTGCTCCAGAAAGCAACCTTTTTATTATTTGGTGTAAGTCCATTCAGTAGTTTTTGACAAATTAAAGAAGAAACTAATTTGTATATATATATATAGGGACTTGAAAGCTCTGCAAACACCCACAACCTTGTGCTGAGATCAGATTGCCTGCCAACACTTCAACAAGGGGGGGGGGCGGCTCAGAGACAGCGTCCAGTGGCGTCAGAGAGACGAGGGTTGTGGTGTGAAACGGGGTGGTGCAATGTGCGGTGTCACCAGGTCACAGTCCAGGCAGCGGGGTGGTCGTTGCTGAAGCGCTGTTATTTATATATATATATAGTTTTTTTTTTTCTCCAGAGATGGACGCCACCAGGTAGTTTGTTAGGACCTAGTTTTTATATATAAAGCTTTTTTTTTTTTTTACTTGCCTATATCTTTAGAGCCGCTTGACGCATCTTAACAAAACTTTCCAAAAACATTTGCCAGTCACATCAGCTGTTGTCTGGAAAGTGTTGGGGTGATCGATACGAGGGGGCCTAGAGAAAGGGGGTGGTCCCAAAACACTTTTCCCCCATTCATTTTTCCATTGGGGTGTTGAACAGCGATAGCTGGTAGGAATTACACCAAATGTAGTTGGAAGGTAGGGCCTGGTCCAGAAAGAAATCCTTTTAATTGTGGTGTAAATCAGTTTAGTAGTTTTTGAGAAATGAAGGGGGAAAAAAGTTTGTATACATAGGGACGTGAAGGATTTGCGACCCCTCCCGATCTCATGCTAAGATCTGTTTAGCTGTCAACACCTCAACCAGGAAGTATTGGCAGCCATCTTCGGAGTCAGCAGTTGAATCTCAGAAAAAATATTTAAAAAATAAAAAGGGCCAGGGTACAGACACCCTGACCCCTTAGCTCTGGTATTGGGGTCCCAGAGGGACCCCACCCTGACCCCCCCCAGGCTAAAAACCTTTTAAAAAGTACATTTGCTCAGATGCGCGGCGGATCTGCTGAAATTCTTTTTTTTTTAAATGAAGCGCCCGCACTTGTTTTTTTTTAACCCCCCGGGTGAGTTAAGTCCTGGGGGCATTTTTTTTTTGTTTGTTTGTTTGGAAGTGTGTGGCACCTGCCCCCTCTGCAGCCCTGGGGACTGTCACCTACCCGGGGTGAAGCTCTCATTGTTTGCGGGAGTGGGGGCCTGCACCCTGAGGACCACCACCTCCTTGGGGGTCAAAATTAATTATGGGGTTGGTGGGAGACACTTGGCCTCCCCCACAGCCCTGGCACCACAACCTCCCTGGGGCAATGTAGACGTTATGTGCACGGGAGGCCCACTCGGCCAACTGGCACCCAGTGGATCACCACCTCCCCGGGGCTACATTGATTAATGGCGTTGGGGAGGGCCGTCAGCCTCCCCCACTGCACAGGGGACCACCACCTCCCTGGGACTATATTAGAAATAATTATAGGAGGGCTACTGATGGCCCTGGGGACGGCCAATCCCCAGGGCTGGCTCTTGCTATGTCTCGGGGTTGCCAACCATGAGAAAGCTCTTTTCTATGGCTTGGTAGTAGTTTTGAAGCTTCAGCCAAGTCACAGCAAACATAACTCCGCTTTTTGACTGCACTCACAGACCTGTGCACACTCTGAGGCACCCAGTAAAACACTGATGAACACACTCTCACACCCAGGAAGACACTCTCAACCCCAGATACACCCTCTCAAACCTGTTCTCACACCCAGAGGGGCTGTGGCCAACTCCCACGGCGCGCGGCCAAAATGGCTGTGCACAGCCTGGGGTTGGGTGGTTAGGAGGGTTGGCCGCTGAGTCTGGCTGCAGGCCAGGTCTTGCGGGCAGCCTCCTGCTGCGCACGGGTGAATGCCGTGCATGGTGCAAGGTTGGGTGCTTATAGGGGGTTGGCCTCAAGGCCTTGTCTGGCCAACCGCCACCGGGCACGGCTAAAGGCTGTGCGCATTGTTGGTTGGATTATCGTATAGTAATGAAAATGACTTTACGTTAAAACATAGAAATTCACTGAAAAAAACCAAAGGTTAGAGGGATGTTATAATTAGGAAATAGAATTAAAAAAACTGAACTTCACTTAAAAAACAAAGGTTACAGGGAAGTTATAGATAGATAAACATTTTAAAGGTACAGAACCATAGAAAACACCAGTTATAGTTAGTTACCGCAAGAAACTATAACTCGTACCCTAAGGTAACTAGAACTCACACACCCTTGTCATGCTTTGCTAATCACCCGACAAATTACGGCACTCATTACTTTTTTGATAATATTATTAATAATATCAATGTAATATTTGTAGTAAAATTGTTGATGAAAAAACTGTGCATGGCGGGGCGGGCATTATAGTTACCTTAGGGCACAAGTTATAGTTACTTGAGATAACTCTATAACTATGGTGAATTTCTCTGTTCCCATACGTTTAAAATGTGATCCTAACTATAACTTCCCTGCAACCTTTGTTTTTTTAAATGTGGGTGTATATATATATATATATATATATATATATATATATATATATATATATATATATATATATATTCATATATATATATTTACTCTTTTTGTTATATAGACAATATTTTTTTAGTTTCCTCCTATGTGTGCTATACTTTATAGAAGGTCCTAGAGGTGTTAACATTATCTTTGGCAGTTTTTTCTTAGGTTAAGTGTTGCTTCTATACTTACAGTGGCTGTTGCTGTCTTCACCATAATCTATTAAAGCATTGTTCAATGCCTTCTCCATCACATATGAGCACTTGTGTTCCATCCTTTATCTGTGCTTTTACAGAGCAGGTTTGGCTGAACTAATGTCTTTCAATAGCACAGGGTTATAGCTCAGTGGTGCTACCTGTTAACACTGGGCCCTCATGTACTGGCTGAACATGGGTTCAATCTCACCTTGGGAGCAAAGAGTTATTTTGTTCATATTGTTTGTAGTCTTTCAACACATTTTTGTCTCTCTGCTATGGCAACGCTTTCACATACTTTTCAATGCCTTTATGACTTCATTTGCCTGTGGTCCTTTCCACAGTTCTTATGGTTTGGTGTATGTCCTTACTCACCAAAGTTCCTGGGAGTATCCATTCTTGTTTCTCTTTTTTTATACCGGGCTTGTACTAGTCAGTGACTTTTAGTAGGCTCAGTCGTGATCTGCATTAAAATCTGCTATGCATTGGCCAAGTAGCAACACCCAGGGCATGCATGCTCATTCTACCAGAGCCAGATCTGCGACCACTGCAATATAATGGGGAGTTCCAGTCTTGGATGTCTGCAGGGTGGCAATGTGGGCTTCCTGCACACATTTTCCAAACATTACCGTCTGGTGAGTCAGGAACGTTGTGACAGGCATTTTGCCCATTCGGTCCTGCAGGATTTCATTGTCTAAAATTGGTCTGCTTACCCACTTTTGGGGATGGTATTGCTTTGGTATCTAATTCTAAGGTAAGACATATCTTGCTAGATGTCTCTATTAGATGAACAAGTTAGTTACCTTTGGTAACTCCTTATCTGGTAGAGACATGATTCAGCTGCGGATTCCTTACTAACACTCCCATCCTCCCCGCTCTGCAGTCAGAGTTATAAGGCTGAGAAGTTGTTATACAGTAACTGCCATCCTCCCACATCCTGAGGGTGACGTCGCTACGGAGTCACATAATGTCCTCTTCCGACACGCAGTGGTACTGCTGGGAAAAAAAATCTGCTTCCACTCCGGCACCTGGTGGAGAATTATAAGGTAAGGATCAGGGGCTAGATCATGTCTCTACCAGATAAGGCATTACCAAAAGTAAGTAACTTGTTCTTATGGTCCTGGGGTCATATCATGAAAATAAAGGGGTGCATACACCCAATTTTGCTGAGATTGCACTGTCTGCAGCACATACATTCACGTAGCTAACAATCAAGGTAGACATGAGTTGCAAATACCACAGCCTGGAAATACAATAGTGGTTGCCTCGTGTTTCCAAGTTGTGGTGACAGCAGCTTATATACTCTCTTGTAGAATTATGAATTTAATTTGTGTGTTGTAGATGCACAGTTTGGGCAAACGTGCACAACACTGCAGGTTCTAGAGGCTTGCATCAGGTTTTAAGGCTAATTACAGAAGGGATTTGATATATCACTTTAAGTGAGTATGTTGCTTCTGGTTGCTTTTGAATGCATAGTCATCTTTGTTGCCACAATCCACTCAGAGTTCAGTTGCAAACCTGCTTGCTGCCACAGAGCAGCACACAGACAGGGAGCCGAGGCTAGGTAAGGTGAACTATGTTCCCAAAATGGCAGGCTTGGGGAGTACAATTAGCCTCTAAAACCCAGACAACTTTGTGACAATCACTGGAACAAATTGGGTGGCTTACCATGATATTGAGTGGTGATGAGAGTAAGCATTCATGTTAAAATATTATTCATAGCAAGAGGCTGCACCAAGTGCTTTGAAACCAGAGCAATAGAAGTGCTTCAGGTTTCCTGTGAAAAGCAAATATTCACTTCGGTGGGGTTTTATAAGTCATAATTCTATTTATGTGAAAAAGACTTCTAGATTCAGATTCCTTACCTTTGAATTTCCTACAGATGTCAGACTGGATCTGAAGAATTTTCTGAGCAGTACCCCTGCTTGCCGTTAGGTGGCGTCGATCAGGTGCGCATATGTTGGCCGTGACTTCTGCGCCAGATATGATGTCGTGGGTCCAATATAGGCATCACCCTTACACGCTGACATCAGTCCTATACTTTCTGCTTTGATCTGAAGAGAATTACTCCTCAATCATATTTGGCTGACATTTGTTTTTACTTTTAATCAAAGATTTATTTGAGTTTTCAACTCCTAGTGCGTTGAGGATGTCATTGAGAAAATACAAGTTTAAGCCCTGCGGTTCCTGTCATCAGGTGATGCCTGTGACAGATCCCCACCTTGTGTGTCATTGGTGTCTGGAGCGTGACCCCAACCCAAAGTCGGGCTCTGAGTATCTGGCCATGCATACTAAGGCTTTGAGGGACTGGTCCCTGAAGCTGATGGCAGCCTGGCGCTCCACTTCACAAGTCGAGATTCTGGTTGAGAGGACGGTTCTAGAAACAGTCAGAGAGTCCTGTATCGTCGGCATCCTACTCCAAGTCTTTGAGGCGATTGGGTAAGTTAAGTCACAAGAAGTAAAGCAAGAAGTTGAAGTGTTCAACTTCTACTTGTCCTTCGGCAGAAGAGATAAGGGAGCATTAACGTTCTAGGCCTCGGTCTGTGCCAACTCCGCACCTCCATGGGTTTCTGGGAGCCAGAGCGACCCTTGCCAAATTCGAAGTTTTATGAGGCCATACACCTCATTTTGGGCTGTCTGCCATCTCTGGTGTGCCTTCGGGCCCCGTGGAGTTGGAAGGGGCCCCTTTGGGTTCTGCGCTAGCAGCTTCGGCCTTGGTGCCCCAGTGGATCCAGTCCTTGATTCAGACCGAATTCGGTCGTTCGACCGCGACCTTCCCTGAAGCCAGTCCTGATGCAGACACTACTGGTGCCAATTCTTATTGCCGGCTCCAACAAGGAGCGGGATGTGCGTTGTACAATGCTGACTCCGATGCCGGCAGGAGCCTTGCCTCCTATGTTGGATCCTGAGCCCTTTTCTTGTGGGCTAGATTACAGTGAGGAATGGGATGGGTTGCTGTAGAATACAAGCTCCAACACACTATGGACTGGCGTACAGACTTGGGTGAGGCCAACGGACTGGATACTTCTCAAGATTCTGGCATGCTTTCTCCTCCTATCATGGCAACAGAGGAGGGAGCCTCCTATTCGATGGTGGTAAGAAGAGCAGCTGAGGCCTTGGCAGGGGATCTAAGCTTTCTGATGCAACTCCCCGCCTCATCTGCTCAGATCACTGGCTTCAGTCTTCCCTTCTGTTGATGACTGGCTGTAGAAGGTGGGCTTGCACCAGGCTGTCATCTCCCACCTCTTGACTACGCCAGACCTTCTGAATTTGCTGGTGTTAATATAAACATGTTAAAGTCACACCTGACACCCTCTCAGACTCTCCCTTTCATTAGAGCTATTCTGGACACAGTGCAGTTTTGGGCTTATCCTGCTGATCGGCGAGTCTGGGCTATTCAGGCTAGGATACTGATGTTTCAGCCTCTGTCCTTGATTTCAGTGAGAATGACTGAGGCTGCTAGGCCTCATGGCCTCCTGCATCATGAGGAAGACACGTGCCAGATGGCATCTGCAGGCTCTGCAGTGAGACCTGAAGTTCCTGTGGACGCAGCTTCAGGGGAATTTTTCTTTAGAGCACCAGATCTTGGATGGAACTGTGCAAGATGTGCAGTGGTAGTTAACGAACTGCGATTGTGTCAGATCTGACATAAGTGACCAATGTTTCACTCCTGGGATGAGGTGGAGTTTAGAGGCATGTGGTCTCTGGCCGAGTCCCAGTCCACTTCAACCTGTTGGAGCTCTGTGTGAATTTGCTAGCATTGAAGGCATTTCTTCCCTCTGTCAAGGGGAAGATGGCGCAGGTGTTCACAGACAACACCACCGCCATGTGGAACTGCAACAAGCAGGGCAAGATGGGGTTTTGGACTCTTTGTCAAGAGGCTCTGCGCCTCTGGATGTGGCTGGAACAGGAGGGCGTATTCCTGGTGGATCAACATCGGACAGGCTCTCTGAAAGTTAGTGCAGACTAACTCAGCCAAAAAGGTCTACAAGATCTAAAATGGCATCTCCATCCAGAGGTGGCGTAAGATCTCATTCAGCAGTGGTGGGGGGGGGGGGCTTGGTTAGATCTGCTAGTCTCCACAGAGAACTTGCTATGTCAGCAATTTTGCATGTTGGAGTTTCCATGCCGGTAATTGCACTTAGGCCTCCTATAAGCCTTTCCATCCATGCCACTTCTGCCCATAGTTCTCAAGAAGATGAAGAACGACCAGGCCAAGTAATCCTTGTGGCTGTGGGCTGGGCACAGAGCCTGGCAGCCTGAGCTGTTGATGTCCATCGATCCTCCAATCATACTGTCCCTTCAGGAGCATCTTCTCTCGCAGCAGCAGGGGAGGGGTCAAATCCCCCCTCCTTGCATGGAGATTGAGTAGCAACACTTGACAGCATTTGACCTTCCGCCTGAAGTCTGTTACATGATTGTGGCAGCCAGCCGTCCCGCCACCAAAATCGTATATGCCTATTGTCGGAAGAAATTTGTGGCATGGGGCACAGACAAGTCTGTTGACCCTTTCTCTGCCCCTCTCTCTGAGTTCCTATTGTTTTTCCTTTCTCTGGTCCAGAAGGGTTCTGCTATGCCCACAATCAAAGGTTATTTGTATGCTATTTCTGAGTTTTTGAGGTTGCCTGATCAACTTTCTTTAAGTCTCCTATTGTTAACAGGTTCCTTAAAGAACATCTCTTTCCTTTATCCCCATTTATTATGCCCCAATGGGATTTGAATTTCGTTTTGACCTTTCTGATGTGCACTCCTTTCGAACCTCTCCACAATTGTCCTCTCAGTCTTCTCACTTTTGAAACAGCCTTTCTGGTGGCCGTTACCTCTGCCCGCAGGGTAAACGAGCTGCAAGCACTGTCATCTAAGCCACCCAACGTTTCCATCTATCCTGACAAAGTGGTGCTTTGCACTAGGGCTTCCTTTCTACCAGAAGTGGTTACGCCCTTTCATGTAGGCAAATCCATCACCCTGCCTACTTCTTACACTCCCCAAATCCTTTTAAGGAACAGGAGAGACTCCACTACCTGGACCAAAAAAGAGCATTGGCATTCTACCTTGATCGTACAAAAGAGTTTCAGGGGGATGATCAACTCTTTGTCAGCTATGTGAGTGTGACGAAAGGTCGGGCAGTGCAGAAGCAGACCATTTTCAGAGGTCATACTCTGCAATAAGATCTGCTACGCACTGGCATTTCACTGGCCAAAAAGCACCCCCCTTAGAGCCTGCGTGCTCATTCTACTCGTGCTACAGCTGCTACTATTATGTTAGCACGTGGAGTTCCAGTCCTTGATATCTGTCAGAGGGCAACGTGGGCATCTTTGTACACTTTTACCAAACACTACTACCTGGATAGTCAAGTCCATAGGGCCGGCTACTTTGCCCGTTTGAACCTGCAGGACTATCTAGTATTATCTTAGTTTGCTGACTCACCTCCCTGGGTCGTATTGCTTGGTTATCTATTCAAAGGTAAGGAATCTGGAACAAGAGACTGTATCAGATGAACAAATTACTTACCTTCTGTAGCACATTATCTGGTAGGTACATATTCTAGTTGCAGATTCCTTACCAACCCATCCATCCTTCCCACTCTGCAAACTGATTTCTAGGGATGGGGACTCTCCCTTAAGGGCCTTAGTTTTGACATACCAATAGTCTGTGTTCCTCATGGCTCTGCGCTCCAGGAAAGAAAGTCGTGAAACAGACGTCAGTGCGCTGGTGGTGTCTATATAGGACTTGTAATGTCATATCTGGTGTGGACAACATCAACAACGGACGCTGAGCTGATCAAAACCACTTAACGCATAGGGGTACTGCTCAGAAAATTCTCTGGATCCAGTCTGATGCCTGGGAGAAATACAAACGTAAGAAATCTGCAACTAAAATATGACTCTACCAGATAGGGTGTACCGAAGGTAAGTAACTTGTTCAACTGAACCCCAGAAACTATAAACAGAGTAGATAAAAACAGGCATCTGTGGTTCAGGCTTCCCTCACATACAAAGCACGAACGTTTTTCTCAAAGACACTGTACAATGATCCACTTTGCATGCTTCCCTAACACACAGAGCAGGTACAGTACCTACACCCCCAATGCAAACTTTTCTCATACACAGAGCATGCACAGTAGCAAGATTCTCCATCACAAAATATGGTAATTGATAAGGATGCTTTCCTTGACAGCAAGCGGCTGCAGGGCAATATTCCCTCATCACAGATGTAAAGAAGGGCGTTTTCTAAATTCACAGAATGTATAAATCACTGGCAGCAGCACTGCACGATTTCTTGAAATGCATAGCAGTTGCAGTACAAACGTTTGCAATAGAAGCTTCTCTCAGGTCATGCACTGCACAGGCACAGCAAGGGTGTCAGTACAAGTTTAAACTAGACAGACTGTGACAGCACTGGCAACAGAAGTTAAGTTTTGCACACATAGCTGGTACGATAAAGGTATCAGGTAAGCATTTCCCCCCAAATATCAAGTACAGTACACACATCTGCAATATATGTCTCCCTAACACATTGCAGGAACAGTAGCACACTTTTCGGACATTAAAGCACAGTTGGTTCCATACTGACAGCTTCACCTACACATAACAATTGCAGGCAAAATACTTGTCTTAAGGGAAAGCATTTAAGGTACAAGCTGTTCTGATAGCACAGCAGGCAAAGTAGAAGCATCTACAGATCAACCCTCCTTTACTAACAGTAAGTTGTGCAAAGCAAGCTTTCCCAGCATACACAGCAGGTTCAGTGAAGGCACCCACAGCGCATGGTCGCACAAGCTGCTCTCACACAGCCCATCCAGGATGTGTATGCTTTTATATACAATAAGTATCCGCAGTGTATGATTTCCTCATACACTAAGCAAATATAGTATGGCCTGCATCCAAATGATGTAAAAAATTGGCAACAGTAGATTCAAGATTCATTCACTTACAAGAGCAGGGAAAGTGCCAGCATGTGAAATGTAAGCCTCACATTACGTATAGCAAATGCAGCAGTGCATGTTTCCAGTGCACAAACAGGCTGAGTACAGAATCACAAATGAAAAGTAGACCCACTCAAACAGCACACGTTCAGTAGAGGCCTCTGCTGTACAAGCTGTCATAGCACACAGAGGCTGTAAGACCTACAAAATTGATAAGCACTATCACAATCTACATAATATTTGAACATAGCTCCGAATGATCCATTAAAGCCTTGAAAAATCCCCGGGCTAGCCTGCCACTAAGGGGTGAAACACATGGTGTAATTCTCTGTGTCTTCACTGTTCTGAACATTGTCTACCTAAACGGAATAAAATCACTCCTTTATTCACAAACACTTATGAACTTTCTATTAATCTAATTTTTCATAAATTGGAAATCTGTTCCTTAGATACCAGTGTTGTTCCAGCCATTGATCTAATACAGAGCTTTCAGAGCAGGGCTACTTCTTTGCAGTTGGGTCTTGTTTTTGGAAAAGCTTTGATCAATAACAGGTGTTTAGGCTCCTTCATGGATGAACATTTTGAAGACCTCCTTTAGGCCCAAATGTAGGGCTAGGAATAAATATCAGTTCCCCAGAAGTATTTAAGCTTACCTGATCAGTCCCATTGTGTGCATATGATATGTCTAATAACATCTTGAAAAATCTCTGTAGCTGATGACACACCAAAACGTAGTCTTATGTATCGAAACAGACCAACATGTGTAGAAAAGTTTCTAATACACTTGCAATTCTCCTTGGTTCCAACTGATGATATCCTTCATTTAAATCAAAGCGAGAGAAGACTTTCACACCGTTCAATTGTGTTATCATATCAGCAATATGCAGACCTGGATGTCGTTCTCTTTCAATTGCCCTGTTCTCTTGATGCATGTCCAAGCAGATGTATACAGCTCCTTCACTGTCCTTTTTGTGCACTACATCTATGGGAGAAACTCATGGCGTTGGACTAGTAGAACACTTAATAATATCATGCTTAAGTGGTGATTAAAGTTCCTTTTCAACAGCTTCTTGTAAATGAAATTCAATTCTTCTGTGTCTCTTAACAGGTGGAACATCTTCATTGATATTCAACTGTACTTCCATAGCCTTAAGTTTTCCTAATCCATTTAATAATGAAGGGAACTGACTTACTGTTTCATGATGAGCATTCATATTGTAATTCACCGTTATCAATCCCATGTCAGCAGCTGGCTGAAACTGAGTAGACAGGCATTTGCTGCTGTACCTTTAAGAATGTGAATGGACGCTTGAGATTTTGTTTTCTTGTGCTTCATCATCACTACAAATGAACCTTTACTTTTCAGAGGTGTCGCTGAAGACAACTGTAACACTTTCGTTTTCGATGGTGTCAGTTGCGGTAAAGGAGACACCTCATTATATTTCTCCTCTGGCATAATATGTATTGATGCACCGCTTTTGTTGATAAGCTATTGCACAACCGTTTATTTTCAGTGTAATCTTTGCACAATGTTTGAATGACTTAGGTGCTTTCTCTTACCAACTTTGACTGGTATTTCTCTTCACATGCAGCCAGTCCAACATGTGCACGTTTTGCTGAGGTAGACAATGAAATTGCACATTCATCTACTTTGCTTTCACTTGATACTGTTGAACTTTTTGATAATTATTTAGATGACGATCTACTTTGTTTGGTGTTGATGTGTCTCAAATGGTTTTGCCACTTGGTCTTGTGGGTGCGTGTCGAGCGTTGCTTCTGGAATGTCCAGTCGTCCCTTTTGTCTTCTCGTTGTGACACACTTACTTTTTCCTTTGTCTTGCAAACTGTCAAAAAATGGTTCTCTTTACCACAGCCTATGCATATCTGTCTGATGGCAGGACATTTAGTTTTGTGTGGGAAAAACAATCCACATCTGAAACACAACTTCTTTTTCTGTGGATACATCACCTTGTGTCCTTCAGCGTTGCGTTTCGGCTTATTTTTCATGTTCATGAATGATTCACTGGGGGCACATCTGGTCTTGATGTCAACAACTTGTCGATCATTATGCTGTTCAGCTCTGGCAACCATGAGAACTCGCTCCAGACTTATAGTTTCTCTCAGCAATCGACATCTGAATTAATCTGACAGGCATCTGTCAATAACTCTGAGATGTATGGTGTCTTCATTAAATTAATTGAATCTGCAGTGTTTTATGAGTGTATCCAGTCTTTCAAAAAATTAATCTATGATTTCACCAACACTTTGTCAATCTGACTGAAAATCTACCTTTCGTAATCTACTTTCGGCACTGGATTGAACTTGAGGTTCAAGGCTTCTTTGATTTAACAGTGTGTAATTTCATCAGCTGGCGACATTTTCTTTATGACTTCTTTTAAACCATCACTAGCAAGATTTTTGAAGTACTTCAAAATCTTTTTGTTATCTATTTATTCTGGCACATCAATGAAATCATGAAATTTCTCTATCCAAGCAGTCCATCTACCGCCAATATTTTGCTTTTTGCGGTATTAAACGATGATGGTAGTTGCTTGAAGGCGGCAGCATTGTAACTGTTCATCAATTTAGGTTGCACTACGACTGGACCTTTCATGCCTCTACCCTGGCTCTGCAATGTGCCGGCCTCTGGGTCATCTCTTAAGGGCTCCATTGGCAGAATGGCTTTCTGCCGGACCTCTCATTGCTGCAGATATGGACGACTCCATAAGCACAACCCCAGGCACTTCTCTTGGAGTCACTCTTAGCAGCAGTATGACAACTCTCTTTAATTAGTTCAGGTAGGCAGAAGACCCTATCATGTACTTGACTGGTTGTGTTTTCAGTCTCTCTGTTCGCTCTTTTAACACTTGATAGATCTCAGCCTTGCAGCACTTCTGATTGCAGCGTTATTGCATATTCTGCTGTTTCTTATTGCTTCACTTTTAATACCTGGTTGTATCTACCTTTAGCAGTAGTGCTTTTTATGCTGTATAGTTCTATACTGCGTAATAATGTGGTACTTATCTGTATGGCCTTGTTCATAGTTTCCTGACAACTGACATGTAGACTTCTCAGTAAAGCTTTCTTTATCTTCCATTGCTTTACATCGACTGAAGTGTTGCACTTTTACTCCACATGCGTTACCCCCCGAATTGGCACTTCAACAAAGGAACACATGGCACGCACAAGCAGTTTGTTTGGACCACGGCAAATTCTCTGAGAGATCACAGTCGATCTTTGGGTTACTTATCCCGTATCTTGTCGACAGTTGATGTGACCTCCCCAGCTGGGGTACCTGCCAATGAATACGCCACACAAGGAACTAGGTTTACACTACTGTATTCTAACCACAAACTCAGTGTTTTAAACTTGCATTCACTGTACCACGTTCTAACACTTACATCATCATCCTAGAGTGTGTCAGGATCCAAAAAGATTCCTGCATTCATACTTGGAAGACACACAACAGCTGTATTAATAAAACACACTAACCAGGTCTATTACAAAGGAAAAATATATACTTTGCGTGGGTTCACGAAAATCATAATTATTGCCATTATACTGCATCCTGCTCCATAAAACCTATCATGCCATTTTAAGAAAGCTTTGTTGGGCTAGTTCTCATGCAATTGGGCAATATTTTGACAGGTTGTGCCTACAAGGAAAAAGCAAGTTGGCCAGGTCAACAAAATTTGGGCTAGAATCCACACTGTGTACAGAGGAATCAGAGGAATGTGGGGTGCAGCAGTACTTCCATCCTGGATTGCCTCATCACCATGCCCCCTCTTCAGTGCTCTCACACAAGGGAATCTAGAAGCAAGCCAGGAAGACATGAAACAGTGGTATGATCAGAATGCCACTCTGGTCGAGTTTCAACCTGGACAAAATGTGTGGGTGATCGCAGCAGTGGAGCCCTAGGGTGCTCTAGGACAAGTGGACTAGGCCATTTGAGGTGGTGGAGCGCAAGAGGGAACTCACCCACCTGGTGGACTTACGGACTCCCAGGAATACCTTGAGGGTCCTGCATGTGAACTGCCTCAGACCACACTATGAGCAGACTGAATTGTCCATACTCCTTGCAACAGCTGACGTGGTGGAGGAAGAGAGAGAGCCTCTTCCTGACCTTCTGTCTGCTAAGAAGAAGGATGGGTCTGTGGAGGGAGTGAACCTCTCTCCTTCCCCGACCTCAGAACAACAGAGGGACTGTTGCCAGGTGTTGGGTCAGTTTGCATCCCTGTTCTCCTTGATCCCAGGGGTCACACACTTGTGTACACATGATGTGGGCACTGGAGACAGTCCACCTGTTAAACAGAAGGTTTACAGGGTGACTGATAAGGTCAGGGCTAGCATCAAAGATGTTAATTGAGTTTTCTAGTAGTCCTTGGGCCAGCGCTGTGGTCTTGGTCCCAAAGGCTGCTGTTCTTGGTGCCCCACCAGAACTTCAGTTCTGTGTAGACTATCAGGGTCTCAATGCAGTGTCTAAGACTGACGTGCACCACAGCCCCCAACCTGATGAGCCCATCAATGGGTTGGGAGCTGCCAAATACCTTAGCACCTTTGACTTGAAGTCTGGGTATTGGCAGATTGCCTTAACTGAGGGGGCGAAGGAGAGGTCACCATTTTCTATCCCAGATGGGCACTTCCAGTTTAAAGTGATGCCATTTGGGATGGAAAATGTCCCTGCCACCCTTCAGAAGTTGGTCAACCAGATGTTGACTGGGCTGGATGATTTCAGTGCAGCCTATCCGGATGACATTGCAGTGTTCTGTTCCACTTGGGAGGAACACTTACCGCACCTCTGCAGAGTGTTAGAGGCCCTGCAAAAGGCAGGTCTCACTATTAAGGCCAGTAAGTGCCAGATAGGGCAGGGTTCAGTGATGTATTTGGGGAACCAGGTGGGGAGTGGCCAGGTGACCCCCCTACAGCCACAAATTGACACCATTCCGGCTTGGGAGCCTCCCAAGACCCAGACTGAGGTGAGGGCCTTTTTGGGCTTCGCTGGCTATTACAGACGTTAAGTCAAGGGGTATGGCACCATTGTCGCCCCCTTGAATAGAGTTGACTTCCAAGAAGCAACTAAGGAAGGTGATCTGGACAGAGTCTTGCCAGACAGCTTTCGATGACCTGATTTCTCCAAGGAGTTTGTTGTGCAAACCGATGCCACAGAGCATGGTATAGGAGCAGTGTTATCATAGCTAAATGAAGAGGGCCTAGATCAAACTGTAGCCTTCATTAGCAGAAGGCTACTTCCCCGGGAACCTAGGTGGAATACAACAGGACATGAAGCTTTTGCTGTGGTCTGGCTGCTGATGGAGGTAATACCCTGCTTGTTTGGGACTCACTTCCGGGTTGAGACAGACCCCAGGCCCCTCATATGTTTAATGCAGATGAGGGGTGAGAATCCAAAACTGTTGAGGTGAAAGGACTTTACAGTGGAACACCACCCTGCCACAGAACACACCAATTCTTCCACCTTAGTGATGAGAACTACCATGAGGTTGGGTAGTTTCTCCCCACTTTCAGCTGGAGGGGGCGGGGTGGGGCATGTGTTAAACTTGGCATCCTTGGCGTGGTCTCCCCTAACTTTTTGCCTCTGCTTCCCAGGTTGTTGTGTGCTAGACTCTGTTTTTGCTATTTTTAATACTCTGTGCACTTTACCACTGCTAATCAGTGCTAAAGTGCAAGTGCTCCTATGTAAAATGTATGTGTAATTGGCTTATTGATGATTGGCATATTTGATTTACTAGTAAGTCTCTAGTAAAGTGCACTAGGGGTGCCCAGGGTCTGTAAATCAAATGCTACTAGTGGGCCTGCAGCACTGGTTGTGCCACCCACATGAATAGCCCTGTAAACATGGCGTAGACCTGCCACAGCAGTGTCTGTGTGTGCATTTTTAAACTGCAAATTCGACTTTGCAATTGTACCCACTTGCCAGGCCTAAAACCTCCCTTTTCATACATAAACGGCACCCCTAAGGTAAGCCCTAGGTAGCCCCCTGAGCAGGGTGCAGTGTATGTTAAAGGTGGGGCATGTACTGATGTGTGTTACATGTCCTAACAGTGAAATACTGCTAAATTCAGTCTTCACGGTTGCAAGGCCTATCTCTCTCATAGTTTAACATGGGGGCTGCCTTTTAAATTACTTTAAAGAGTAGAGTCCCTTTGAGAGCAGATAGAAATGTGGAGTTTGGAATCTCTGAACTCACAATTTAAAAACTACAGCATTTAATGAAGCTGTTTTTTAGATTTAGTTTGAAAATGCCACTTTTATAATGTAGGCATTTTCTTGCTTAAACCATTCTGTGACTCTGCCTGTTTGTGGATTCCCTGTCTTGGTCAGTTTGACAGTGTGGCTGTTTGTGAATCCGATCTAGACAGTGAGATAAAGGGAGCTGGGGTGTAGCCTGGTGTAGCCTGCATATCCTGATGAGCCATCTGTGCTAGAATGGAGGGAGGAGTGGTCACTTACACCTGAATTGTATGTGCCTACCCTCTCACAATGCAGTCTCCAACCCCCTAGTGTGTGTCTGGGGCCTGGCCTGAGCAAGGCAGGATCTTGTGAACAACAGAGGCTTTGCTTTGAAGTATGCCTACTTCAGAGGCGGAAAGGGGTATAAGTTTTGAACCCAAAACCCCTGAAAATTAGATCACTTCTGGATTCAAGAGGAACCTCTGCCACAGAGAAGAGCTGAGGAGATGTGCTGCCCCTGCCTCTGACTGTGCTTTGTTGGGCTATCCTGCAGTTGTTGCTTCTGCCTGTTAAAGGGGACAAAGACTAGACTTTGTTCTGCATTCCTGCTTGAGAACAATCTCCAAGGGCTTGAACTGAGCTTGCCTCCTGTTGTTGTAGTCTCAGGACCATCAAAGACTTTCCCTGCTAACTCCTGGGATCTCTGCTGAGACACCTGCCCTGCCAAGTAGTGCCCTATCCAGTACCTGAGCCCTTGAAAGGTGAAGTTGGCAGAGAAGAGCTTAAAATCCACACACAATTTTCAACATACCATCTGCAATGCAGCTGATAAATGATCCGCCACCAGCTTCGTGGCTAAAGTCGACGCTCCACCTGCATCGCGGCTGGGAGATCGATGCAGCGTGTCTGGAGAAATAACACACAACACCCGCTTGCGGCTGCTGATAATGACTCAAACCCCTTGCAGTGCTGTATTCTAACACTGTGTGACAGGATTCTCCACGCATCATTCCTGGGCGTCAAAGTCAACCCGACTCTGCGCGGACTCAAGATGCCCCGTCCAAAAAACAATGCATCGTTCTCTTGCAAGGGAGAAAAACGATGCAGCGTTGACCCGACCGTAAAAGAAACGACGTGAAGCCTCTCTTGCGAGGAAGGAATCTATGCATCGCTGACTTTTCCGACGCACACTTGCACGTGCGGATTTATTTTTTACACTAACTAGGTACTTTGTGCAAAATCATTGTTTCCATTGTTTTCTATGGAGTAAGACTCTTATTCTTTTGAAAATTCATATTTTAACTTATGTATTTTGGATTTTTGTTGTTTTTGTTTGATTTAGATAAAAATTGCCTATTTTTCTAAACTGGTGTGGTGTCTATTTTGTACTGTTTTCACTGTATTACTGTGTGTGTTGGTACAAATACTTTATACATTGCTTCTGAATTAAGCCTACCTGCCTGCTTGTGCGAGGCTACCAAGGGGGATAGTGTGGTTAACTAGGTGTGTTTCTCCCTTGCCCTGACTAGAGTGTGGGTCCTTTGTTGGAGAGGGGGTAACCTGACTGCCAACCAAAGACCCAGTTTCTAACACTCCAATATTAACGTTCCCCCCTCGAGTAAAATGTTTAACTACACCATAAAACCCATACACCATGACAGTCACATTGCTGGGGGCTTGTTGTCTCATTTCCCTAGCTACTTGCATTCTACCCAATTTGAGGAGTGTGTTTTTACAACAGAACCCCACACACACTTGCAGGAAGCCACACAAAAAGAACAATACGATAAAAATGTGCAACATTGACGTGCACAGATCGGTCAACCATCGGGGGCGCCAGGGAAACCAGTTTGGGAACGACTGCAGCTCAGGGGTACCACTATCTTCACACATATCTTTCTGTAGTCAGTGCAATGCTTGGATGGCAAGAATCAAAATCCCATTGCCCATGCCAATGTATGAATGTACAGCAAGATGTACCAATCTTCGTGCATACTCAACCCTTCATTGTGGTAATCTAGTCCAACATCTACAGATGTTGCATCACCATGGGGCTGATGGCTCTCAGTTCTTTTTTGTTTGCATTAGGGCCAAGCTCAGTGCTGTTCATCAGTTTGAGTATTTCCAGAATGTGCAGGATTGTGCTACAGTTTCCGTTCATACCCAGCAGAATTGTTCCTTTGCTTCTGAAAAATAAGGATTTCACTGTTAGTTTCCATACAATCAGAGGTTGCCCCTTCCCTTCTATCCACGTATACCTAGCTGTATGAGTGTCCCAGACCTCCTGACATGTTATTCAGCCCTCCCCTTTGAGACCCAGTTCCCTTCATATCATTGAGGTGGATGGCCCTGCACTGAATCTCCATCTCTTGGGTCCATTTGATGTTAACAAAAACAGCCTCAGATTTGCTAAGGGCCACCCTGGGACCACTGATGGAAACAGGAGTGGATGTGTTTGTGCACTGGTTAGGTGGTTTTGCTACCTCCAAGAATCTGTTGTCTGAAAAATCTTGGAGCCAAACAGTATCCTCCCCTATAGTGCCCTTTCTGACCGTCCTATCTAGCTGAGTTTGAAAATCGCTAGGCTTGGTGAGAAGGTACAGTGCTGTAGGATTAGTCTTGTAGTGGGTTAGGCTTACTACTACCTTAAGGGGCTCCACTCCATTAGGTTGTATTTTGGCCCTAATCCTACACCTGTATAGATGGGGAGGTACTTTGTTTTTTCAGGGGCCACCTCCTTGGGAGAAGTAAAGCCTATCTGTGCCTACTGCATGTGGTTTCAGCGAACAGAAGTAACATGACATGGCTGATGTCTTGGAACCCATGGTGGTCATTTGCCGATACCACAAGTAGAGTAAAAGGGAGCTGTGTAGTGTATGTGGAATTTTAGTGTTGGGTTCGGTATAATTATAGGTGACGTGGAAAAGGACCCTGCGCAAGTGCTGTGACATTTTCTGAATAGACTCCATTAGACTAGGCCGCTCTTTGTAAATGTATGGATGCAGTAGCAGCCCCAGTAAACAGAAGGCGTATAAATGTATTTAATGACATAAGTTGTAAAACATTGTGGTGGTCATTATGACAATGGCGGTGACTGTTAAAGTGGCGGTAACACCGCCAAGAGGCTGGCAGTAATTACCGCCAAATTATGACGGTGGCGGTGATACCTTCCATAGACAACCAATGTACCACACTAACCACCAGGGTGTTAACACTACTGACGACGGCGGCAGCCGTCAGCAGCCAGGTGTAAGACAAGGTACCGCCCACCTTATTATGACCTAGCAAACCACCAAGATTTCAGGGGCGATCCCAACGCCCTCAAAAGCCTTGCGGGAACAGAAGACGAAAGACTCACCATCAGAGAGACAGAGAAGATCAACGCCACCATGGAACCGGAACTTCAAGTCTTCACAATGCTCCTCTACGCCATTCTCCACCTGGAACACCAATGCCGATGAAGATGAAGACTGTGAGTACAGCCGCTTAGCACACAAGGGAGGGAGGGAGGAAAAGGAGAGTGACACACACACACGCACAACACACACACAACCAGCTGTAGAGAAAAAACAATCTCACAGGACACATGTCATAATAATGCAAGGACAACAGTTAGCCAGAACTGATAGTGTAATTTGATGCCAACAACCAACATATTGTCCATGTGATAAGAGAAATATGAGTAAATGTTCAGAAAGGGCCAATGGCCAGTCCAAACACAAAAGGCCCACATGGCCACAGTCCAAGCCCCAACTTGTTCCCTGGTGAAATCTGCACTACACTGTGCGGGGGCATCATGTTGTAAATGGCCAGGCACCTCAGAGTGAAGGGGAATTGGGGGCACCTCAGCTGAAATGGGGAACAGTCTCTGAGGTGGGAAACTTGCCCACTGGTTCTGGAAGGAGCTCCTTGTACAACAGTCTCTGGAGTGTGGCCTACAATTAATAAATCAATAAATGTGTTGAGTGCGCTACTCACCCGGTAGGGTCTCAAGTTACTGGGGTGGGTGCCACTGCTCGAAGAGCCAGGTCTTGAGGCGCTTTCTGAAGGACAGGAGGTCCTGGGTCTTGCGTAGTTTGGTGGGGAGGGAGTTCCAGGTTTTGGCTGCGAGGTGGGAGAAGGACCTGCCGCTCGATGTGGTGCGGTGAATGCGAGGGACTGTTGCAAGGGCGAGGTCGGTGGAGCGGAGCTGGCGTGTCAGGATGTGGAAGTTAAGTCGATCGTTGAGGTAGGCCGGTCCGGTGTCGTGGAGGGCTTTGTGAGCGTGGCTTAGGATTTTGAAGACAATCCTTTTGTTGACGGGTAGCCAGTGTAGGGTTATGAGTTTGGCAGAGATGCGTTCATGGCGAGGGAGGTTGAGGGTGAGACGTGCTGAGGCATTCTGGATGCGCTGGAGGTTTCTCTGGAGCTTGGCCGTAGTTCCCGCGTAGAGGGCATGGTGGTTGTCCAGTCTGCTGCTGACGAGGGCGTGGGTGACCGTCCTGGTTTTTACGGGAATCCACCTGAAGGTCTTGCGGGAGCATACGAAGGGTGTTAAAGCATGAGAACGAGATGGCGTTGACTTGCTGGGTCATGGAGAGGGAAGAGTCTACTATGAAGTTGAGATTGCGTGCGTGGCTGGTGGGTGTCGGGGGCGGCCGGCCACCAGGAGTCGTCCCATGCAGACTTGTTGGGTCCGAAGATGATGATCTCGTTTTTTTCTGAGTTCAGCTTGAGGTGGCTTGCTGTCATCCAGTTAGCGATGGTGAGAAGTCCGGTGTGGAGGTTGTTCTTGGCGGTTGCGGGGTTCCTCTTGAGGGAGAGGATGAGCTGGATGTCATCAGCGTAGGAAATTATGCTGAGGCCGTGGGGTCGGGCGATGCTGGTGAGCAGAGCCATGTAGATATTGAAGAGGGTGGGGCTGAGTGAGGATCCCTGGGGGACTCCGCATATGGTCTTGGTGGCCTTTCACCGTAACGGGGGGAGGCGAACTCTTTGTGTTCTTCCGGAGAGGAAGGAGGTGAGCCAGTCCTCTGCTGGAGGTGAGGGCTGCTGTGTCCCATGTGAAGGTGAGGGCTGCTGTGTTCCAGCTGGAGGTGAGGGCTGCTGTGTCCCAGCTGGAGGTGAGGGCTCCTTGCCCACTGCTGTTGGGGGGAACCTTGTCAGCCTCTGCTGGAGGTGAGGGCTCCTTGCCCACTGCTGTTGGAGGGGGCCTCTTGCCTCTTAGTTGGTGTAGTGGGAACCTTCCCTTTCTTGGGTGTGGAGTTGGATCCTTCCCTTTCTTGGGTGGTGGAGTGGGATCCTTCCGTCTCTTGGGTGGTGGAGTGGGATCCTTCCCTCTTTTGGGTGGTGGAGTGGGATCCTTCCCTTTCTTGGGTGGTGGAGTGGGATCCTTCCCTTTCTTGCCTCCACTACTAGGAGGTGCCTCTACTGTCCCCGTGGACCGTTTGGCTGAGATGGTGGGCTGGGTCGTTGGGACCCTGCTATTACGGGCAGGGCGGGGGCTGGAGGGAAGGGGTCAGGGAAGGAAAAGCTTCTCAGGGACGGTGGGGCGGGATGAGGGAAGAGGGATGGGAGTGGTTGTTGGAGGTGTATGTCTGCTGGACTTGGGTGCATGGGCAGTGTGCTGATGTGAGGTGGATGGCTGTTGGGAGTCTGAGTCCGTGCGTTTGTGTCTCTTAGGAGGAGGGGGCAGACAGGGTGGGAGAGGACACAGGGGAGGCATGGATGGATGTTGTGGAGGTGTCTGCAAGTGAGGTGCGTGTGCCGCTTAGTGTGGTGGTGGTGGTGGCTGTTAATGCAGTGCATGTAGGTGTGAGTGCGGATGTGACAATGGAGGAGGAGGAGGGGGAGACAGTGGAGGCAGTGGGTGTTGTTGTGTGTGAAACAGTTTGTGTGAGTGCTTGTGGCCTGAAGTGTGCTGCCTATGTTTGTCTGTGCCACTCTTGTGTGATGTTTTGTGTGCATGCTTGTCTGTATGTGTGCATGGGATAGGTTTCGGATGAGGCGATTGGGACTGGGAAGTGGTAGTTGGAGGGGGGACGCTAGGGACAGGGACAATGGCTGCCCTCAGAGAGGAGGCCAGAGCCTGGAACGGTCTCTGTTGGGCCGCCAGTCCACCGTGAATGCCCTCCAGGAATGCACTGCATTGCTGCATCTAGGATGCCAGCCTCTGGATGGCATTCACAATAGTTGACTGCCCTACAGAAATGGATCTCAGGAGGTCAATAGCCTCTTCACTCAGGGCAGCAGGGCTGACTGGGGCAGGGCATGAGGTGCCTCGGGCGAAGTTGATGCCCACCCTCCTGGGTGAGCAGGCATGGGCAATTAGGTGAGGGGGGAGGGCGGTGCTGGTGCAGGGGTGGCAGCTGTACTTGTAGCTGGGATGGTCTCAAAGGTGTCAGCCACCACCAGGGAGCTTCCATCGGAGGAGGAATCAGACATTGTTGTTTCCCTCCTGTCTCCGCCGTGGTGCTCCCCTCGTCCTCCGTGTGGACTCTGCCTCCTGGGTTCTGTGGGATGCAGCTCCCTCTGTCACCGGTGCCCCTGGTCCTCCGCCAGATGATATTAATGCACACATGGACAGAATGACAGAAGAAATAAGGGGTGGAGAGAAAGGGAGCACTACGTAAATTACAGCACCAACACCACAGATGGCGTATACATTACCATTAGACACAGGGAACAGATTTTGAAATACAACAATTACCCTTAAGCTGGACCAAGCTGCAATGTCTGACCTGGTAATAAGGGGCACCAACAAAGTGACACCCACCACCAGGATCCCATGCAACCTACCAATTATAGTTTAACGCAGGGGCTCTTTCCCCAGTCAAATGGGCCATGGCAGGATCCAGACATAGGTCACAGTAGCACACGCAGTGTAGGTGTTGTTCTGTAGAAAGTCAGGAAACTGGTGAGTATTTAGACAGACAATGGCAGTCAGGTCTGCGGCGGTGTACACCGTCACCGCAGCCGCTGAGCCCCATTGGCCACTGTACTCCATAGAGCCCCATATTAGCCAATGAAGAGTTGCACAGCTGTGCAGGACCACCTTCCACCATGCCACCCAATGTTGGCGGGGTTACTTCACTTCCACCTGTCCCTAGATACAGGACAGGCAGTTGCCATTTCATGGTGGTGGATTACATTCAGATAATCCATAACTGCGTCATTGCTACAATTTGCACATACATTGACATTCCCATTGTCCCATTACATCAATGCTCAAAGTACACTAAGGAGGTGGTTCCATTGTTCAAATTGTGACACCCTACTCATTCTTGTGTCCCTTAGATACCTACTACTGCGGATGAAGAGGAGGAGGAGACAAGACCCCGTGTACAGACCCCTTGTGGACTTGGCTACGGTGGAGGACAGGCACATAATACTGACGTATTGACTGGACAGGTTCACAATCACAGAGCTATGTGCTCAATTGGAGCCTGATCTGATATCAGCTATCCGTCATCCTACTGGGATCCCCCCTCTTGTACAGGTTCTATCAGTGCTCTATTTCCTGGCAACTGGTTCTTTCCAAGTGACAGTGGGCTTGGCAGCATGAATGTCACAGCCAATGTTCTCAATCGTGCTGGCAAGGGTTTTGTGTGCCGTGGTCAAACCCGTGTGCAGCTACATTGTTTTCCCCCAGGTGGAAGATTTGGCCACTGTGAAGGCAGGATTCTAAGCAGTGGGACATACCCAATATTATTGGGGCAATTGATGGTACACATGTTCTGTTTGACCCGCCCTTCCCCCTAAAGACTGAAAAGGTGTTCAGGAATCACTCAATGTGCAAATGGTGTGCCTGGCAGACCAGTACATCTCCCACGTCACTGGGTCAGTGCATGACACCTTCGTCCTGAGTATTACGAGTCCATTATATCCTATGGAACTCGTAATACGGCTGGTGGTATATCCGTCACTTTACCGTCACTTTTGGGACGGATTAACACCTCCTCCAAAGTTGTAATAACCCCTAAGTGTCTTGACTATGCCCTTTTCTAGAGACTTCCTTTGGGCTAGCTTTGGGCTTCTTTTTATTGGTCTTTGGGCACTTCCCTACACCTGTGCATGATCTGCTATCTTAATTGTTCTGAACCGGAAGGGGTCAGAGAGTTGATCTGTTGCCCCGTGTGCCTCTGATTTGCAGTTTTTCGAAATTGGGATTGTTGCTCCCTTCAGACAGTGTGTGTGAGACCTTGCGTTTTAGCTGATTGCTAGGCCTGAAATTGGGGTGAGCATATCTCTGTGTTCCATTCTGCTGGGAGATATGATGGAACTGCCAGACTCCCTTTTTTCCTGGCAACTCCTCTCCCTCAGACCACATCTTATATGGACCTGCGGTTCACCCTACTACTTGAATTTGCTTTGAAGAAAAAGAGGTGTCAAAAATGACGCTGCATGAAGAGTCTGGAGTAAGGCCAATAACTAGTTGAAGTTTGCCCAGACCATGGGAAGGGACTGGGACTGCTGGATGTTCTGGTGAACCTCCTCAACTGCCTCGGAGTCATACAATGCTTCATAATGTGCAGGATGTTTTGTGTGTATGCTGGGGAGGCTATGGGGTCTTCGCTATCCCAACCATATAGGACGTCTGGCTCCCAACACTGGAGGACAGCTCTGTTTTGGAACTTGAAGAATGCCTCCATTTGATTGGAGGCAGTTAACTTTCTGTGGGCTCTATTACTGCAGAGACTACAAGCCATAAAGAGATTTCGGTCCAAGGTGGGTGCTCGAGAATGAGGACCTTTTGTCTTGGTAACTGGAACCTGCCCCAGTTTGTTTGTGGATGCAGGGACCTGGGTGTCTGCTTTTTAAGCAGAAGTCGAGGAGCAGTCCTGCCCCCTCGTCAGACTGCCCTCCTCCTGTGCTGTGGCCAACTAGCCCCGCCCTGGAGGATCAGCAGCAGAGTGGGGCCTAGGCTCCAGCAGGCACCTTGACTGGAAAACTCTAGCCAGGATACCCAGTCGACAGAACTAATACAGCAGCCCTGAGTTTTCTGAACACAAGTAAGGGCTTGAATCTCTAATATTGTCTTGTTTGCCTTTCTTTTGAGTTTTAGTTCAGCAAATTTTAGGACGTGTGGAAAATGGATGCTTTGCATTGGGGTTATTAAGGTTTACTGAGCATTTGGGTTCTGCGCCTACACGAAGGCATTGCTTTCCTAAACAGTTACCTCGCCCTGCTGCAGTTGTGGCCCCAGTCCTTGTTGGGCTGGGTTCCCTGTCTGTGGTTGCTGATGCAATGTGTTGGTTGAGCTACCTGACACCTGCTGCAGTGGTGCAGCAGTGTACTGACTTCCCAGTGGCTGAGTATAAGGTGCATTGAGGATTTCCTGGGTTTGGTTTTGAGGATGTAAATTTTGCGGGGACTGTCCCCGACTCAAATTGTGCTTGTGATATGCCTTTAGCCAGCATTTGTCAGTCATGTGACCCTTTGTATGGCAATAGTAACATTCTCTGGGGTCTGGCTGCTGACAGCCTCCCTGATTTTTAAGGTAATAGCTGTATTGAAACCCTCCAGGATTTTGAGGTGGAGCTCCCTTCAGAAATGGTGCCATTTGCATGCTTGCAGCCAATGTGGCCCCCTCGGGGGCGGTCTTCCTCAGTTTGTGTTTCCTCTTTAGCTACTATATCCCTTGTGGTTACTTTATCAGTCGTGTGGGTTCAGAAGAAGCAGTGGACAACTTTTTCCCTGCTCTCCTCGTGTGCACGTAAAGGTGTCATCTTGGTTCTCCTGTGTCTAAGCTGAGTTTGCACCAGATACCTTAGTCCCTGATTTCCTGGTCAGCCCTTCACGTTCACTGGTGCTCAGGAGAGGATCCGACCCAAGTTAAAAACCTCATCTCTAATTCTACCTCAGATTCTTCCACAACTGGGGCTCTGTACATACCACTGCTCTCCGCAGGTGGGGGACATGCTGCCTTACTCTCTTGTTGGGCTTCCATAGTGGTCTCTCTCTCTCTCTCTCTCTCTCTCTCTCTCTCTCTCTCTCTTTCTCTCTCTCGTTATTTCACACCTTTCCTCTAAATCCCACCTAGATTGCTTCCTTCATTGTGAGCTATGCACTGTTCTTCTTAGTTGGTACTAGCCAACAAACTCGCTTTCTGTTGTTTCTTCGGCTACCTGAGCATACCCTGTGGCTCCCCTTCATCATCAGATCCCGCAGGACTGGGACACCTCTCCTCACCCCCACTAGTTGTCTCACATTCAAGAAGTGCTATGAATATCTGTCATTCAGGTGTGCTCCTCCGAACCTGTGTTCTCCATGCCACTGAGGTTTGGTGGCCTGAATGCGACAGACATGGGGGGGTCGAACTTCAAAGAGCTCTAGTGCTGGACTGGGGTGGTGCTGGGAGTGACTGGGACTGTTGTTCTGTTAGTCTTTCATGCCTAGACCTGACAGCTTGTTGTTCAGTAGGGGCTCTTCGTTCTCCCTCGACCAGTGGATTGGTGTAACCTAATGGAGGGATAGCAGGCATTGAGGAGAGCACCTTCATACCTGCATATGGCGGGGGAGATACGGACACCTTACTTGCTTATTTGGGATTAGTTTTATAGGTCTGGACTTCCCCAAATATAATTAATTCTAGTAATGCTTCTCTTTTGTCTTTTAGCCCTGTGTATTTTGTTTGTATTTGTGTTCTCGTGTGTTCAATTATGTTGGTGTCAAAGGTTCCCTCATTTTTTCTGGTTTTAAGGAATCTTAATCTTTTACTGGGGATTGCTAGATCTAATGACCTCAACGTCATTAACAGATGCATCAAAATAAATATTTAACAAACACAAATAACAATGCATATGAAGGATCGCAGCCTAGAAGAAAGTGTGATTGTTAATTCAGACTTTTGGAATATTGCATCAAAATAGTAAGCTTTACTTTGGTATCAAATAGCAATTTTTTGAGAATTAGCAACATCTTCATAGCACATTGTCATTGACAAAACACAGTACTTAAGACAAGCACAGTTACATTAATTTACCAGCTTAACAATGTCAAAATAACACCATTTCAACTGGCACAAAGAAAAACTGAAAATCCACACGAAAAAAATAAAGGGAGGACCTTGTCAAAAGTACCTTTGCCCGTTCCTAGCGCATGCCATACTGTGACCAAGGAAAGCTCTGTGCTGTGCTCAGGACTAAGTGAGCCTGATAATCTCCGGTTCAGAAATACCAACAATTTATGCAGAGAAGGAAAGGAATAACTTCAACAACCAGAGGCGGTTCTTCACCTAATCTACTGGATCCCAATTGTTCTTGTTCCCTAATGTCCAAATTACACCCTATTATGTCACACCCCACCCAGGGCTCATGCGTACAAACTGTCACACCCAGCAGTTCAAGCAAACAAAACCTCTAACACCTTTCAGATACCAAGATTGTTAAGAAACCAGTAACACTGAGAAAATCAATTTCGCCTAAAAAGATTGATGTGGGCTCTATTTCACACCCTTATGCTTATTACCTGTGTCACGCCCAGCGGTCCAAGCCTTGAGGTCTCTGCCCTATATCATACTCATGGCCTATGTGCACCCTCTGCGTCACGCCCAGCGATCCGAGCCTTGAGGCCTCTGCCCTATATCACACCCAGGGCCTATGCGTACCATCTGTGTTACCCCTAGAAGTCCAGGTGATAATAAACTAAAACAATTCAAAGAATATTCACCTTTCCTAGCGCTAACTTCCAAAAAAGGTGACTTCCACAGGTTATGCTTTTTCCTAATTTGCCACACGCCAAATTCTAGGACTGAGGGTCTGATGTAGTCTCTTACCCTTCTGACAGAGGTTATAGGATAGACTTCCACCCCGGCAGATTCAGCAGAACATCCAATCAAATGCAGCTTCTGCTCACCATCCGGTCAAGGTCCCCTTCCTTCGGTTGCAGTCGGATCCAAGGACCCAATCAGCACCTGGCTGGCTTGCCAAAATGTTGCATTATGCCTAGGGAATTAGTTACAGAACTGAAGTCTGAGGTCTGTCTCTCAATGTACATCAGTTTGGAGTAGTGTTTTATACAATTATCTGAGTACCATAAAGTAATGAGAAACAATACTTTCTTGGCATAGAATGCAAAGTTGTCATGGAGTCATAAATAAGATTCTGATAACAAATGCAGGTGGGCTTCGACCTCACGTGGACACAATGTAGGCCAACGAGTACTTGTCCAGATGTCCGGCCTTCAGGCTCGTGATCACTGCGTGTGCTGTGCGTGCTGTGTTCTGACTGCCTAAGTGTTCCTAACTACATGTAGCATCTAACTTTGTGGTGTTTTTGCGAATGCACGCACCCCTTTGGCCATGTGTGTTTTATTAGGCTCAATTTCCTGGTACCATTGTGGTGTTGCTGCACCTATCTGTGGGATTTGATCTAAGTTTTCTTTGTGTGTTTCTCGGCCATCTACGTGTCACCCCACGTGTGACCTGTCAGTCATTAACCTCAGGGCTAGGTCTCAGATCCTGCCTGACCACATGTCTTCCTGTTGTGGTTGATGGAGAGTTCACAACAGGGGAATCTAATAATAGTGATGCCGCTTTGTTCGTGTATATGAATGTATTGTTGTGTCTATCGACATCCATTGCTCCAATATTAACAACTTCATGGCTTAACGATAATGCAACCCTGGGCTGGGCAGATCGGAACCGACGTGTTGCTTTTGCATCGCCTCTGCATTGCCTCCTCCATGTCAGCGTGACCCTCCAGCCAAGTTCCTTTTCAGCAGGCCCTGCGTGGGGCTGGTAGCATTCCTACCTTCCATCTCAGTCAGCCTGAACTTTGGATTTACCCCAGTCCAGTACAACCTCAAGTAACTTTTTAACAGTATTTACTTCTAAACACTATATTGCAGTTTAATCTTTAAAAAATCATATCTCAAGTTCTACTTACTGGATGTTTGTTGTTCTGGACTTGTTTTACTCAGCAAACTATTGTATATTTGTCTGAACTGGTTTGGAGTCTTTTTGTGGTATTTTAACAATGTTACTGTGATTTAAGTGTTGCACAAATTGTTCACACAGTGTCTCCTAAGTTAAGCATAACTACTCTGCACCAAGCTACCAAAGGTTGCGCACAGGTTAATTGAGGGTGTGTATATGAGTTACCCTGCTTACGTCTGTGATCCCTACTTGGACAGGGCACATGCCACTGGCAATTGGAGACCCAATTTCTAGCAACCTCCCTAAGGCTGTCAGGTCTAACACTAGTCTCTCCCAGCTGAAAGTGGGTCGTGCTACCCAGCCGCTTAGGAGTTCTCTTAGCTAAGGCTGAAAACCTTTGAGAGACCATCACCATTGGCATGGTCTGACCCTGGATTGTGCTGCACAGTAAAGTCCATTCCCTGTAGAGAATTGGACAACCTCAACAGTTTGGGATTTTCACTCCTCATTTGTATGAGCCATCTGAGGTGCCTGTGGTCTGTCTGAACCAAGAAGTGAGTCCCAAACAACAAACATGTATGGTCTCAACTTCTTCAGTGCCCAGACCACAACATAAACTTCTCTTTCAGTGGCACTCCACCCCTCTTCCAGTGGAAGTAACCTCCTACTAATAAAGTCTGCCAGTTAGACTATGTCTTCATCATTTACCTGTGCTAAGACTGACCCAATACCATGCTCTGAAGTATCCATTTGACCAATAAATTGTTTGGAGAAGTTAGGTGCCTTGAATGCCTGTGCTGTACACATGAATTCTTTGATGATGTTAAAGGGTTTCTGACAAGCCTCTATCCAGATCACCAATCTAGACTGCTTCTTTGAAGGCAGCTCAGTTACAGAGGCAGCAATGATGCCATAGCCCTTATGAAATCTTCTGTAATAGCAAGTGAGGCCTAGGAAGGCTCTCACTTCTGCTTAGCTGGTTGTCAGGCCATGACAGTTTAAATCTTAGCCAGGAGGGGCTGAACTTTACCTCCACCCACCAGGTGCCCCTAATACACCATGGAACCCTGTATAATTGGACACTTACTGAACTTGATGGTCAGGCCTGCAAGTTGCAGGGCCTGAAACACCTCATGGAGGTGGTGCACGTGTTCCTCCCCTCCTGGAACTATAGACAGCAATGTCATCTAGGTAGGCAGCACAAAAGTCCTTCTGACCAGCCACAACACTTTTAACCATCTTTTGGAAGGTAGCAGGGCATTTTTCAATCCAAGGGTCATCACCTGAAACTGGAAGTGGCCCTCTGGGGTTGAAAATGCTGATCTCTCTTTATCTCCTTCAGTCAGGGCGATCTACCTGTACCCTGATATCAAATCAAAGGTACTGAGGAATTTTACAGCACCTAGCCTGTCAAGGAGCTCATGAGCTTGTAGGACGGGGTGCACATCCACCATGGTTACTGAGTTCAGTCCTCAGTAGTCCATGTAGAACTGGAGTTCTGCAGTGGTGCCCTGTGGGAGTAGCCTTTGGCACCAATAAAACAGGGCTAGACCAGGGACTATTAGAGGACTCAAATCACCCCTAACGCCAGCATCTTAGAGACGTCCTCCTTCATGCTGGCTATCACCCTGTCTGACAACCTGTACATTTAGTTCTGTACAAGAGGCTTGTCTCCTGTCTCAATATAATGGACACACAGATGCATGGGAACAGGGGTGAGTGAAAACATGGAAGCAAACTGTCCCAGCAACTTGTAACAGTCACCCCGCTGTTCAGGGGTCAGTGTGGTATAGAGGTTGACACCCTCCACTCACCCATTGTGTTTTTGTTCAGAGAGGAGGTCAGGGAGTGGCTCACTCTCCTCTTCCACTCCCTCATCTGTCACAAGGAGCATGCTCACTTCAGACCACTCAAAGTGAGGCTTGAGTCTGTGTACATGGGGCACTCTTAGGGGATTTCTAGTAGTCTGGAGAGACACCAGGTAGGTGGGGGTCCCTCTTGTGCTCCTTGATCCTGTATGGGCACAGTCCAGCAATCCTGGAGAGCCTGTGGCTCTACTGTTTCCATTAAACATACTTTCTGTCTAGGTTGAAACTCCACTAAAGCAGCCTTCTGGTCATTCCAGAGCTTCATCACCTCTTGGCTGGCCTCAAGATTGCTTTTTGTCTTTTTCCAGAAGTGATGCATCTGGTTGCAGAGGACCCGCATGTTGCTGACCACATCCTGGGGGTTCTTGGGAACCTTTTCCTACCCCTCTATAGCAAGGCTCACATGTCTCCTAACTGGATGGCCATAGATGTGTTCAAAGGGACTGAACCCTACCCCTCCCTGTAAGCAAATAGCAGGCACTGCAAGGTGTCCCATTTACACTTCATTGGTTCAGGCAGGCCTATAATCATGCCCTTCAAGGTCTTGTTGAAGCACGCCACAAAACCTTTGATTTTGGGGTGATAGGGTGTGGCGAACTTATAAGTTAGACCACACTCATCCCACATGGCCTTCATATATGCAGACATGAATTTTGTGCCTCTTTTAAGACACTACTTCCTTTAGGACCCCCGTGGGTAAAGCTCCCCAACAAAGCTCTAGCCACCACGAGTGATATCAATGACCTCAGATGGATTGCCACTGGGGATGGGGATTCTGTGGTCTACCAAGCCCAGGACAATCCTGTTGCTTAAGGAAGTCTTGGAGTCCAAGGATACAATGATGTTGATGTCTACTGTTTCAAAGGGGGTTTCAAAAAGCACAAAGCTCCCCTGACTCCATTATCCGTTGTTCTCTGTCTTCCCAATGACCTGGCAGGTGAGGCAGGGCCTACTGCACACATCTGAGGCTATCTTCTGAGCCAAACAGGGTCTGCTGTATGTGTTGGAGGCTGGCCCTCTATGTAGTGCACAAAAAACAAGTACACTATGCAGAGGGTCCGAACAACCACGTTAGTTTTCAGGGGTAAAAATCAGACCACCTAATGCTCTAATTTCTAAGGTAGCTGTCGAGTAGTTAGGCTAATCCAGAAGATGTGCTAAGTATTTGCTGTACTCACAAATCCAATCATGCACCACACACACTCAATGAGTAGCTCGAGACCAGAATTTATAAAAATTCTTCAGACTTTTATATAAATTATAAGACCAACTTCTTTATAATAGGTTAATTACTTTTCTTGTTATGACTTTTTAAAGTTTTAGCACAGTTACTCTTTCTGTGCATAATTATGCACCATAGGAAGCAATAGGCAGTCACTTTTAAAAATGCATTAAAAATTGTACGGTTGAGTTATCATTCTCTTCTTTTGCAGGGTGGTAGCAGAGGTCGGTGGGCACCTTGTGCCAGCTGGAAAGCTTCAGGCAGTTCCTGGTTTTGGCGGGAGCAGCATTGGCAACATTCCTGGCACAGGCACTGGGCTACCTAGATGGGCCACTTGGAAAAGGAAGTGGTTTGCAAATTCAAAGGTGTGCCTGGGTGTCCCCTTTGGCTGTTGAGGTCACAAGGGGGTTGGGGACCCAGGGCACACAGCAGAACCCACAATGCAAGGCCCAGGGCGGCCAGGTGCAGGGTGTTTTGGAGGTTTTGGATGCTCTGCACAACGGAGTCCTCTGGAGCTGGAGGTAAGTCTCTTTGAGGGCTGCTTGCAGGACAATGGGGGCACTCTTGTCGGAGGTCCAGGGTGTTCCTGAAGTCCCTCAACTGGGGCTTCCTCCTGATCCATTGTTAGCTCTGGGGGAGCTGGTTTTCTCCTGGTCCGACTTCAGCTAACCAGGACCCAGATATTGCTCTATCTCAGGGTCACAGTGCACCAAACGCGAAACAGTTGGGGGGCACTTCCGGACTGTCATCTGTGTGTCATTGGGTCCAGCTGTGACTTCCGGTCGCAGAGATATAGGCGATTCAGTGAAGTTTCCTTTGTGATGCCGTCACTCAGGAGGGAGATCTGGGTGATCCTTGAAGCTTGAAGGTCCCCTGGGTTTCATGGGGTCAGTCCAGTGTTCAGCTCCTCCGCTGTCTCGATTGTCAGGTCTCTGGTGCAGCAAGCAGGGGTCTCTCCTCCTCTCTGGTGCAGCAGGTCCTCAGTTCTCGTCCTGGCGGTTTCTCTGGTGCTGGTTTTCTTGTCTTCTTGGATTACTTTTCAAATCTTCTTCAAGGTCTTTTTAGATCTTTCTCAAATCTAAAGTCTTGGTTCATGGGAGCCCACTAAATACTGAATTTAGTGGGCATTTTAGGGGGAACCTGATAGGGTCCAATAGGACACTTACCCTTGGGTGGCTACACCCACTATAGTGTGGGAAGGGTCACTTCCCTAAACCTCATTGGCTGTTTTCCTGCATTCCAAGATGGAGAAAGCTGAATCAGAGGGTCCACTTTGCATGCAAGCCCTTAGGGGTGGTGCAGGCTCAGTGTGGCGCTACCTTTTGTCTGGTTACCTGCCTTTGCTCCCTCCAAGAGTGGGGGTTTACAAAGGGGGAGGCCATCTGCTGCTAGCAGCTGGCCTGGGGGTGGAGTTTCAAGGGAGGTAGCCCTTTGAAGCTCACTGCCAGGGCAGTGCTCATTCCTGAGGGAGGGGGAGTTAGCTCCTCCACCCAGGAAGGGCTTTGAGGCAGGGCTGTCCCACAAGGTTTGTGGATTGGCTGTCTGGAGGCAGTAGGCTGGATGGGCCCAGTCAGCAACCATACCAAGATAGTTAGCTTTTTCAGGGGCACCTCTAAGGTGACCCCTGGTACTTTTGATAATAAATCCAGTACTGGGACCAGTTTGGATTTATTATTCTGAGTTGTTTGATAACAAACAACCCAGGGTTCAGAGCAGCCGTTATGTAGCTGGGAAACTCGTATTGACCAGTGTCCAGCACATATATTAAAATGGCTGCTCTGTTCACTCACTATGTCCCATGTTTGGCAAAGACACAGTGGGGGCATATTGCTCATGCAATTATGCCCTCACATATAGTATGGTGCACACTGCCTTAGGGCTGGGTGGGCTGCTAGAGGGGTGACTTACCCATAACAGATGCAGTGTAGGGCACACAGAGAGTGTGCCATGTTGAGTTTGTATTTTAGGTTTGCACCAGGACACTCAGCCTGCTATGGCAGTGCTGGGTGCATCTGGATCCATAGCCCTTGAGGGTGGCACAATCGATGCTGCTGCCCTCAGGGGCTTACTCCTAGCCCTGGGTACTTAAGTACCTTTTACTAGGGACATATAGTGGTAGCTAAAGGTGTATCCAATTACTTTTACCATGTTTTAGGGAACAAACACTGGCACTGGGAACCTGGCTAGCAGGACCCAAGTGCGCTCTTGTCCAAGTTACGTTCAGAAACCAGCCAAAAAGTGGGGGTGGGGTACTGCAAAAGGGAGCCAGTCTCTCACAGAGGCTATCTTCATTCTAGGCCACAAAAGTGAGAGATAAGCCTAGCAAAGGTCTTGTCTTGCCCCAAATGTACAGCCGGGAGCATGCTGTGAGTTAAGCCCAGTAGGAAGGCCCTGTAACACTAGGAGGCACCCAGCATACGGACTGCCCGAGTACTAGGAGCCTTAGATTCACTATAGAGGAGATCATTCTTTCAAAAGATTAAGTGATCCACATGGCGCCTCAACCCTCAAGAGTGGGACATTCCGTGCTCACCCTCAGCTTGCCAACCTGCAAAATCAGGTAGGTCACCTAGGAGGGCAATGTCGTCCCTGGTTGTCTCTGCGGCCTTCCCTTCAGGGACCCCATCAACCTCCACTGTCGGAAGTTCAGGGACCGGCTTCTCTCTCCTTACCAGATGTCAGGGCCATTGTTCAAGGCTTCAGATGCTCTTGATGCCCTTCAGGTAAATAGGGACAGTTTGGTGAAACAGGCGAATTGAGGCAATCCCATCATCTTCAAGTGACACCTGAACTCTACATCCTCCCAGGCTGTGTGCTCCAGGTCATTGTCCAACTGACAATCAATTGGAATGGAAGGGCAACTTTCAGAGAACCTGAGACATCCCACTTGAAGTGAACAGGAGCCACCATTGACCATGACTTGGTGGAATGTGTTCAGTAGGACCTGTTCTGCAGACCCCCATTGACACTTGACAGTTGCCATGCTGGCTCTTGTGTCTCAGAGCCTCCACCCGTTGCCCATTAGTGGTGACCTACTGTCTATACTTGGAATATTGCAGAGCATGTTGTCTTTTAGTACCATTTCTCTATCCCCCAGGGAAATTACGGGCCCATCTTACTATTCCCCCAAGCTAACTGGGACTACCTCCTCCCTGAGATCTACACTCACCAACCCAGAAGTCTGCCCTTGGGATATTTGGAGTTGCCCTTGGAGATCCTACTTGTAGCACTTGGTAAATTGGGGAACAAACCTCCCTGTCGTGTGATGAAAAAACACCTTCTTCTTATGATCAGACTGAGACTGGTTACCAGTACCCCGCTTGGGGATTGTTTTGAGGGCTTTTTGAGAACTCCTTGTTTTCAGGTTTTTCTCCCCCTTTTTATGGGCGAGCACAAAGGGCTCCGTCCTTTCTGTAATCTCTCTTTGGGCTTAAGACCACGCCCATGCCACGTCAGTCACTTACATCGGTTCGTGGACTTGCCTTTTAAAATCCGCTTGCTTTCATTTGTAAAAGGCATGCATACGTCATGCCTTTTCCGGTGTTTAACCCACCTACACAGCACCGGTAAAGTACCAAAAACATAAAAAACATACAAGGCTCGATGTTTTCAGCCTGGAGTTTGGACTACTTTATTTGTTTATTTTCCACGCAGCATGATCGCGCTGCATTTTACATAGCGCGATCGCGCTGCGTTGTTATTTGCTTTACAACGCTAATAGCTCTAACTCAAACAAATGCCAGACTCGTTGCATTGAAAATGCTTGTTTCTGTTGCTAGCCCTGAGGTCTGCCTCCTCAGCAAACTTCCAGGGATCAGTCAGCCTATTGTCAACTGGATGCTGCTGCAACTCTGTAAAAAATGCTAGTGAGCATGTGCCCTTTTATGATGCAATTGTACATCCCAACATAATCTTTAACTTTGCTGCCCCTCACCTAGCCATTCCGTGCCTTACTGGAGTAATCAACAAAATCCACCCTGGACTGGCTGGGGAACTTTTGCCTGTCCTTGAATTTATGCTGATACTTTTAAGGGGTCAGACCAAATTTGGCAAGTAAAATGGTTTTCATGGGGTGTACTTGGTTTGGTCCCCAACCTCTAATGACAAAAGTGCATCCCTCACAAGTGTGAACATGTGTTCCCACAAGGTACCACCTCCCCCACCACCAGTGCTCTTCAAGATCCTTGTGAACCTTCAGAGCAACTTCTTAAGAAGTAAACAATTTATTAATGTCATCTCCCACCATATAATTGGGCACCAAATCCTTCGGTATATGAGCCCTTTTGTCTCCGTCGGGTACTGCATTTATGCTGTCACCATTGCTGAACTATGACTACCTTGCTCTCAGTTGCAGCTCTCTCAGGCTCCTCCCATGAGCCAACCTTTGAGAAGCAAGTTTCTCCACCATTTTTAACTTTGCCATCTGCAGACTGAATTCCCTATCCTCACGCCTCTGCAGGAAGAAACACTGCTCCCTGCCCTTGCAGGAAAATCTAATTCTGGGATAATTTATTTCTCCTCTGCTATAAGTGGTTCCTTTTAAGGGGCGCCCTCAGGGCCATCCATCTCCTCATCCTCTCCAGGGGTCACATCAAAAGTAGCACAAGCTTCTGCACCGGCCATCAGCGCCTTTGGCAGCTTCACCTTCCTGGTGTCGCTCTTTGCAGGAATCCCACCTCCTTTGCAGAAGTCCTTGAGCTGGGCCACAGTATAACCCTCCAGTTTGGCCAGCCCAAATTACTTGCAGGTGCAGATGTAGATTCTTCAGTTAGAGGCATGATTTAGGAAAACATTAAAAATACCATTGGGAGGACTTTAAAATGTAAATGGGTTTTGGGTGGTGTACACTAAGCTACTGAATGGCACTAGACAAACACAGGCCCTAACCTCACCGCTGATCACCAATGTTAGAAATTGGGTTTCTGGTGTCAGAAGTATGCACTCTGTCCAAGCTGGCATCACAATCCTAGTCAGGCAAAGTCAGATAGACACCACAAATTAACCTGTGGTCGCCCTTTGGTAGCTTGGCAGAGCAGTCAGACATAACACAAGAGGCAATGGGTGAAGTATTTATGCAACACTTCAACCAGTAACACAGAGAAAAGACCACACAAAAAAGACACCACACCTGGTTGGAAAAATAGTGCTTAATTGTATGAACTAAAGAAGACCAAAATTACAAAAATCCAATAAGTAGAAGTCGATATTCAAATTTTTAACAATTAAAATAAAATATAGTGCTTAAAAGCCCAAAGCGCCAACCAGGGATATTTGGTCTTGCTAGTCCAGGTTAAATCCAGATGTTCAGGCCGACTGTGATGTAGCGTGGGTCAGTCCAGGATAAATCCAGCTGAACTTTTCCTTTTCCAGGAACACATTCGCGGGGAAGTTTGCCTGAAGCAAGAAGAGCATCACAGGCGGTGGTCTTGGGCCATGAACAGTCAGCCGGGCATCGCAGATGGGTGGACTGGAGCCCCATGAGCAGCGATACTTGCCATGCAAAAAGACAAACTGCAGCAGTTCACACTGATTCTTCTGGAGAATGGTGAGGTTACAGTGCGAGACCAAAAACTTGATTTCAGGAGATAAAAAAATACTTCCAAGGGCCCATTCCTGGAGAGTTGCCTTTTGGGGGGGTTAGGGCTGGTTGAAAATAGGTTCAGGAACTGTAGAGATGCGTTTGAAGTTTTTTATGTGCTTGAGACTTCAGAACACAGTAGGGAAGCCAGCAAGCCCTTAGAGACACAGGTTCCGTCCTTCTTACTCCCAGGCATGAGGGCAGCAGGTCAGGTCATTAAAGCAGGATTCTAGCAGGGTAGCGGATCAGCAGAGCGCCAGTCATTTTAGCAGCACAGCAGTCCTTCTTCCTGGAAGAGTATCCACAAGTCCGGAAGTGTACTGATTTGGTGGTGTCAGAGGTCCAGTGCTTATACCCACTCGTGCCTTTGAAGAGGGGGAGACTTCAAAGAAAGGTATTTGAGGCCACAAATGTCCTCCCTTTCAGACCTGACACCAGACTCACTACAGGGTGTATGCAGCCCTTTGTGTGTGGAGGCCACTGCCCATTTAGGTGTCAGCCTCTCTCTCCCATCCTGCCCAGGATGGCCCATCAGTCACACCTAACCTTCCTTTGTGTGTGGCTGTCTAGAGTGAATCAATCAATCAAAAAAAATTATAGAGCATGCTACTCACCCGTAAGGGTCTCAAAGTGCTGTTGGAGGGGGCGTGGCAATTACTGTTCGAACAGCCACGTCTTGAGGTTTTTTCTGAAGAGCAGGAGGTTTTGAGTCTTGCAGAGGTTGGTGGGGAGCGAGTTCCAGGCCTTGGGGGCGAGGTAGGAGAAGGATCTGCCTCCGGTGGTGGCGCGTTGGATGTGGGGGACTGTGGCGAGTGCGAGGTCGGTGGAGCGGAGGTGGCGAGTGGGAGCGTGGAAGTTCACTCTTTTGTTGAGGTAGGTTGGTCCAGTGTTGTGGAGGGATTTGTGTGCGTGGATAAGGATTTTGAAGGTGATCCTCTTGTCGATCGGAAGCCAGTGAAGGGATCTGAGGTGTGAGGAGATGTGTTCATGTTGTGGGAGGTCCAGGATGAGGCGGGTGGCTGCGTTCTGGATCCTCTGGAGTTTGCGTTTGAGTTTGAGTTTGAGTGTGGTGCCGGCGTAGAGGGCGTTTCCGTAGTCTAGCCTGCTGCTGATGTGTGCATGGGTGACGGTCTTTCTGGTCTCTGTCGGAATCCATTTGAAGGTTTTTCGAAGTATGCAGAGGGTGTTGAAACACGAGGAGGTGATGGCGTTGATTTGCTGGGTCATGGAGAGGGAGGGGTCCAGGATGATGCCGAGGTTGCGTGCGTGGTTTGTGGGTGTTGGTGGACCAGTAGTCATCCCATATGGTTTTGTTGGGACCGAAGATGATGATTTTGGCTTTGTTGGAATTGAGCTTGAGGTGGTTTGCTGTCATCCATGTGGCAGTGTCAAGGAGTCCAGCGTGGAGGTTGGTTTTGGCGGTGGTAGGGTTTCGGGTGAGGGAGATGATGAGCTGGGTGTCGTTTGCGTAGGATATGATGGTGATTCCGTGTGGTCGGATGATGTTTGCGAGCGGGGTCATGTAAATGTTGAAAAGGGTAGGGCTGAGGGAGTACCCTTGGCGGACTCCGCAGATGATTTTGGTAACTGTGGAGTGGAAGGGAGGGAGGCAGACTTTCTGGGTTCTTTCGGTAAGGAAGGAGGTCAGCCAGTCTAGGGCCTTGTGTCGAATACCTGCGTTGTGGAGGCGTGTGCAGAGTGTTTGGTGGCAGACAGTGTCAAAGGCAGCGGAGAGGTCCAGGAGGATGAGCGCAACAGTCTCGCCCTTGTCGACTCTGGTTCTGATGTCGTCAGTACATGCGATGAGGGAGGTCTCAGTGCTGTGGTTCTTCCGCAACCTAGCTTGGCAGGTGTTGAGTGTGTTGCTTTCCTCTCGGAAGTGAGACAGCCGGGTGTTCACTAGTTTCTCAGCGACCTTGGCGGGGAAGGAGAGGAGTGAAATTGGGCGGTAGTTGGTGAGGTCATCAGGGTCTGCTTTGGGCTTTTTCAGGAGTGCGTGACTTCTGTGTGCTTCCAGGGGTCTGGGAAGGTGGCGGCGTCGAAAGAGCTGTTGATTATATTGTGAAGCTTGGGAGCAATGGTTGGATGCACAAGTCCAGCTGTTACCCCACCTGAGATGTGTGTTGGAGACAGGCAGTAGGCAGCAAATGTCTAAAACAAGAAAATACCAACTTTCTGAAAGGGGCATTTTAAGAACTGCAGTTTAAAATCAGACTTCACCATAAAATGTGATTTTAAATTGTCAGTCCAGAGACACCAAACGTGTCAAACTTATCTCTCTCAGATTCCCAATTACAGTTTTAAGATGCAATAATGTAATCCCAGTGTTATCCTATGGGAGGGATAGTCCTTGCTGTAGTGAAACATGACTTTCAGAATTTTTTACTGCCAGCACATTACATGCTCTGTCTTTTAAATACATTGTACCCTGCCCTCTGGGTTCACTTACAATATAAAAAGGGAAGCTTTGAACCTGGCAAAAGGGTTACTTTGCCAGGTGAACATGGCAGGGTAAAACTGCATGCAAGGCTCTGAAATGGCAGGCCTGAGACATGGTCAGAGGGCTAGAAAGGGGGTGGCATAATAAGTACTGGAGGCCTACAAGTGCCACTTAATTTACATGCCCTGGCCACTTGTAGTGCACTTTACCAGGGACTTAAAAGGTAAATATGCCAACTGGGGTTAAACCAATGTTACATTGATTTGGGGGCAAACTGCACAAGCACTTTTGAACTGATGAGCAGTGGTAAAATGCAGAGAGTCCTAAAGCCAGCAAGAACGAGGTCGTAAAATGAAGGGAGACAGGCAAAAAGCTGGGGGGAAGAGCACCCTAAGGCTTTCCGGTCTAACAATGGTCCTTCAAATTCATGGTGTGTGTGGCAACTCTTTTGAAATACTCTCCCATCTACACTTCCCTTTGTCCAACAGACAGTGTGCCATAGCAATATTGGTTCAAATTCTGAGTGACCCAACATAGAGGCCAAGGGGGTGACTGGGGATCACACCTGGGTCCCAACATCTCCTGAAATATGACCTATTGAGGTCCGAAGGAGTACCACATTCATTAATGAAAGAACCACTCTAACCTGAATCTGCAGAAATCAATGCCATATTTGTCTGTGTTGAGAAAATGAATGACTACCACATTCATTAATGACAGAACCATTCAAAGCTGAATCTGCAGCAATCAATGTCATATTTGTCTCTTGTAATATTTTAGCATACTGTCCTTTGCACTCTTTAATTAAATCTTTCATTGCATACTCTTTTCTCTGTGTCCTGTAAAAAATATTATCTTCTGAATACTGTACGTATATAATTTTGATCCTGCTGCAGCAAATGTCAACCAATCTAACCAGCAATCAGTCATCGAAAAACACAACCATCTGATGACAAATCAAAATGCTATGAAGAAAAATATTTGATCCTTGAAAGGATCATTGCCTTTTTAGTCAAAAAATGAAAGTATATAAGATTAAATTGCTAACTGAAAACTTAATCACAGTAACTTTTTGCAGTTTGATCCATCAGCCCAGTAAAAATGGCTTCACTGTTGTGCACAAAACTTTTAATTTCTGATTCTTGACACTTTGAAACACATGGGGCCTGATTCTAACTTTGGAGGACGGTGTTAAACCGTCCCAAAAGTGGCGGATATACCACCTACCGTATTACGAGTCCATTATATCCTATGGAACTCGTAATACGGTAGGTGGTATATCCGCCACTTTTGGGACGGTTTAACACCGTCCTCCAAAGTTAGAATCAGGCCCATGGTCTTTTTTGTCTTATTTGAAATTACAGGGATAAGACCATTTTGTACTTATCCGTTGTCTGGGTTACTGGCCATCTCAACAGAGGCAGGATGAAACCTGGTATCTTTCTGTCTAGGTCAAATTGTGTTTCTAATATAAAATTGATGACGTCACAGAGCTGACTGATGTCACTGAAGTAGCTTTGGAACAGAAGGTCTTGTAACTGGAAGTCAGTGTATTGTGTTGCTGACTATAGCAACATGTCTGCTTCTATTAAAGAGCTGCTGCTTTCCTTCAGTCTGTTGCCCATGGGTGGTCATAAGATCATAAGCTACGTGGGGGGGATAGCAATCCGCACGTCCCCCTGCATGATTTCTCTTTGTTCAACATACTGGAAAAAACTTTCACTGACCTCATGGGGAGCTTCAAACAATATCCAGTCACAACAGAACAACTACTTACCTGTCTGTCTTGATATTACAGATGGCGTGGTACATGTGGTCCTCCTACAGCTTCCTCATAGTCCAGTTGGTACGTTTCGCCATTAAATGTTGTCAAGCTTGGCAGAAGGTGAGCTGTTAACTTTTTTTGGTTTACAAAAACAATAATTTAGATATTTGCAGCAATCACGGTTCCTCTAAAATGTGAAATGTACAGATTTTATGTACAGATTTTATGTAAAGCAATTTTATAAAAGAAAACATGTGGGTCACAATGGCATGAGAAGGTACGCCTTTACGCATCAGCCCCACCATTAGTAAAAATGTTAGCCATAAGGGAGAACTCAGGGCCCCATGTAGGAAATGTTTTTACAGTTGAAACACTAATGTTAACAAATCACTGGATTTATGACTGCAGAATCCCAATTCACACCATCCTAAGGATAATTCTGACTGGCAAAGTACCATTTGTGACCAAATCACAAATAGGAGGGACCACGAAATGGGCATTCTTCGCCTTACTGTGATCCCCAGTGGTTTTTATTAATACCTTACAACCGCACTTGCAGGTAACTAAGGCGGACATGAAGCCATGTTATGAATTGTTTGGTATTTATTGTGAGTCTGATACTACTTTTGTGGGGAATTACAAGGTCCACGAAAACCACTGTGGATTATTCATATATCTGCAAGAGATTTCAGCTGCTAAATGCTTGTGGTAAATGGAGAATTCATGGGCAATCAGACTTGGAATTAACAGATATCCCTGAAAATTCCTTAATATGCAAGGACTTTTCAACCCTTATCACTGTTAATTCAGCACCCCCTAGAGTTTACAGGACCTGTGCTATCACTAACTGTGGGTACTTAGGGCCAGATTTACAATGCCCTAGTGCCTCCTTCGGCCACATTAGCGTTTTTTTATTTTTTACTCCAATGTGGCTTGAGGAGTCAAAAATCGCAGTGCCATATTTGCAAAGTGGCACGATGCATGCATTGCGCCACTTTGCAACCCCCTTGCGCTACATTTAGCCTGCGTCAGACATAATGTTTGTAAGGGGGATGTTCCAGCATTAGGAGGCCCGCAAAAATGGTGCAATGAAATCTGCATTTGTGGCGTCATTTTTAACACCTGTTCAAACCAGGCATTAAAAGGATGTAATCATTGAATTCAATGGGCCTCCTTGCACTTTGCTTCACTGGCGTCAAAATTGTTGACGCTAGTGCAGCAAAGTGCCAAAATAGCATCAAAAATGTTGACGTGATTGTTCTAAATATGGCACTCCCATGTTGTCGTTAGGTGGCAGTGGGAGGGCACAAGAAATCTGGAGCATCTTTAAAGATGAGCCAGATTCTCTTAAATATGGGCTTTCATTTGCACCCCCTACATTGGAACGCCCATAGTGAGATGCAAGGAGTGGTAACCTATTCGCAATGTGGAAGCTTACTTTTGGAGAGCTTCCATCTTATGAATTGTGGTGGGCAGCATATAGGGGAGCAGTCTGCTCCAAGGGAGCAATGCATGGTCTTCCAGTAACATTCCCTTCATGATTTTGTCCTCTACACGCAGCCCCTGTTTCTTTAATGGGAATACAACTTCAAAACGTGAAACTGTGCTTTCTCTCATACATTCCCTTCTCTTTATTTAAAGGTGCCCCACAAAATGTACTTTGCCTCATACACATTTAAGAACCAGGAGGTTTTGCAGCTTCCTATGACTGCGCATTTTGGAAGGTAGCAGATTATTACATCAGTTGCATCACAAAATGAGGGAGGGGTTTCAAGCTAGTTGTGCAAAAAACACAGACTGTTTTGCACCCCGTCCTTTTTTATTAGGGCTATATTTTCTTATTCTAGTGGGCAAACGCTTGATGGGGTCAACCTATACATTTATAAAACGTGAGGCACCTTTTAGTGCTGGAGTAGTGAAAAACCTAGTGTTAGTGTGTTTAACAATGTGTGCACCCACACATATATCCTTATGTGGAACAAACTTCCACTTTGAACACAGCATATCCACTCTGCGTTAAACCCAGAATTTCCTTTGAGTAATTACTCCTTATCACTGAGAAATATAGGCATGCACTTCTTTACCAAGTGTTTACTGTGTTTGTAGGCAATAGCGAGTTAGATTCACTTGTAATAAACACGAGGCTGCCATTCCCGCAACGCTCCATTTCTAGAGTAAAAATGTTACCAATAGGAACATGTACATTAATACTTATGTTAATTAATTACCCATAGCAATCGGTTTGAAGCTTGTAGTGTTGTAGATTCTAATGCACTGTAGAATATAAGGAGGGGACACAGAAGAAATCCTTCACAGACGAAGTCAAATTGGTTCTCCAAGACTGCAGTTTATTAGAGGATCCACAGCAGGCATACACAAGACTGAACACGATGAAAGTCAGTCTCCAACTGCCCACACAAGAATCCAGAACCTCAGCAGATAGGTTCTGTCAACCCAACGGTATGGAACTAACTAAGTTGAATACAAACAATAAATGAGTAAAGATAGAAACCAGGTAAGAACAAATAAGCATAGGCAAATACAAATAAAACAAGATACATATGCTACATCATCTTCCTCCTTCACAAAGCAAAATGAAAACAAATAAGCATAGGCAAATACAAATGAAAAGATACATGAAAACAAGATACATATGCTAATATAAGCAATAATCATTATATTTTGAAGGGAGTTTAACAATCCTTTGACTGCGGGAATACAGTGGTTCTGCAGCTGCAGCTGGGCCAAACGACGAGGAGAGATCAGGGACATCCACTCTCTCCGGATGACAGGAAAATCGTGCTTGACACCTGGAATTACGTTGCATGAGGTTGGACGTCTTGTCTTCATTATCGGTAGGTCTGTCGATAAATGTGGCACTAGAACTAGTCTCCTCCTCACGTCCAGCATAGACCTGTTTGAAAATGTCAGCTTGCGAAGAAGAAATTGGAATAATAGAGTTTTTATTCCACCATCCCTTGTCCTCGAGTAATACAGCAGATTAAGAAACTCTTAAAACTTTCACAGGTAAGGAATATCTCAAAGCTCCTTTGGGTACTCTGCAAGGTTTCTTAATCAAGACCCAGTCATTCACATTAACCATCACCTCACTCACATTTTTACGAGAATCATAATCACGTTTTTGAAGAAATTGTATCTCAGAAACTTTCTGTTTCAACTCTTTAACATCCACCTTCACATCCTTGTGAGAGGAGGCCATCCATGAAAGTGTTAATTTAGATCTAGATTCCCTCCCTCTGAGCAACACAAAAGGCGAAAAGCCTGTAGTGGAATGCGGTGTATTCAGATATGCCCACAATTTTTCATTTAGAAATTCTTTCACATCGCAGTTGGTAGCAATGGCCGTTTGAATCCCCTCTTTAAGAATACGATTAGCTCTCTCCACCAGTCCATTAGAAGAAGGACTGTACAAAGCTACACATGAATGTTTTATGTTGTACTTGATCAAGAAGTTTTCTATTTTACTGGAAATGTATTGTACCCCATTGTCAGTAACAATGTTGGAAGGTGGGCCTTCTAAATAAAACAGAGATGATAGAAATGAAATAACAGATTCTGTGTCAGTATGTTCCACAAAGTCATAATATATCCATTTTGAAAAATAATCAATGGCAACAATCATGTGCCTCACGTTTCTAGGCAGGATGTTAAAAGGGCCAGAAAAATCTACAGCAATACTCTCCCTAGCACCATTGGGAAACGGAAAATTATGCAAGGGTTTAACCTGGCACTTCCAATGTTTGTCAGACACCACACAAAAGGTACACTGGTCCACAAAATCCGACACTTGTTTATCAAGGCATGGCCACCAGTATTTTTCTTTTAACCTTCTGCAAGTGGCTGAGATGCCTAGGTGCCCTTCATGAGCAGCCTTTATAAGCAACGGCCTTAAATCGTAGGGAGAAATGCAAAGAAGACCTCTCATGCACATACAGTTCTCACACGATAACTCAGCAGCTAGTTGACGATAGGTGTTGAGTTTCCCACAGAATTTCTGATTTTTGGGCCACCCATGAGTAATATGAAACATCACTTCAGACAAAACTGAATCTCTTGACATCGCAGAAATCCAATCCTGCTCCGAAAATAGAACTTCAAAAGTTGAAACTACATCCAATGCACCAATCACACACTCTGTGCCCTCATGCTCAGTATCAGTCAGCGGGAAAGGCAACCTAGAAAGGCAATCCGCCCTAACGTTTTTCCCACCAGGAAGGTATTTCACATCTAGATTGAACTCTTGCAACTTGGACAACAGTCTTACCAACCTTGAAGAGGCTTTACCTAGGCCATTCCCATCCATTAAGAATACAAGTGGCTTGTGATCCGTGTAGAGCGTACAAGACATACCCCAAATATAGGTCTTAAACTTACATACTGCCCAGACACAGGCTAAGGCCTCTCTCTCAATAGTGCTGTAATTGATCTCAGTGTCTGAGAGGGATCTTGACGCAAATGCGATAGTGTGTTCACGTCCATCCACCCATTGGCCAAATACCGCTCCCAAACCCTTCATGCTAGCATCCACCGCTACAAAGGATTTGGCTGAGGGTATAAACGGCTCCAAGGCCAGAGCAGACAATACAAGTTTTTTAATGGCGTTAAATGCCCCCATCACTTGTTCACCCCATTCAAACTTACTGCCTTTCTTTAACAAATTTCGAAGGGGTTGTACTATCATCGCATAACCATCAACGAACCTTGAGTAATATTCGCTTAGGCCCAAAAATGAGCAAAGCTCATCCTTGTTCGATGGGAAAGGCGCATTTGAGATGGCATCCAGGTTTCCCTGTTTAGGCTTAATGCCATCAGCAGAAATAGAATGACCTAAGTATTCTACACTCTGGACCAAAAATTTACATTTCTCCTTTTTAATCGTGATACCATGGTCTCTGAGTATAGAAAACACTTTGTCTAACATAATAGTATGTTCTTCCATGTCTTTAGTGTGTATTAAAATGTCGTCCTGAAAGGCACATACATTCTCAAAATCACCAAATAAAGAATCCATTAATTTCTGTAAAACGCTTGCCTCAGAGGCTAGTCCAAAATGAAGTCTGAGATACTTATATGCCCCAAAAGGAGTCACAAAAGTAGTGAGTTCCTGAGAATCTACACTAAGAGCAATCTGATGATATGCAGAGTGCAAATCAATGGTGGAGAAAATTTTTTAAGTGCCCAAACTAGCAATCATTACTTGTATACGAGGAAGAGGATGGCAATCAACAATTATGTTTTTATTCAATGATCTTAAGTCCACGCATAACCTCAAGTCCCCATTCTTTTTTTTTGTGAGAACAATGGGCGAAACCCACTCAGAGGAGTCTCTGGGGGTTATGATACCATCATTGACGAGTTTCTCCAAGAAATCTTTGAGTTGCCCTTTCACAGAAATCGGAATGGGTGTCACTTTATGAGCCACAGAAATAGCTCTATCCCTAAGCCTGATGCAATGTTCAAAACCCCTTACAACACCAATTACATCAGCAAATACCTCAGGGTATTTCATTGTAAAAGATTCTGAGATGTTGGTAATAGGTAAGCTAATTTCTGACACTTCTAGAGGCATTTCTCCTAATACTATGGGATTGTCAAACCGAGGACGTAATATTATGCCCAGCTTCGCAAGATCTTTCCACCCTATGATATCTCTGCCATCCACTGCTACGTAGTTCTTAGTCACTGTGCTCCTGCCTAAAATAGATAAAGTGGACGAAAAATACCCTAAAAGTTCAATGTCATGGTCCCCAAAAGCTTTGGGACTAATGTCAGCCTCATTCAATACTTTCATAGTGGGCCAGCGTCTGTGGTAGGTGATCTCTGCAATAATGGTGATGGGTGAACCAGAATCAGCCATGGCAGAAATTTCAACAGAATCAATAACTACCTGACATATGGGCCCTCTGATATTTCTAACTGTGGCAACATCTACTGTTAGAACAACACTAGATAAGTTAGTCATACAGTCATTCACTCCATCATCCGCCTGTTCACTTTTAGAGTACACATTACTAACTTTTACTCTCGTGCTATTGCTACTAGGTTTGTAAGTACGGTTAGGCTGCCTGCAAACAACCTGAAAATGGCCAATTTTCTGACATTTCAAGCTGGGCACAACTGATTGTTGCTTAAGTGATTGCTTGACCCACAGCGGAAACACAGCGGTACATTCTTATTAATTTTTGTATTTCTCTCCTTAATATAAATAACCTCAGTGTCTCCTATCATTTGATTAACCCCTAGGCCTTCTGTGTGTCCAGATACTACTTTAGAAGTAACAATGGATCTCTCAACAGCTTTAGCTATGTCTAATGTTTCCTCTAAGGAAGGATTGCGACATGCTAACAACCGTTCTTGAATTTAAAAAAAAAAACAATGGAACACAAACTGGTCTCTAATATGCATGTCTACTTGAGTACCAAAATCACATCTCGCAGCTAACACACGTAAATTAGCCACAAATTCATCTACTGTCTCAACCACAGACTGCTTTTGCATTGCAAAATTGAATCTCTCCAATAATACATTGTATTCATCCGAGAACTGCTTCCTGATCCTTTCTTTCGCTTCAATATGAACATTCCATGTTACATTATCGCCACCACTATCATCAGGTGGAGAGAGCATAGGTAGGTTGTCAAAAACACGCTGCCCGGCTACACCTAGGTGATTAAACAGTAGGGCCAATTTCTTTGAGGGAGAGAAGTCATTGGCATCAATTGCCATTAAGTAATTTTCAAAAATTCTAATCCATTCTCTCCACTTAATGTCCGGTTTACCACTCTTAGTTAAAAAAGGTGGAGGTTGTACTACCAGGTTACTAGATGCCATGATGAGATAACAAAATGAGTTTGACAGTAGAGATAAAATATATCTGTCTCGTCGTTGGAATGCCAATGTTCCTATTAAAAGGTTGCTTAAAAGTAGTCAAACGCTGTGTCCGTTTCAATGACACTTTCAACTGGTTGACTTGGGCGCTTTTTCCATTCAAAGTAATTATGGTGCGTATATATTGAGAGATTGACTTCTTTTAAAAGTGTTGCAGTGCACATACGCGTCCGTATAGTTTGACTCAGGTGCTTTTCCTTTAAAAGTGCTGCTGCGCATACGCCCGTCGGTTTCCTAGGCGACAACGCCAATCGCAGCGCGTGACGTCATAACGTCGAAAGGAAGACAATGATGCCGTACGAAGTCAGGCGCTGCACGAGAACAGCTGTTAGAGCTCGTGACAAACAGCGTGTGGTGAAGCGAAAGAGAACAAGCCTTAATAGTCTTTGCACAAAAGGTAAACGCCAGAAAACAAACAAAATATAATGAGGGGTGCGAATCACACACGTTACCAGCGCTAGTAGTTGCGGCTAAACCTTTTTCATGTGCCGGTCGGTGGATCCTTTGAGTAGGTGTAGACTCCGTAGCCAAACTGCTCCGTAGTTTCTTTCTTTAAAACGCGAAGTTTCTTCACCCCATTCCTGGTACCAAAATATGTAGAATATAAGGAGGGGACACAGAAGAAATCCTTCACAGACGAAGTCAAATTTGTTCTCCAAGACTGCAGTTTATTAGAGGATCCACAGCAGGCATACACAAGACTGAACACGATGAAAGTCAGTCTCCAACTGCCCACCCAAGAATCCAGAACCTCAGCAGATAGGTTCTGTCAACCCAACGGTATGGAACTAACTAAGTTGAATACAAACAATAAATGAGTAAAATAGAAACCAGGTAAGAACAAATAAGCATAGGCAAATACATATGCTACAAGCACCCTCTCACTTCCCGAGATTCAAGCTCACTGTATGTGTTCTACATACATATTCTTCTGCCAGTACACATTCAGTATACTTCAAATTCCCACATCTACTCTTACCCTTGGGGGAGAAATGCAGGTTAAGGTGGAGTCTGTGTCCTGATCCAATATGGGTTTCATGGGAGTTATCACAAGTCACTACCAAGAAAAAAAGACTGCAATTTCTAGATGGTAGCAGTATGCACAGCATGTGACCTACAGCACTACATGCTGCAAAGTGATCGTTACAGCCTCTAAGGTTAGAATGGAAAAGCACCCTGGCCTTACTCTTGACCGACAATGCCCTATTGTTATCAAAATCACCCCAAGACACCATCTAGAGGTGTTCAGGATTCTGAGCACTGGTACAAGGCATGTTGTGGTATTAGGATTAGCAAAGTGTCTGATGGGCCACTGGATTAGACGCTCAAAGTGTATGAAATTACATCATTTTCTAATACTATGTAATCTGTTATTATTGTATATGCTGTTCTTTATTGTTTTATCACCACCATGCTGCTAACTGTGTGAGTCTCTAGATCGTGTTTCTCTTTTAAGTTGTCGTATTATATTTGTCTTTTGGGCATCCCTGCAGTTCTCAATTCTTTGTCTACAGTTGTTAATATGTCATGTATTTATGTGAAATCCACTTTTTAATTCTCTGTGATCGAAATAAAGTTTTATGATGATGATTGTTGGAGGTAAATAACGTGGCAGTTACATATTCTTCCTTCATATTCCTCATCACACTTTCACTGACGAGCCAGTGCAGTATAAAATACCAGTAGAACCCTTTTGCGAGGGCCACTGTGCTAGCAGTAGCTACAGGACCTTACTGTAGAGTTTGAGGCCTCTTACTGCTGATATCCTGGGGTCCAACCTGGTATGGGTTCGAGTATCTGAGCCAAGTGCTACTACTTCAGCACTCGACCCTCACTGGTAGTGCAGTTTGGTCAGGCCAAGGCTCGTCAGGGGCAGATAAGTTCACAGTATGCAAGGGCTCACAACTCAAAATACCCACAACACCACCAATACTGTGATTGTCCAGTCAATACTGATCTTTTGTATAAAAGCTGTATTTCTAAAGCTCACAAATAATGACAAACAAAATAATTTACCAGTTCCCCTTTAAGGCAAAGGCCCTAGCACTATGTCCAGCTATTTCCCCTCTAAGGTTCCTTTCATCATCCCTTTTCCTGTTATGTTCATTTAATTTATAACATGCACAAATCACCCAAAAAGGATATGTTGGTGCAACCAAAGTCTCAACAGACAGAAGCAGTTCCATTAAAACAAGACTGTCTTAAGAGCTTTCTTGAACTTGAGGTGATCATAATATGTACCAATATGGAACGGAAAATTATTCCAGTATAGCGGGGCAGATATGCAAAAGATTGGCCTCCTGATCGAGTCTTTTTCTGGTTTGCGAAATCAAGAGCAGTGCTTTATCGCTGGATATAAGGCATCTCTAAGGATGATGTTGAATAAGCTTACAAGATAGATAAAGTGTATCTTTCCCTGTCAAGGTCTTACGTGTTAGACAGAGAATTTTAAACACGATTATCTTGTGCACTAATAACCAGTGGATAGAGCACAGGAGAGAAGAGGCTGACCCAGCAGGAAGGTTGAGAATGAGACTGGCGGCTGTGTTCTGCCCAACCCTCTAATTTAGACAGCAGTGCCTCATTTGCCTTAGCAAATAAGGCATTGTCATAGTCCAGGCAACTGATAACCAAAGACTGAACCAGGGTTTTCTAGCTGCCAGAGGAAGAAAGGGAAGGACTGTTATAAGTAGGAGCATTGTTTGTAAAAAAACAAGCCTGTGATGCAGCTGTCCTGCTCTTTCATAGATAGGGGTTGATCCAGCCGTACAACCAGTTTAGGTGCAGGAGCTACACCAAGTTTAGAAGGCCACCAGTCAGATAACCAAAACTGTTGGGCCTTGCCAAACAACATAATTTCTGTTTTGCCAGCATTCAACTGGAGGCAGTTCTCTGTCGTCCAGGTGACAATTGCTTTCATTCCTGAAGAAAAACATACTTTGGCTTTTACTAGGTCTTTCTCAAAAGAGATAATTAGCTGTGCGTCATCTGCAAAAGAGATGGCATCAAAGCCAAAATCTTTAACTATGGGTGAAAAGTGTAAAACATATGTTAAAGGAACGAACTCTGCTGCACCCCCTTATTCAGTGTCATGGTGCAGGACTTATAATCACCCATCATGATGGTTTGTGATCTTTTGGTGAGGAAATCATTAAACCAATCAAACGGTGACTCGTAAATTCCAATCTCTTTCAGTCTACAGAGTAGTCTAGGATGTGACACAGTATTGACTGCTGTGGATAAATCCAGCAGCACAAGCATGGATAGTAAGTCAGCATCAAGGGAGCACTAGATCTGGTTGAGGACAGCGGTCATGGTTGTTTCCATGCTATGTGAGAGTCTAAAACCAGATTGAGACAGGTCCAGGATCTTGTTCTCAATATATTCCATAAATTGGTTGGTTGTTCAAGCAGCTATGCTAGCAAAGGAAGCAATGAAATAGGGCGATAGTTGTCATGATGGGCCAATTTAAAAAAAACTAGCTTGGCTTGGGCCAAACTAAAGCTGCCTTTCAAGTAGCTGGAATTTCTCCAGATTTAACTGATAGATTAAGTAAGGAAAAGATAGCCAGAGCAAGAGAATTGTAAAGAGCTGAGGTAATCCTGGGAGAGCAGATATCTAAAGGAGAGCCTAATTTGACTGATGCCAGTGCTCTCAATTGTCTCCAAAGAAAAGCTGTTAAACTGTCCTAAACTAGGGGCTGCCTGAATGGTTGGGGTGGGGGGTGAAAGCACATTGCACTCCACCTCTAGAAGGCTGTGTCCTCTAGGGAAATTCTTGTAAATACCATTAATTTTATCCTCAAAGTAGTTAGATGGAGTCACAAAATGCCTGTGATACAGGTGGTTATGGGTACAGGGTTGAGGGTTGGTAAAAGCATTAACCACTTCGTATATAACTTTTTAGAGGATTATCCAGGATGATGTATTTGTCTAATTATATAGATTTTTCAAGCTTTTTTGCTACTATGGTGGTAAGCTGTTAAGGCTGATCTATATGCCTCTTTAGCAGACAAGTGAGACGTTTGTCGCCAATGTCTTTCTAATATTTTGCAGACGGCTTTCTCTGTTCTCAAGTCTATGGTATACCAAAGTGCATAGAAACCATGTTTAGAACTATGGCACAATTGAAAATGTGCAATGTTGGCTAATGCTAAATTTAGCGCTTGATGATAGAATGAAAGTTCCTGGTCGACATCGAAATCAGTCTCCACGTCAGGAAAAGCAAATTCTTTAGAAAAATAATATTAAGTTCTTTTCCACTGGAGCCTGCTTAGCCTGTTTATGGACTTTAAGTGTGTTCTCTATCCCTGTTTACTTAAGAAACCAGAAAAGAATAAGTAAGTCATCCGACCAGAACAGCGACTGAGGTCGGTCGCATGTTAAAGAGGAAATGTTGGTAAAGGGGATCATCCCTGTGATAGTTTGTCTCCCAACAGAAGAAACTGTTGTGAGGCCAAAACATGGGGTGCAACATATTCCATTAGACAGTGATTACAATTGTGTTTAAGGCCAGGTGGACCATAAAATAGAGCACCTTTCCAACAACTATTGAAGGATAGTTCAACTTTAAACATGCACATTTTAGCCCAGTCCACAGGAGAAAATCAATGAATGAAAATTTTAAAGTGTCTTTGAAAATAGTGGCTATTCCATCACCTGCGCTACCTTCTCTATCTAAGAGAAGCATGCAATAATTGTCAGGGATTGAAATAAAGATGGTATGGAGCAGGTGGGGCTCAGCCACTTTCCGTAAGGAAACCCACTTCGATGACATTGAAGAAAGTAGGTCCAAGAATTCAACTCCATGTTTTGACAGGGACCTAACATTGAGCAAAAAAACGATATCCTGCTCAGCTGAACCCTAAACTGAAGCCTGTATTGATGGGTGGATTTCAGGTGCGGCCCATACTAGTATATGCATCAATGTTTGGTTTGATCTTGAAAATTCAGCTCTTGTGCAGAATATCACCAAGCTCCAGATCTCACACAGGCCTTCAGTCCTGCTTCTACCTTACCCCAATGGCGAGATTCAAAAGAGTCGAGGAGCCAGAGTGCTTCGATATGCTACACTTACCAATGAGTATTTTGTACCTCACCCTTTACACGCTTGGCTGGATCAGTGCCCCAGGGGTCTTACAGATGGCGGTGGTGGCAGCGACATCCTGGTGTAGCAGCTCCTATAAATTTGCAGTTCCTGCTGCTAAGTCACAGAAGCAGCTGTTGCTTTTGTAGGTAGCTTCTAGAGTTGTTCCTGAGAACCTAGGTGAATTGGGGTAATCTGACAACATTGTAACAGTTCCAGTGATCCTCGTTGGCCCCCTCCTAGTATCTGGGGGTCACAGACATTTAGGACAGACCCAATTTGGTCAGGTTCTCTGGGTGACAGCCTCAGCTGTCCTCCGTGGCCCCGTCTTGGCACTGATGGGGGGGTCACAGTCAAGGGTGTAGGCCCACAGCCTCAGTTGCACGGGTGATGGCCAACAGTATAAGTTGCACACAAGATGACACCAACAGTCCTAGTGGCCCCAAACAGTCATAGTGGCTCTCTCATGGCACACGCAGGGTCACAAAAAAGGGTGATGGCCCCTAACGAGAACTACTACATCAGGTGATGGCCTGCAACTTCACGGCACACCGGACTAGGGTAGACAGGCGGCAGGCTGATGCTCCATGCTCATGGATGTGTTCTTGGCTCCTGGTTGATGTCCGATCACCACAATGGGAGATTGTTAAACCTTGGTCCCTGTCCTTGACAGTGAGCCCAGGCGCCACTGACCAATAACTCTTCCTGGAACCAAAAAGCCCTTTGAGGTGCACAATGTTCAAAGAGGATGATCTTATCTTCTCACTTCAGTGTGCATGTCTGTGTGTGTGTCACGCTCCAGCCCCCAGAAATGTCAACAACAAACACCTCTTGTCTGGGGATTGCAGTCTTCAGTCTCTCCAGGCCCTAGGCTTCCAAAATGTAAACCACAGACCCCCATGCTATTTACCATCCACAGGCACTCACATGCAATTCAGCATGCATATGCAAGTATCCTGTGCTCTCTGGTGCTACACACAATCCATGCAGACCAAGGGTGAGTTAACTACACAGCCACAAACATTTATGTGTGGCCCTGCATGCCCCACACCTGTGACAGGGCTAAAAAAGGCCTGTTCTCATTCTTGTTTCCATTTAACATAAACATGGCTATGCTGACACTACCATGCTTGTGTGACTTAATTCCAGGTAGAGGCAGTAGCCCTCTACTTTCACCAGGATAGTGCTTGGTGGAAAACTGAGTGCTATGTGTCTCATAGTGAGTGCACTCACACACATCTTCCCGTTGGAACACACTTCTGTTTTGGACACAGAACATCAACTTTGTGTTAAATCCTGTGAATTGCTAGTCCTCTTAAATAACCCATAGTCTACTTTGAGTACAGTTATCCATTTATTGCTGAAATATATATATGCTATGCTTTACCAGGGGCGTGGGGTGTAGGGTGCATTATAGATGATGATGATTTAGAATCACCTGTAATAAACAAGTGGCTGCACCTCCATCAGTGTTTGCAGGATTTGCCCAAGTGCAAGTGAGCTGATTGAAGAAGTGCATATACTCCAGTGGAACTTCAACATGTATTTGGATGATCCCTCAGTACAATACTTGGAACTCCCTTCTTAAGTACTTACATATTCAACAGAGGATTCACTCTTTGCTCATCTCTAGGGAAAACATATCATATGTAGATAGAAGCAAAATGTATTTAATCTATGTAATGCTTCATTTCTTAAAAACAGGCAGAGCTAAAAAAAAGTCTTAAGAGGGCCCCACACATTTCCATTTGCTGGCGCACCTGGCTGTCTTTGGAAGCACTTAAAATTCCTGATATTTACCCTATTTAGCAGTATTTAATTTATGAACTTTGGAAGAAATCAACTCTGTTAACCTTGAAAGACTTTCCTTATGGCTTCATAAGCACTATAAGCACCATAAATGTTGCATAATATAACCATCGGATAACAGGAAGACAGATGTTTCACTTTTTTCTCTATAGCACTTAGCTGGGAAATCCAGCCCGAGACGGTCGGCCGAACACACAATTGCTCTGAGGGGAGTGCACAGTGCACTCCCCAATGCCCCGCCCCTTTAACTACAAAAGGACAATAAGCTTAGTTTATTATCCTTTCGTTGTTAAAGGATTTGCAGCAGTTGCTGTTGGCAGAGTGGGCAATGCTCCTCCTCCATAGTGGAGGAGCCGCCGCTCTTCAATTGTTTGGCTTAGGTTAAGTGGCCATGGTCTTCCTAGCGGTATAAGTGTGGCTTGTGGCAGTTGCTATCTATTCTGGTCTTAGAAGAAGGTTTCAGAATTAGGTGTAGGGAAGGGGATAAAAGCATTGGTGTGGGGAAAGGGAGAGAGGGCAAGAGGTGTGTTTTGGGAAACAACCCTTAACATATTTTGGAGTTTAAGGTGGCAGGGTGGTCTTTGTGGGAATAATGTGAAAAAGATATGTTAAAAAACAAATGTTTCTTAAGAATGGTTTTCAAGGTGGGTTTCGACAGCCTGGTTCAAACTACAGTATTAATAAAAAAATCATCAATGATTCAATAAGATATATTCACCAGAAACAATTTTTAATGATTCTTCTTGTCTAAAACATAGCAATTGTAATAGCCAGTCCGGCTAGAGGTGCCCCATCAGAACTGACAAGGAAGTGTGATCGTTATCCAATCTGTACTGATTTTAGACTGCCATCTTAGAGTGCTAATGAGATAATTCCTGTGACTTTTGGTGACATACCTATCATTCTGCTTGAACTTATTATAGGCATCCAAAAATAGTGTCAGACTGTTGTATTTCAGCGACTCTTGGTTGTTACACTAAAGGCCTGATTACAATCTTGGTAGATGGGATACTTCATCACTAACATGGTGGAAATCCCGGCAGCTGTTTTACAAGTTCCATTATATCCTATGGAACTTGTAAAATGGCGGCCAGGATATCCGGCATGTTTGTGACAGAGTTTCCCATCCGCCAAGATCGTAATCAGGCCCTAGGTCTTATGTACTGAACAAGAATATTTTTGATCTCTTCATGCATTGGTTGCATGTACTCCTGGTAATAAATGAGATTGGTTTAGGACGGGCAATTGTAGCCACTTGAATTTAGAAGGACATACTATAGATTTTCATGATAACAGTTTGACAGGTTATGCAATACTTAGGTCAAATTTGTGAGGCAGTAGAAAAGCACCTGGTCCACCCTTGTTGCAGGCAGGTAAAGCAGATGTTTTATTGAGACACCTGCCATAAGCATGTCTAGCCCATGGCTTGCACTGATTACAGGAGCGCCTCTGAAATTACTTGGAACTCGTGTGTCTTTGAACACTTTTGAGATGGGTGGCCTCTTGGACCTCAAATGTCGTGATACCAAGCTGCCAGTTTGGTTCAGGATCATTAGCTTGGGAAAAGCCAAGTGTTAGAAATTGGGACTTTAGTAGCAGTCAGTTTACACCCTGTCCAAGTAAGGACCCTCACTCCAGTCAGGGTAAGGGAGACAGACAGCTCAGATAAACCCTGCTCACCTCCGTGGTTGCTTGGCACAAGCAATCAGGCTTATTTCAGAGGCAATGTGTAAAGTACTTGTAAAAATACACAACTGTAACGCAGTGAAAATACCACAAAAGGACTCCACACCAGTTTAGAAAAAGAGCCAATATTTATGTAAATATAACAAGGACTATAAAACAACAATCCAACATACACAAGTAAATAATCACAATTTTAAAAGTAAAAAGAGTCTTAATCCATAGGAATCAATGGATGCGTTGCTTTTGCACGAAGTATCTGGTAGGCATAAAAAATAAAGCTGCAGGGGTGAGGTGCTTCAGAAAAGCAAGCGATGTGTCAATTCCTTACTCGCAAGTGAGGCCCTGGGTTGATTCTTTCTTCGCTGGGTAAGTGATGTGTCGATTTTTTCCTCATAGGGAAGAGATGTGTAGATTGCCGGACAAGCAACCTCGGGTCCATATGGTGATGTTGATGATTTCACACCCAGGGATGATGAATGGACATTCAGGACATACAGCAATGATGAATCTGCGCTGAGCTGGCAATGCGTTAATTTCACCGGCGCTAAGTCAATTTTTCAGCTGTGGTGCAGGCGCTGTATCAGTTTTTTTGCCGCTCGGCTCCTGTGCGTGGATTTTTGCTCAGGTTTTGCCAGTTTCTCCTTCCAGGGTCCAGGGACTGGATATGGCACCACTTAGCAAGTCAGGGGGTCTCAGCAAGAGAGCCCAGGTGCTGGCAGATGAAGTCTTTGATGTCCCTGAGACTTAACAGGAGGCAAGCTCAGTTCAAGTCCTTGGAGAAACTTCACAAGCAGAATACACAACAAAGTCCAATTGTTGCCCTCTCTAAGGCAGAAGCAGCAACTGCAGGCCAACCCAGCAAAGGGGCAGTACTCCTCCTTACAGCTCATAAGCTCTTCTCCTTGGCAGAGGTTCCCCTTGATCCAGCAGTGTTCTAAAAATCATGGGTTTTGGGTCCACTACTGATACTCCTTTCTGCCTTGAAAGAAGGCAAATTTCAAATGAAAGTCTTTGTAGTGGATAAGAACCTGCCTCTGTTGCCTTGCTCCAGCCACACTCTAGGGGGTTGGAGACTGTATTGTGAGGGGACAGACACAGCCCTTTCAAGTGCAGGTGACAGCTCCTCCTTCCCACTCTAACCCAGGAAGACGCCTCAGTATATGCAGGACATACCTCAGCTCTTTTGTTTCACTGTCTAGAGCGAATTCACAAACAGCCCAACTGTCATTCTGACCCACATGTGGACTTAGCAGCCAAGCAGTGGCATTTTCAAACAGACAATCTAAAAAACTTTTCCAAAAGGTTTATTTTTGAATTGCGGGTTCAGAGACCCAAAACTCCACATATCTATCAGCTCTCAATGGGAAACCACACATAAAAAACATTTCAAGGAAATCCCCATTTTAACCGATGGGAGAGATAGGCCTTGATAGGGAAAAACTAATTTGGTAGTATTTCACTATTAGGACATGTAAACACATGAGTACATGTCCTACCTTCTAAATACACTGCACCCTGCCCCTTGGGCTGCCTTCGGTTTACCTTAGGGGTGACTTCCATGTACTAAAAGGGAAGGTTTTGGCCTGGTCGACTTGGCAGTGCAAAACTGCACACACAGACACTGCAGTGGCAGGTTTGAGACATGTTTAAAAGGCTAACTATTTGCGTTGCACAATCAGTGCTGCAGGCCCACTGGTAGCATTTGATTTACAGGCCCTGGGCAGCTCTAGTGCACTTTACTAGGGACTTACTAGTAAATCAAATATGCCAACCAGGGATAACCAATCATAATCACAATTTAGATAGAGAGCACTTGCACTTTGGCACTGGTCAGCAGTGGTAAAGAGCCTAGAGTACCAAAACCAGCAAAAACAAAATCCAGCACACAGTCAAAAATACAAGAAGCAGCGGCAAAAAGACAGGGGAAACCAATCAAAGGGATGCCAGGTCTAACAACAAGTCTTTATTTCTTCCCTGATGGTCATATGCAGTATGCAATATAGAGAGTATGCTGATGGGATGTAGACCCACCCTCTGTGGTAACTGTCAAGTCACCAGTGACATATGTGGAGTTTGTGCACAAACAAGAGGCCATCCTATCAAGGGGCTGTTAAGCCACCTTTGATGAATTCTAAATGGATCACACACAGGAGCGATAGGGGCCGGCCAAACACCTGGTTGGCTTAACTCAGCCAAGCTGTACCCTTACAGTCGATTATAATGAAAAGCAATATAAAAAGAAAAAAATTATGTTGTAAGTGGTGAACGTAAAAGGCATGCACAACAAAATATTGCATACTAGTAGCCCTTGCTAAACAAAAAAGCGTTAAGCACAGACAAAAATAGACCTGAGGAGAAAAAGCAGAACAGGTAAGATGTGAGGGAAGAGGCTGCTTGCCTAGAGAAAATCTTAATGTTTATTGTAGCAAAAGCATACTCTCTCATCACATGAAGCCCTCTTTCACTAGGTTTCTGCCCAGAAACAAGGCGCTGGATCTCCAGAGTCATTGATACTTGCCAAAGCGTGCTTACTTTGGCTTTAGCACTGTCAGTTAAGTTTAGAGCAGTGCCTTACTATATTTGAAGAATCCCTGAAAGGAAATACAAGTACCATAAAATGGGTAATGATAACACTACTTATTTATATAGAAAATAGGAACACCACTGCTGATGATCGAAATATAATACACAAGTTAGCAGTAAGGACTTAAAGGAATAAGGTTTAAAGAAGGGAGAAAAAAAAGGGAAGGGAACTAGGTCAGCCCAGGTTAAATTCTTTACTTCTTCCAGATAGAGAATTAAGTGGTGCTAATCAGCCTGGTCCTCTTTTGTACTTTTCAAGAGCATGAAGGTCCTTCCAAGGCCAGTCATTCTACACTCTTCTCATCTTCCATTGAGCGTACTTGTCCTGTCCAGACCACATCTTTTTATGCGTGTCTCCTTCCATAGATGTTCCACGTGATGCCTAGGTTGTTCAGATTTTTAATCTATGGTTGAATTTGTTACATTATGCGCATAAAAAAACTTGAACCACGAAAGGAGGGATGTTACGCATTTATCTGCATTTTGTAATAAGCCAGGCAAATAAACATTTTACATTTCCCAAAAGTAGATTATTTCCAATGTCATGTAATGTATGTATGGAAATTAATTCTGGGAAATTTTAACAAGGATGCCAGCTCTAATATACAGAGGAGTATACATTTTATTGGACATGTAAAGCCCAGTGTTTAGAACTTGGAAAATGGAGCACAGGGGTTCTGGAGCAGTTCCACTTCTCATCGCTGCTTTTGGGCAATTGTATGTCCTTATTTCTTTGATAAACTGGAAACAAAGTTGGTGGGGATACCTATCTTGCTCCAAATTCCAACCTAGCCTACTCGTGAACACGTTGCTTATGTAATGACATAACATGTAAATTAATTTTTCACAAGGCCTGGATCAGTCCACACAGATACAGGGAGTCATTACAACCCTGGCGGTAAAAGCCGCTTACCGCCGTGCAGAAGACCGCCAATACACCGCCGCGGAATTCCGCCACAGCTGTTATGACCCACATCTCGGAATCCACCGAAATTCATACAACCACACAAGTCCGCCACACCAAAGGTCAGTGATAAACTGGCGAAAACAAAACCTCCACCGTCACGCCAACAGAAACACGCCCATGCTATCACGACCCACGAATCCACGCGGCAGTCTTTCATCCGCGGTACACACCGCCGCGCTCAAAATACACACACATCTCCAAAACACCACCACATTGGACAATTCAAAATACACACACCTGATACACATACAAACACCACTCCCACACACCCAACACAATATAAAAGACACACCCACATCACCCACAAACCCCTACGACCAAAAATCAGAGACGAAGGCGACAGACAGAGAGCACAGCAGTAGACAACCCCACCACACAGAGGCACACAACACCATCACCCACACAACATCCATGCACAAAACACCCCACACCACTACACATCACCACACTCATCACCACATACACCACCCCACACATCACCTACACCACCCCATGGCACGCCAAAGACACCCCAGGTTTTCGGAGGAGGAGCTCAGGGTTATGGTTTAGGAAATCGTACGGGTAGAGCCACAGCTATTTGGATCACAGGTGCAGCACACCTCTATAGCTAGGAAGATGGAGCTATGGCGAAGAATCGTGGACAGGGTCAACGCAGTGGGACAGCACCCAAGAAATCAGGAGGACATCAGGAAGAGGTGGAACGACCTACGGGGGAAGGTGCGTTCCGTGGTCTCCAGGCACAACATCGCGGTTCAGCGGACTGGCGGCGGACCCCCACCTCCTCCCCCACAACTAACAACATGGGAGGAGCAAGTCTTGACTATTATGCATCCTGAGGGCCTCGGAGGAGTCAGTGGAGGAATGGACACTGGTAAGTCAAATCTTAACTATCATATCCCCCACCCTACCTGCATGCTATCACACACCCCCACCCTCACACCCTCCCCTATCACGCCAAATCCTCACTAATGTACTAATAACACAAACCACACATCCCAACACCAAGCCCTGCATGACACAACAAAGCATGGACACCCATCACTAAAGCATGCCCACTGCACATACTCATAACACCCCCTAACCATAATCACACAAGCCCCCACACAGGAATGCTAGCACTGGGGTACATGCTCACCCACCCATTGCACACCATGACACACACAGATGCAATAATCATGCTTTTATATCCCTGCAGGACCACTACCTAACGTCACCAGACAGGAGGGTCCAGTCATCTCTACCCCACCCACAGAAGAGGCCCACAGTGACGACAGCAGCTCTGGCCAACTGGATCCAGATGACCAGCCCGGACCAGCGTGGGCTTCGGGACAGTCGGTTCCCCTCGCACAGGCACAGTCCAACACTGACCTTCCACCCTCTGGTAACACCAGCACAGCACCCACCAAGCGGGCCCATACCTCCGTCCCCAGGACACGTCAATCAGATATGTGTCCACCACTACAGGGAACCCAGGATAACCCACCACCCCAGCAACAACAGGGACCTGGGGGCAGTGGTAGTGGGCACACGGTCCAGGGGACGGAGGCACAGGAACACAGGGGAACTGGGAGGGCTGCTGTGTGACAGGGGGCGGATAGGCCAAGGGAACCCACTCTCCATGAGGCCCTCTCCTCCATCATGGGAGCATACCACCACTCCCAGGAGACGATGGCTACGGTCCTGGCCAAGTTTCAGAAGACCTAGCGCATGCAGGAGGAACAGTATTTGGGCTTCAGGGAGGAGCTCAGAACCATCAGCTCCGCCCTGGGCACCATCGTAGGGGTGCTGAAGGACATACAGAACACCATGAGGAACACCGTGGCACTCCAAGGGGCCCCTGACACTAGCATGGACGATGAACTGCCCACCACCTCCACCGGCGCTAGTGGACAGGATGCCCCACCACAGGACCACCACACCAGGACCCCACCCCCTGCAGACAGAGAAACACCCGCAAGCGGTCCCTGAGATCCAGGAACAGGACAGAGCACGATGGCCAGACCCCGCCAAGAAATGAGACCACCCTGATTGTCATCCCACTGTCCTACTTTGTTACCCTGTCCATATTCGAACTGCCCCAGATCCACTTCCTATGCCCATATGGGCAGTGCACCTGTGAGACTAATAGACTGGACTCTGCCACGGACATTCCTCCACTATCACCCATCACCATTTTGCCACCCCCTCCAATAATTAGCACGTGAATAAACACCCTTGAACCACAAAACAATCTGGAGTCAGTCTGTGATTTTTAAAATTTGTATTATCTATGACAGTGACAAAATCCTTTCGAAGATTGTAATGGAAACATACCTATGGCCCCCACATCACAAGTCCATGAAGGATGCAAGCAGATGACACACGTTGGTAACCACACCTGTGAAACCGTAATGGAAATGTACAACTCAGTTACCAAATACTGCTTCAAATTGACAGACAGGATAGAGGTAGAAGTGTGAAAGTAAATGTGCCTCTGGAGTTGACCCATCACATAAGGGATGCTGCTATTCCACAGGATGTAGGCCTCATGCATTGAGCCAGAGAACATAGCATTTACCTGGGAGATGTACTGGTCTGCCAAACATACCATCTATACATTCATCGAATTATACCTTCCGGTTCCTGTACACCTGTTCACTCCTGCGGGGGGACCAGAGCTACATGTGTCCCATCAATGGCACTTATGATATTAGGAATATGTCCAAGGGCATAGAAGTCACCTTTAACTGTAGCCAAATGCTCCACCTGAGGGAAAACGATGTAGCTCCTCATGTGTTTCAGCAGGGCAGACAACACTCTGGACAACACATTGGAAAAAAAATGCTGGGACTTCCCTGATGCCATGGCCACTGTTGTTTGAAATGACCCACTTGCTAGGAAATGGAGCACTGATAGCACCTGCACTTGAGGGGGGATTCCTGTGGGATTGCGGATTGGCGACATAAGGTCTGGCTCCAACTGGGTACACAGTTCCTGGATTGTGGCACGGTCAAACCTGTAGGTGATGATTAAATGTCGCTCCTCCATTGTCAACAGGTCCACCAGCGGTCGGTACACCGGAGGATTCCGCCATCTCCTCACATGTCCCAGCTGACGGTGCCTAGGAAGGACAACAGCGACCACAGAGTCACCCAATCCAGAGGTATGTACCCACAGCTACACAGAACATGACACAAAATACAAAAAACTTTCTGTTTGTGTGTTGACTCCAGGCCTAGGTATGTGTGACGCAGTTGAAAATGAAGCCTTGTGGGCCCCTGAAATGTCGGATGCCTGACCTCTAAAGTGGGACAATGGGATGTGAGGTAACTGAGCTGGCGTTGTACACCGTCGCGGTAGGCGGTCGTAGACCGCAGCGCAATGCTGCATTGGTTAACATATCTGTTCAATCACTCAATACCTGATCTTCGACAGGAGAGGACCTACACTGCAAGTGCTGCTGTGACCTCGGTCTGGAAGAGACAATGGCACGTGCGTCTGGGGAAAGGGCTCCTGCCTTCACTGCACAGGAGTTGGAGAAGCTCGTGGACGGGGTCCTCCCCCAGTACACGCTACTCTACGGTCCTCCAGACAAACAGGTGAGTACATAGGGTGCAAGTTGTATGGGCTATGCCTGGGTGGAGAGGGCTGGATGTAAGTAGGAAGGGGGCAGAGTTCTGCGAGCATGAAAGAGTGTGAATGTATGTGCCACATGGCAAGGGCAGGGATGTGGGCCACTCACTTCGACGGTGCAGTTGGTAATGACTTCTCTTCTTCCCCTGTACATGTCATGTAGGTCAGCGCCCACCAGAAGAAGGATATTTGGCATGCCATCGCCAAGGACGTCAGGACCCTGGGGGTCCACCAGAGACGGAGCACCCACTGCCGTAAAAGATGGGAGGACATTCGCCGCTGGAGCAAGAAGACGGCGGAGGCTCAGCTGGGGATGGCCTCCCAACGTGGGAGGGGTGTCCGTCGCACCATGACCCCCCTGATGTTCCGGATCCTGGTAGTGGCCTACCCTGAGTTGGATGGGCGCATGAGGGCATCACAGCAGACACAAGGGGGTGAGTACACTCACATTCTCATGACTTTGCACGCAGTGGAGGGGTCTTGGTGGGGGAGGAGGGCTGTGGGTTTCCCTAAGCCAGGGCGAGTTCCGTAGGCTAGGCCCCTCCGTAATGCAGGCCATGTGGCACTCCACCCTACCTCTGTAGAGTGCCAAGTACAGGTATACATGCCCCTGTGTCATCTATGTGTGCAGATGTCTATCATAGCCATGTAGGCCATATCCCAGGACCTGCATCTGTAGAGCCCAAGAGCGCGGCATAGTGCAGGGGGCTGCTGTGTCTGTATTGTCCGCCAATGGTAGCGGTAAGCCATGCACTCAACCTGTCTTTCTTCTGTTTCCCTACCCCTTTTTGTGCTCTCCCTGTTCTCTTGTGCATCAGCATCATCAGGCGGAGGTACAGGGGCACCGGAGCACGAGGGAGCTGCATCCCACATGGCCATGGAGGGCCACACCACGGACTCTGAATACACCAGTGAGATGGAGGGCGAGGGGAGCTTCACGGCGGTCACCGGATCAGCAACCAGCGACACAGACTCGTCCTCCGATGGGAGCTCCCTTGTGGTGGCGGAAAAATCTGTGCCCCCCACTTCTACAGGTACAGCCGCCAACCCCCCTACCAGCACCGCCCTCCCAGCAGCCCCTCAGCATTCGCCCTGTGCCCGCTTACCCAAGAGGGTGGGCATCACTTTCGCCCCATGCACCTCAGCCCCTGCCCCTGTCACCCCTGCTGCCCTCAGTGAGGAGGCCATTGAACTCCTCAGGTCCCTCACTGTTGGGCAGTCTACCATTGTGAATGCCATCCAGGGTGTAGAAAGGGAGTTGCAACACACTAATGCATTCCTGGAGGGCATTCATTCTGGTCAGGCTGCCCATCATCGAACCCTGCAATCTCTGGCCTCAGCACTGATGGAAGCCATTGTCCCTGTGTCTAGCCTCCCCCCTCTAACTTCCTCCACCCAGACCCAATCCCATGTACCTCAGCCTATCCCAAGCACACCATCAGACCAGCCTGCACACACGTCAACACACAAGGGCAGCTCAGGCAAACATAGGCACCACACATCCCACAGGCACTACCACAAGCATCACCCACATACAGACACAGCAACATCCACTGCCTCCACTGTGTCACCCTCCTCGTCGTCTCCCTCCTCCCTCGCAGTGTCGTCTACACTCTCACCTGCATGCACTACCACTACAGCCACTAGGACTCGCACCAGAACACCCAGCACCACACCCCGCTCACCTGCACTCACCACCCCCACTACCATTTACACGTCCCCTGTGTCCTCTCCCAGTGTGTCTGTGACGCCCTCTCCCAAAGTACACAAACGCGGGCACACACACACCCAACATCCATCCACCTCACGACAGCCTCCAGAACATGCACCTGCACCCAAAGCATCAAAAGTTACACCTCCTACAACCACCTCCTCTTCCTCCACTCCCAGACTCCCTCCAGCTACCAGCCCCAGTGTTCGTCATAAACTTTTCCTGAGCAACCTTGACCTCTGTCCTACCACCCCCCCCTCCAATTCATAGGTCCCGTAGTAGCACCTCAGCCAAAAAAAGTCCGGTACCATTGGTGCCTGTTAGAGGTATGTGGAGTGCACCGGGCACCAGGGCACCAGGGCAGCCAGTGTGACACGGAGCCAAAGCACTGCCAGTCCACCCCCTGTGAAGCACCAGAAGTTGGACAGTGCCCGACGGGAGAGGGTGAAGACTCCTGCAGGCAAAGCTGCTCACAAGGGTCCCGGGGGGAGTGTCGAGTCAGCTGTGAATCCTCCCAAGGTGGGGAAGGGGCAGAAAAAGTCGCCAAAGTCTGGGAAGAGCAGCACGACAGAGAAGGCAGCCATCCTCCCCGCTGCCCAGGATGCCACCGCCAGCCCCATCGTCACTTGTCCGGAGACCACCGCCAGAGTCAGTGCCCAGGAGGGCAGCACAATCATCACTGATCCGGAGACCACCGCCAGAGTCAGTGCCCAGGAGGACAGCACAATCGTCACTGGTCAGGAGACCACTGCCAGAGTCAGTGTCCAGGAGGGCAGCACAATCGTCACTGGTCCGGAGACCACCGCCAGAGTCAGTGCCCAGGAGGGCCCCGGCAGCCACAGCCCGGCTGGGCAATGAGGGACCGCCATGGCACACACCGCTGCACAGGTCAGAGACAGCAAAGTCAAGCACCGCTGAACAGGGCAAGCACCGCTGAATAGGGCAAAGACCGCCATGGCAAGCACCGCTGAACAGGGCAAGCACCGCTGAACAGGGCAAGCACCGCCAACTCAAGCATCGTTAGCCCATGTGCGGCAGGGGCAGTGACGGAACTGGGACCGTCACGGGGAGCGTGATGCACTGTGGGCACCAGTCCCCCTCCAGAACCAGTGGAGAACAGCATCCACTCCGTCTGTCCTTAACAGGATGAAGCACTCTGGGCACCGGTCCCCCTCCAGAACCAGTGGAGGACAGCATCCACTCCGTCTGTCCTTAACAGGATGAAGCACTCTGGGCACCAGTCCCCCTCCAAAACCAATGGAGACTGTTATCCACTTGTGAGACTGTGGCTTTGCACTCCCCAGGATGGTACAGTGGGCAACCCACCCACTGCGAAGACTTGTGAGACTGTGGCTTTGCACTCCCCAGAATAAAACAGTGGGCAAACCACCCACTGTAGAGACTTGTGAGACTGTGGCTTTGCACTCCCCAGGATGGTACAGTGGGCAAACCACCCACTGTAGAGTCTTGTGAGACTGTGGCTTTGCACTCCCCAGGATACATCAATGGGCATGGAACCTCGTCGTGGATCTAGCGTGGTGCTGTCATCCGGCTGAGGTGCCCCCCCCTTCCATTCCCCCTGAGGTGCTTGTTGTATTTCTATCTGATGCCCCTGCAGTGTTCTCTCCGTTTCTGGACAGGTATCGTGTGTGGGCCTCGCCCATGCATTTTGGGCCCAGTGGTCCACGGACATTGAAATGTGCATACCTGCACTACTAATCGTGATGTATATATTTGGAATGTGTATATATTTATGTATATATGTGCTTACTGTATTATGATACATTACAATGGTTGTACTTAATTTCCTTTTGTCTTTGCATTCTTCCGGGGGGGGGGGGGGGGGGGGGTTGGGTGTTGTTCCTGTGATGTTTGGTAATGCATTGGTGTGTGTGTTGTAGTGTGCGAGGGTCGGGGTGGGGGTGTTGCGTGTGTGTGTGTCCCTGACTTTTGCCTCCCCCCTCCCCTATGTCGTAGGTGCAGTACTCATCGTTGTCTTCGGTGCTGCCGTCGCTGATGTTCGTAGAGGAGCAGGAACACAATCGCAGGAAGTATTTGGAGTTCCGGCTCCATGGTATCCTCCTTCCACGTAGAGTGTGTTCAGGTGAGCGTTTTCCCATTGCAAAAGCTGTTTCCGCCATGTTTTTATCCATGGAGAATCCGCCCTGGAAAAGTTGGCGGATTGGCTTGTTGTAATACTGTGGGCGGTACTTTGTCTCCCGCCTGTCTGTTGGCGGTGACCGCCGTGCTGCTTGTCTGTACCGCTGTGGCGGTCGGAGTGTTAAAGTGGCTGTCTATGTTGGCGGTTTCCGCCACGGTCATAATTCCCTTTTTTGTTCCGCCGGCCTGTTTGCGGTATTACCGCTGCTTTAACACTGTCCGCCAGGGTTGTAATGACCCCCACTGTCTCTTACTGCACATGGAGAAATAAAACGAGAGGGAACCGTGATTGCATGTATACCCTGACCAATCCACGTACTATATCCTGTGATGGTGGTAGGAAAATCTAAATACAAAACATAAAATGAAAAGGAGATCCTACAACCAGCAAATACTTCACATCAGGCACTAATAACTGATGGACGTGTAGCACAGTGTAGATAACATCCACACTTGTACCCGTATGTGAGGACATGCTCCCAACTCGTTCCAATGTTTTTGCAAATATAATATAATGCTTTACAACATTAGATGGTCCCCTGGACATATAAACAAGTTACATACCCACCTAAATGATCGTCCCCTCAGATATGTCTTCCCAGCACTGATCAGAGTTCCTATCACTAAAGTTAGTCTGACATCTGATTTTGCCTCCAGTTTTGCAAGCCATGTGTCCCATGTTAGTCTGATTGTGTTAGTCTCTGCCACTACCCATTTCTTCGATTCTCACAGCCATACACCTAATTAATGTGCTCCAGGTGATTTCCTGGGAATTGCAATACAGCCTTTCAAAAGTATAAGCGCTAGATCCACGAATCAGAATTCATACTTGTTTGTCCTAGGCATTAAACCCAGCATACATATCTGTGGATCAAAACAAAATTCCCACACATTCAGATCACAAACCACTACTTCCACTTTCAGTCAAGTATGTGCCAGTTTGTGGCAGTACCATGCCATGTGGTAGGTGTGTGCCTTGATTCGTCCGTATCTGGAACATGCAGAGGATGCTCCAACATACATATGCACAAGGTACGACTGAGTTGAGTTGAGTTGAGTATACTTCATGCTAGGGTTTCTATACACTTTCTTTGCATATTCCATGGAGGCCGCCCATAGTTTATCCATCAATTCTATATTCTAAGTGGTGGACCATCTATGTCTGACATCTGTGTGACAAATGTGAATTCAGCGTATTGTATAGACACAACTCTGCTCGTTTTTCCCAACCATGAAACTGCAAACACTGCAACATCAATGAGCTACTGAGATTACCTTTCCCACCATATTCTGGTCAAGGTGTTATGTACTAAATTTGACGAGGTCACTCCTGACTGCTCACCACCATCTATTGGAATGTGTGGACTCTATCCTGATAAATCATCTCATGCATTAGCACTCCCGCCCCTGCTCACGGACTCCTATTTCATATAGTGGCAACATCATAGAGTTCTGGAAATGACTATAACAGAAGCGTTGGGGCATATTGCAGCAGGCTCTTCTTATGGTCACTTAGGCCAAAAAAGCTTTGCTTTTGTTGCTAATTTGCCTAGTTTTAGAGATGACTGTATTGGGGCCAATAGCCAGTCCAGCAATGACCCACCCTCCATTGCACTCAGCAGAACATGTTTTTCTGGTGTATCTGCTGTACCACTGTAATAGAGCTGCTGCATAATACCATTTGTAGTTTGGTTGTCCTAGGCCACCCTCCATCTTAGGGAGTTGTGCCTTAAGACGAGCCAACCATTTTTACCTGTGTCCCCTCTTCAAATCTGAAAGTGTAGTATGTACGTCTGCAAAAAAATACTTCTTAAAGCTCACCAGGGGAGATGGAAAACTGGCACAGCAGTCACACCTATTGCCGTTCGACCCATGAGAGACAGATGGAGGGTGGTTCTTAAGTACATTAACTGTTGCATTATAGCTAAGTCCCTGCCCAGAGGTTGACCTTAACTAGGTCGGCTTCTGCACAGTTTAGGTGAAGTCCTAGGTGCTTTTCTTTTTTTCTTTTTAGGTGGTACGTCCTCGGGCATCCAGTTGTTTTTACGTTTAAGAGGGAAAGGCAAGACTTGGACAAATTTACTTTTGGGCATTATTCTTTTACTAAATTCATCCAGGCCCTTTATTAATGCTGGAATTGGCTCCCTTGGCCTATGCAGATAGATTAATGAATTGTCTGCATGTGGGGATACTATATTCCATCTAACTTTTGCCCTTATACCCCATTCAGTGGCCCTCTGTCGCAATGGGTGAAAGCAGGTTTCCCTGGAGTGCACCTCTGTTGCTGTTGAAGTGGTCTGAAATGACCAGACCTTAATACAATCTGGCCATTGGTTCCGAGCAAAGCAGCTGCACCCAGCCTAGACAGTTATTGCCCAGTCACATCTTCCTAAAGCCTGCAAGTAAGTTAGAGCAGCCCAGCATGTCAAAATCCTTCTCTATATCCAAGGACATCACTACTTACAACTCAGCACTGGGGCCAGCACTGTCCAACAGACCAAACAGAGGTCGATAATCAAGGAAGATGTTATAAAAAGGTGTTCCTGGTTGGGATGAGCCTGTGTCACAGAGCTTATTCAATGTTTGGAGCAGTGTCAGTAGTTTAGTAATAAATGACTTAAAATGTTGAAGTTCTGGTTTAGTAAAGGTAACACCCATTGGCAGTGAATCCTGCCACTGTTTAGGGAGGACAATGTCCAATGCTTCCCTCAACAACTCTGGTAATACCCTACTTTGTCACCTTGTACATTGCTAGTGGAGTGAGCAGTTTGTAATAGCAGTTTGAAAGGTTAAAAATAACTCTATGGGTAATCCATGCCCAGTGTTTTATTCCACCCTATCAGAACATGGCCTACCTAACTTTTATTAACACTAACGGCTCCTCCAGAATGTGATATTGTAATAGGTCTATATCGTAGTAGGAGCCCACTGAGATCATTTTGTAGTTTATGTATATTTGCACCATTCAGAGTGGCAAACAGCAGTCTACAGTAATGAATTATAGCATTGTTTATTCCTATCTAACTGTTAACAATATCCATACTGATGGATTTGATAATCCTAATTGGTGTTCCTAGAGCCTCTGTTCTTAATAGCTAGGATAGCAGTCAGTCCGACCTGTTCCCATTTGCATGTTGTCTTGCTACATATTCCATGTAGTTTGTTTTTACCCAGTCTGACCAATAATTCGGAGTGCTTCAACTTCAGTGTTCTCAACCACTGCTTTCGATCTCTGGATCTGTCTGGGTGGCTGCTTGATTCATTGTATCCCTGGTAACAGATGAGAAAAACAGGTGTGCCTTATGCCCCCCGTAGTTTTGTTGCAGTGTCCTTGTATATTAACGAACTTAAAGGTGTCCCATTTGATGGTACCGTCCGTTGCTGACCCCTTATTTTATGTGAAATATAGCAATATATGCCTGTATACTGTATCCCTGAAAGAGGTGCCCATCAATGCCTCTATTTTCAATCTCCAAGTTGGTATTTGGGAACGGCCCCTCCCACAGGATAAAGTGCACCCTAAGTATCCATTGTCCAGTACCCTTGGCCTCATTGCCTTATTACATAACAATATATGTATTATTGTATGTAATTGCAGGACTAGGGAATAAGAAGAGTCTACCCTAGCCTCAGGGTGCAAAAGTCTCCACATTTCGTAAAGTCACCTGCACTTCACTCAATTCTGAAAAAATTGCATCATCTTAATGCATTAGTATTCAACAAAAGGCGGTTTAGATTGGTGCACATCGGTTACAGATACAATTAAACTTGCTCCCCCCAGATATTGGTGGCTTGCCAGTCAGTTACCAAAGATATCAAGTGTGCGCCCAGGAAGGCTACCTGATTTACAGTTGGGACATATATCACCAGTGCTATCATTGATTCCCCCACCCAGGAGCCCCTCCAACACCACGTATCTGCCACCAAGTCAATGCAGGTGCAATGAAACACAAAAGGAACCCCTGAAGAGATCCAAACCATAAATGCTTGAGCAAGCATCAAGTACAAAGTGCCAAACACTTGACTCCTCCACTTCTCAGCCACCCAGCTAAGTTCTAATCCTGTAGGCTGGCCACATATGTGTCTATGCTTCATGTATGCAAACACTATGGATCTGTTTCACAAAAGGCCTCCACACTCATGGCAGAGGCCATGCAGTTGTGTTGGAGTCTGGGCACTCTGGGTGGAATCTCTGCAGTGAGAATTCTCATTGCAGAGATTACGTGCCAAGTGATGAAACCCCCCAGATTCTGCCCAAATGCAGGGGCTCTCCCATGACAGCAGGGCCTTCACTACAACTGCGGAGGCCCATTGTGAATCAGACTCACACTGTCTTTTCATGGGTATTGCCTTTAACATGACATTTCATGTTAATAGGTTATACTTAGAGTACTTGCCCATCTTGGGTTCCAATTATGTGTCAGTCGACCGCAACAGATGGACCCCACCATGCCCAACCATGATGTACCTATATGTGCTTTTGCAATAGGAGTCTCCATAACTAGAAACAATAATCTGAACTCCCACTTCAAGGCTAAAGGCAGGACACAGATTTTGCCATCACAACATCACGTGCACCTCCTTGAACAATTATCTCTTAGGAAGCTATCTGTTTCCCATAAATATAGGGAGCATAGGATCTTTGCTGCTCCACTTCTGGCCCACTTCCTGATACTCTGCTCGCCTGGCCCTTCGCCAAACCTCCAGCCCCCCATACATTAGGTTGTACCTTTGACTGCCACACTGGACACTAGGTAGGCATTACTATGTATCTCTGCAGTTTGCTTTAAACTTTGTTGTTCAGTGTTCACGGCGTCAGGTGCTTTAAACTATATTGTTTACTCCTCTCGTTGTCAAGGCAGGCCCAAATATTTGCTCAGAGTCCAAGTCAACTGTCTCACCATCTTTTGAACCAGTTTGTCTCATGCTCAGATCCCTGTGCCTTGGACTGAGGTATAGTCTGAGACAGTACATCCGCCACCACATGTGCCCTTTCTCTGACTGCCCATTCCTCCATAGGCAGCTCTCAAAGTTTCTGGGCCTTTCTTCTCTTGGAGGTAGTGTCTCTCAACCTGTTTCATCCATGTTCCCATCCACGCTTGTATGCTCATCCTCTTCATCTGCAAAAATGCCCGTACATATTGTGATGTCTGGAAGGAGAGTATTTGTCCATAATTAATCACTCCTAGCTTAGTGGGGTAGATAAGGGAATATCACAGGTTCAGTGCTTGCAACTTTTTCTTGATCTCAACTAAATTACCACCTTGATGCTGGACCTCGCTGGTGTAATCCTGGTAAATGTTGACTGTATTTCCCTCCATGACCCACGGTCCTTTATTGCGGACTTTCTATAGCATGAAGTCTCTGTCTTTAAAATTCAATGTTCTAGCCACTATGGGCATGGGTGCCATACCATGTTTGGGGGGCATCCAGGCACTTGATAGGCTCTCTCAACCAAGAAGAACTTCAGGATTTTACCATGCAGCACCTCTGTGCCAAACCACTCCTCTAAACACAGTTCCATATTTGGGCACTCCACCTATTCCTGTACAATACTAATCCTGGCTTTATTGCGCCTTAATAAGCCAGTTTCAGTGTCCTAGGCTCTGAACTTCAATGTGTTACTCTCTTCCTTTAGGATATTTATTTGTGGCGGCATTTGTTACACTGTTGGATTTTGCAAGAGTGCATTTGTAGTTCTCGATCCAGCCCAGTAACTTCAGGTGAAGAGCTATCAACAACCCAATATCTCCCACCACTGAGTGAATTTTACTTTGAATAGTGTATTTGGTGCCAAGAATAACTTGCAAGATCTTGTCACATTCCCCAGTGTGTCTATCAACTGTTGACTCAACATGGCTCATTGATTCAGAACACTGGAGAGACGGGTTTAGCAGCTCCATGTTGATTCTAGCAAGGAGCAACCGCGAGGATATGGGTTTGAACATTATTGCTAATGACCTCAGCCTCTGAGATCCATGGCGTCATGATACTCACAGCTTCACCACTTTATATATGTAAAAATATAGTTTCCAACTAGCCCCGATCTGTAGTACAGTTTTGCTCACACTTGTGTCGAGCAGCAGTCCTTCTCCACAGGGAGGCCTCCTTCTAGTCGCTTTTGTGCACTCTTAATATTCCTAATGGTAAGTCTGTGGTCCCCAGACATTTGCCAGGTCTCTGGTCCCCAGGCGTCTGCCACACAGCTGTCTTTGAGTGATGTAAGCCAATGTCACATGCAGCCCCACTGCTGCTTCTCGTCTGCAATGTACTGTACAACAATGTGGGCTGTAGGTCTTAAAAATTATAAAAAGTCCATTACCCTGTGTCTCATGTCCAGTCTTGGTCCCAACCACCTGGCATAGTGAGCATCGAATGAGGCCTGTCACTATTTTAGTGAGGTGTGAAGACTGTATGGGGCTAAATTCAGTGATCCCTGCTATCTCCAGCACTGCATGTTTAGCAACTTCCTTCCTAGACTTCCTAAGGAGTTAACAATGCAGGTTTTGGGTTAATTGGACATGGTCAGTACAATGTACATGCAGTGAAATGTCCTAACCAGTCCTAACTTGCTGAAATGGTAAAGCTGCCTTAGAATGGCTTGGCATGCCTATTTGTCTCTTGTTGGTTTGAGTATGGTGTGTGTTCGTGGCATTCAGAATAGTATGAAAAGCCTTCTGTTTGTGGACAGTAGGCACAAGGTCTGATGCTAGTTGTTCACAGGAAGGAACGTAGGCAAAACTGTGATGGGCACAACAATTGACAGGGCTTCATCTTTTTTTACCTGTCTTTTCTACCAATCTATCATTGAACTGATTTGCATTGCTTCTATACTACTGGTTGTTGCTCGTCATTGTCAAATCATCTCGGTTTTGCACAGTTTTGTGTTATGCCCCTAGTCTTGCCCTGATACACAAATATTGTTTCTCTCCGTGTCTCTGTCCAATTAGTGTGTCCTGTTAGTTTGTAATACTCTTGCCCCACTTCGTCTCTGATGTCCTTCCTCTATTTTCGCCATATTCTTTGCGTGCCCCTCAACATTTTCTCTCTTCCTTGGTTTAGGTTAGTTTTCCACATCTTTTCAATACAGTGTCAACATCTTACTCCTCTCTCAGCTGAGATGTTCTACCTCTTAATTGTAGCATTTATGTCAATAGGTCTGGAGTCAATTGTAGCTGTCCGAGAACTTATGTCTCTACTGCTTTTTTTATTTTTTTATTTATACTTTTTATAGTATAGTTTAGTATATAGTATAATATAGTATAGCATAGTATGTATAGCTTCACTGCTCCTCTCTGTTATATCTATCTCCCATTTGCTTTTATGCCATTCTTTTCTCCCATACTTTGCTACGTTCCTGGCTCCTATTTTTTTCTCCCACAATCTGCCTTGTTGTTGTCCACCTCTCCTTGGTCCCAGAGTGTACCTTGTTTGTCTCTTTACGCCCTGTCATAGTTTGATTTCTGTTTGTTTTCTCTCTGTTCTTTCAGTACTTTGCAGACCAAGGACCCCAGGAACAACGGTGCCTCAAATGTATTTACTGGAAAATGAGACAACTGAAGAGGCGTCGCAGACAGACCAATCTTCTGCGAAGCAGATGTATAGGAAAGAAAATAAAGCAGAGATCACGTAGGTGAGATGCCTCAAGGTAGAGCTGATAACTCATCTTAGATGTGATTTGGAACTATTTTTCCTCCTCATTTTATCTTATGAAGCAAAGTCCCAATATATTTGAGAATGGGTTTACAGCTTCTTTTCTTTTTATAGCAACAAAGACAAAGTAAATGTAATTGTGTTTACCACTTCTCAAATAAATGTATCCTCCCTAGTTGCAGCGACTGCGAGAAGGAAAGAAAAACAGAATTGTTTCTTAATAAGGGCCCAACACCACAATAAGGCAAGACTATGTAGTTGACTTTGAATACCACAAAGTTTCACGTGGCCTCTATTATGGCCCACATCCTTGGGGAGCGGAGACATATAAATATAATATATAATATTGCCATAGTTTATGAAAATCCTGTTGGTCTTGATGGTTGCAGAGTCACAGGCATGTGATTTGTACTCCCTACTGAAGCATTTATGCCAATCAGGGGTAGCTAGAAGTTTCCACTCCTGGCCTGCCCCTTTGGTACCCATGATACTGCTTCTGCCACCCCTGGTCTTACGTATGTTTAAACCACGAAGCAGAAGGAATAGAAAGTAATAAGGCTCAGAAATTCTTCTTACTTGCTGTTCCCTGAACATCTCTGTAGCCAACAGAAGGTTGATGAATGGCTACATCTGTAATGTCTTTGGGAACAGAAACGTTTGTGGTGTTAGTTATTCTACTGTTAGCATTTTTTGTAGATCAATACCCAATCATGTCAGCACACTATTAGAGATCAGAAGGCCTGGGGTAGTGTTTTTGCTGTCTTAGATGAAAATTCCCGAGTATCCCATCACACTTCTCTCTTATGAACATACATGCAAACAGAGATATTCAGACTTTCCACCAGCCATAAAGATAATCAGAGTTTGTCATCCACCTAGACAATCATTGACACTTTTACACAGCCAAACTTCCAAACACCCTAAACCATTCATACCACTTCCTCCATAAGAGACATTCACGTTCTTCTAGAAACCGATGCTGCATGAACTCCGATAAGCAAACACATCCATCTAATCCTGGTGTATCTCATCAGAGACACAGCAACACAATCAGAAAGGATGACAAACACACACACACATATGCACGCAAACACATGCGCACACACAGAGAAATAAATATTCATAAGCATTGTTCGCCGTGCCCAAAAGGAATCACATGCCACAAACACTGTAATACTCCCATGCTTGTCAGACACTTAGATTTAATCAGATATCAATTTATTACAAGTCAGAAATGCAGCCGTTTTTAGTCTGACACTAGGGACACCCATTAACTGATTTATTGAAAATACGACCCTCAGACATCCAGTCATTCCAACATTTGGGTATCAAGGCACTCACACTATCTTTAACTGTGAACCATTTTATTGGGGGTACCAGGACAGAAGACAGTTTTAGCCTTTGAGGTTGTTTACCACTGGTATACTGGGGCTGCAATACTGTTACAATGCAACAGGAAGACCAAATACTCCATCTTAGCACTTGTCACTGACATTCTAGGACGTTCAAGTTGACAAAGCTTAATCAAGAAGGGGAAAGAGATAGCCACTCAGAATTCAGTAGCACAGGATCTCACAGCACAGTAACATGTAGCTGTTTACTTTAGAAAAACATTTCTTTAGTTGCACATGAGTAATAATCCTAGACAAAAACTGTGATGCACCGCAAAAGTAAAAAGTGTTTAACACCTTGAAAACTAGTTATTGAGTCCTACAATGCCTTGTAGACTGTAAATGAGAGAACCTTCAGTGGACTGTCAAGTTCACTTTGAGGAAAAAAGCACAAGGCTTTCAAGAATTGTACAAAGGCAGGGGCTATATTTCTACACAAGGCCATGCATAGGATGTGGGTCGAAGTAGCATGTGCACCAGTTCAGACTAGCTACTCTTAAGTACGTGAGGTTAAGTCACGTGATGTGATAAAATATCTTGAAAGGCCACCAGCATTTCTATGCAACATTTGTGCCATGCGATCACTGGGGAAGTCCAACAGTTACAGGAACATGGACCTCACTAGTAACTTGTGTTTTTCATCCATCATTAATTCCTGTCATTTGACGAGTTTGTGATCTATCTAGACCACAACCTGGTACCAGACAAGTAAGATCTGACACTCCAAATGACTTGCATAATACCATAGCACTTTGTCTCACTAACATTACAGTTCTGGTCCAAAGGGAGTAGTGTGTGGCTGATAAAGGCCACTGAATGCTTCTTCCCATTGTTGCTGAGTTGAGTAAGAACATTGCACTACTCTTTTGACTAAAACATCCATTTTAATGATGAAGGACTGACTGTGTTTATGAGCTTAAATAAATGGCAAATGGCTCACTGTGCTACTTTGACCAAGCTGTACCTGGCTTGTTTTCTGGTTTGTGGAGGAGCTGGATGAGCAGTTCAGACTGGACTGTTCCCATGAGGACCAGGATCAAGAATGATTTACATATGGCTGGGTGCAAACGGAGGTGACAAGGTGGACGAAACAAATGATGGATTGGGAAGTAGCCTGAGCAATTGCCAGTGACTGAGATCAATTAAAGTATTCAATCCATCACCTTGTTCTCTTTTTATCTGCTACCCTAAGTGCACTGTGTATGGCCAGACATGGGTCCTGGGCTCACTGTTACACTGGAACCAAACTAAATCTCAACATCATTCCCCATGTCTAGGAGACTCCCTGATGGCTTTTATGTAAGATAAATTGTTGCCTTCATACATTGAGACATGTGTTATAAGTCCTACCTACATACCAATGTCCATTATCTTGTATAATTACCAGCATTTAAGTGCCCAGAACAAACCACATGGGCAACTATGGACACACCTGGCGCATGCTCCACACCAGCAACCACTTAGAAGACACATCTTCTATGTTTGGGCACTGTCTTCCTAATGAAAATACAGTAGTTTAATTCAAAGAAGTATACCAGGGCCATAGTTCGTTTCCCACCATATACTGAACATGTAGTACCACCCAACAAGCATGGGCACAACATATTGACCCTCATATATCCGCAGGTGATGCTACACATGTGCCAAACTATACAGATTGAAAATTGTGCTTCCATTGGGGATGACGCTGTCTGATAATTGTTTACAAACACAGACACTGTTAACCTGTGGGCCAGCAATTTCCTGATGATTTATGTGTCTGCATAAATCATAGATAAAGGGCGATATGAACCTATGTCTCTGGGGTTTTTCCATGCCCTAGGGATCGTGATAATAAAAGCATTCCTCATCGTTTGTGGGAAACAATCATCTTAGCATGTCTCCTCCGCCACCTCCTGTGCTTCCCCATAAGATTGAGGCAAGCTTATAAAATTTTAACTGTAGCACATCTGTACTTGGGCTCTTTCTGCTTTGTATCATCAATTAAAGCTGCATGCAGCCCCTCGCTGGTCAGGATAGCTCTGCTCTTATGTCCACGGATAACTGAGGTAATTCTGCTAGCCTTAGATAGCCCCTGAGTCAGTGTCTGTCAGGCATCCCTGCCTGTGTATATACTTTCTGTAAATGGGATTGGAATGCCCCACTGATGGCCTCCTGTGTCTACTGCACTCGTCCATCATTGTCAATAATAGAGCGAATACTTGTCCTATTGAGTTCCCTGTGGAGGAACTAGGACAGCAGTGCCCGGATTTTTGTCTCTCCCTGTTTAATCATTGTAGAAAGGTCGGATGAGTGAGTTTATCCAGATTCACTGCGATGTTTCAAGTCTACTAGTGCCTTGATAGTTCCCTTGAGTGTAACATCTCTGTCAGACTTTGCTCTCCAACTATGTTATTCTTTTCGAGTTGTCCCGGCACTCTTACTATCTTAGAAATGTCAGCACCATCTGCCCACCTGTAGGAGGCTGGTCTGGGTTTCAGTGGGTACCTTGGGTACTTACACCTTATACCAGGTCCAGTTGTCCCTTATTTGTGAAATGTAGTAGTGTTCTAGCAGCTTAGGCTGAACTAGGAGACATGCAAAGCTCCTGCAATACCACTATAGTTACACAGTACTTATACAAAATAAAAGACAATACTCAGTGTTACCAAAAATAAAGGTAGTTTATTTTAGTGACACAAGACCAAAAATATCTTAGAGGCAATACTCATTCTGGAGGTAAGTATTATACACAATATATACACTAGACACCAAAATAAGGTAAGTAATTAGTTATAGGATAGTGCAAACAATATAAAATACCATAGAATGCAATAGGAGAAAATAGGTCTCGGAGCAACACAAACCATATACTAAGACAGTGGAATGCGAATCACGAATTTCCCCTCCAGACAAGTGTAGTGTGTTGAGAATCGCTTGGAGAGTAAGAAAACCACAAAGTTGAGTAAAATACCCCAACCCAGAGCCCAGGAAAGTAGGAGTACAGTGCTGCAAGTTTCCTTAGGACACACTACAAGTAGTGATTAGAGTTATTGCAAGAACCAAGCAAGACTCCAAACAAGAAATAGTGGATTCCTGGACCTGAAGGCCTGTAAAGAGAGGAGACCAAGTCTAGAAGTCGCAGAAGGTTGCAGAAAGGACAGGAGCCCTTGCCAACCTAGAAGATGGTGCAAAAAAGGATTCTCCGGTTGGAAGAAGTCTGCAGAAGAGCACCAAAGAAGATGGCTGCTGGTTCCTGCATGATGCAAAGGATATCCCATGTGGATATGTTGGAAGCAGGCAAGTTGCAGCGCTGGATTCATCCAACAAGCCTTGGTTCAAGTAATGTCGTGGATTGTGTCAGCACCCACGGAGGTCCCAGGACACGGGGACAAAGAAGGTGCAAAATGCGGTTGCTGCAGCACTACAAAAGAAGGTCCCAAGCTGCCGGAGAACAACTCAGTGAGTTGTGCGTCACTGGATAGAGTGCTGGGGAAGTGGGCCAGGCTGTGCATGAAAGATTCTTGCAAATAGTGCACAGAGGCCCCAGGAGGCAAAGATGACACGCTGCACAGGGGTACTGCCGCAAACATGGAAGGCAAGCCCTTACCTCCTCTAAAGTTGGACAGCAGGACCTTAAGACAGTCTGTGTCGAAGGGGTCCACCACCTGTGTGCCAAGGAGCACACTCGTCTCCAGGAGAGGAGTCCAAGAGAACCAGTCATCGTCTTAGAAGGTGCCTGCTGAAGCAGAGAAGTGACTCAGAGCGTGCGCACTTTGGAAACTGTTGCAGTTGCTGGCTGGAGCTGAAGGTGCAGAGTCGAAGTAGCCCTTCTGGATACTTTGTTGCAGTTACAGCAAATCCTGGAGCAGCCTGCCGTTGATCTGAGGTCAGAGGATGAAGCAGTGGTTGCAGAGGATTCCTGATGGAAACCTGCAAGTAGAATCTGAAGAGAACCCACAGGAGAGACCCTAAATAGCCCTGAGAGGGGGATTGGCTACCTTATCAGGTATGGACCTATCAGGAGGGGTCTCTGACGTCACCTGCTGGCACTGGCCACTCAGAGGCCTCCACAGTGCCCCCACACCTTGCAAAGCAAGATGGCTGAAGTCTGGGACACACTGGAGGAGCTCTGGGCACCACCACTAGGGTGGTGATGGACAGGGGTGTGGTCACTCCCCTTTCCTTTGTCCAGTTTCGCGCCAGAGCAGGGACAAGGGGTCCCTGAACTTGTGTAGACTGGCTTATGCAAGGAGGGCACCATCAGTGCCCTTCAAAGCATTTCCAGAGGCTCTGGGAAGCTACCCCTCCTCAGACTGTAACACCTATTTCCAAAGGGAGAGGGTGTAACACCCTGCTCCCAAAGGAAATGCTTTATTCTGCCTTCCTGGGACTGAGCTGCTCAGACCCCAGGAAGGCAGAATCCAGTCTGTGAGGTGGCAGCAGCTGTAGCTGCATTGCGAGCCTCAGAGAGTTGGTTTAGCAGTACTGGGGGTCCATTGTGGAGCCCCCAGGATGCATGGAATTGGCTCCCCAATATCTGATTTGGAATAGGGGGACAATTCTATGATCTTAGATACCTTACATGGCCATATTTGGGATTTCATTGTGAAGCTACATATAGGTATTAACCTATATGTAGTGCACATGTGTAATGGGGTCCCCGCACTCACAAAGTTCCCTGAATTGGCCCTGAACTATGTGGGGGCACATTTGCTAGTGCAAGAGTGCCCTCACACTTAGTAACTTTGCACCTAGCCTTCATTAAATGAAGGTTAGACATATAGGTGACTTATAAGTTACTTAAGTGCAGTGGAAATGGATGTGAAATAATGTGTGCTCTATTTCACGCATGCTGCAGTGTCAGTCCTGTGACACGGTTTGTCTGAGCTCCTTCTGGGTGGCAAAAGAAATGCTGCAGCCCATAAGGATCTCCTGGAACCTCAATGCCCTGGGTACCTAGGTACAGTATACTTGGGACTTATAAAGGGGGTCCAGTGTGCCAACTGAAATTGGTAAATGAAGTCACTAGCCTATATTGACAGATTTTAAAGCAGAGAGAGCATAATCACTGAGGTTTTGATTAGCAGAGCCTCAGAGACACATTTAAGCACTATACAGACACACACACTAGGTCATAAACTATGAACACTGGGGTCCTGACCAGCAGGATCCCAGTCAGACAGGCAAAAACATACTAACATACAGGCAAAATGGGGGTAACATGCCAAGAAAGATGGTACTTTCCTACAACCTGATACTGAACGGAGGTCAGTCCAAAGCTCCTGATGTCAACATCATTAGCGAATAATCCATCTGCGCATTGTCACTCAGCTGCTTAATAATCCCTGCCCCCACAGTAGGGAAACAAGATAGTCACTACCTTGCCCTATGTGGACACCTCTTTGGCTTTACAAGAGAACTCGTTAGCCTTCTTGATAGGGACAGTGGTTGGAAAGGTTAGCAGTTTATCCCTGTTGCTCTAGTTAAGTGGGTCTGTAACTCATGGTCTAGACTTTTAAGAGAGATAAACGTCTGGCATCGGTGCCACCCACAAAGGCTACCAGAAAGACCGAGACTGCAGACCATACTATCCTGCTGCTCTATTGAAATACTTACTTAGAAACATTTATTCCTAGGTATTGTGAACTTAAAAATATCCTTTACAATTGTTATTGAATAAATGTTGCACCAATTCAAAAAAAAAAAAGACTTTGCATATCCATTGCCCTTTTTTGCTGCTGGTCTAATATGTGATTGGGCAAATTAAATTTGCAGAATGACAAAACATGGAAGTGGATTTCACTTGATTTTAATATATCATGAAAATTGAAAAGGAGGAACTATATCTTCAAATATGAACATTTCAAATAAATTTGAGGAAAATCATTTCCTTCCATTTGCTGTACATAAATCACAAAATCAGAAAAAATATTTCTCTCCATTTGCTTTATGGAGGTATTTAAAGACCAACACGTCTTTGTTTAAAGTATTTTATATTTATAAATGATTTAGAAGTAACATAAAAAACATTTATTCAACAATTTGTTTTCTCAATTTTTGCCCTAGAGCAAATACAGCTCTTTAATATGAAGTGGGGAAGAATTTATTTTGCAATATTTTTAACTGCCCTATTATCAACCTTGTGTGCCCTGTTTTTTGCATCTGTACAAAGATTCCATAGTATGGCCAATGGATGGTATCTTCACTGTAGGTGTTCACAGGCACAGTTTTAATTCGTCACCTTTATAAGAAGTATTCAGAAAATCATTGATGTGCAGCAAAGAAGATCTCAGGGGCAGATTTGCAAACTGTCATCCAGCGCAGGACTGCAATGAAAAATGCTGTGCTGCCCTGCAAGACAGGGAGGGAGCAGGAGAGTACCATATCTACAATGATATGGCACTCTCCTCCCCTCTCTCTAGTGCTGGTGCTGATTTCAGGTGATGTGTGCCACGCGCACAACTTTGCACCATAGTGCAAGGCTGTGTGCTCGAGGCCGGCATAGGTATTTGTACTGGAAGGACCCTTCCAGTACAAAGCACTATGCTTAGACACCGTGTAAAACTTTTCCTACTTTGTATGCCTGCTGCACAGTGCAGCAGGCATGCAAATTTAGAAAAGAAAGGAGAAATGATTTTTTTTTCTCCATTTGACGGCTGCTTTCAAATGGTGCTAACTTTTGGCACAAAACCATGTGTACTATTGTTTGTAGATACAGTTTTGCATCTCATGTCATGGGTGGTTGCATGGGAACACCCATGTACCACCCATGTAACTTGCCCTTGCCCCAAGTAACTCAAAGCAGTACTTTTACGCTGAAAAGTAAATTAGGGAAAAACATTTTGTGCTGGTTAGAGTCACTTTTGTGATGCTAACCCAGAACAAAATGTTTGTAAGTTTCCCCCTTAGTGTAGTATAGTGTTCAAAGAGTGAACAAAACCAAGTCAGTGGTGATCTGAGTGTTTCTGAAAACCACAACTGCAGTTTCAAGTTATAGAGCAATTGGAGTTTTATGCCAAAAAGATTGTGACAATTCATATTATGGATTACTTAGCTAAATAGTGAGTGCACTGAATACATTCAGATTGGTTATGTGAAAGGAAATGCCTCTTTTTGCATGTTTACCTCCACATTTTTGGACTGATGCGGCTGGTTTTTCGACTCTGAGAGTGCACTGAAGCCTGCTAACCAGACCTCAGTGCCAGTTTTCTAACCCTATACAAATTGCATGTTGAATTGGCTATGCCCAACTGACAAGGACTGACCTTCTTATGAGCCCCCACGGCATAAAGGCAGAGTGTCCACTCAGGGCTGCAGCACTGTTTGTGACACCATGTCTGTGACAAAGGACAAAAGGCTCACCTGCAGTTTGGAAGGTCAGTGTTTACACTGCCAGATCGACTTTGCCAATGGCAAAGCCACCCTTTCCCCTAACAATATATATGTCCCCTCTAAAGAAGACCTGTAGAGCTCTATGGCAGGGAGCTCTGTATTTTAAGTAGGAATTTAATTTTCATATGTCTTAAAATCTTAAAATTAACACTTCCAAATTGCTGTTTTGCTGTGGATAAGTTAGTAGCCCCATTGATTAACATAGGGTTACTGGTTGGCACCCCAGCCTGGATAACTTCTGAATGGGACTTCCTTAATGGGTCATGTAAGGTATCATTTTAACTGTGGCATTAAGCCCGACGTAATCCCCAGGTCGAATTTAATGTTACAATGAAAGTTTAGCAAATTTTTGAAAGTTGCCTCTCTGTACTCCAGCTAGCCCAGAAGTCTAACAAAGACCCTGGCACACAGACAACTTTCTGCCCATTTGGGGAGGCATGCAAACAATTCCCAGGCTTGGGAACAAAGACAGTTGCCATAGAGTGAGAGGTTAAATTTTCTCCCAGGATGGGCCTTGAGTGTATTAGCTTTGGGAGGGCAGTAGTGATAACACCCCTGAGCAGGATGGCTTCTGTTCCTGCAGACAAAGTGGAAACTGGTTGAGAGAGGTAAAACCCATCCCAAAGTCGATTTTTCCATGGCCGTGTAGCCCTCTGGTAGCCACACACCTTGGAGGGGCTACCAACCTCCTGGTGACTGAAGAAGGGTTTTGGCATCATGAAAGGGGCAAGGATGTTGCGCTCTGGGATAGCCAGGTGCTACACATCACAGGAAACAATTCCCTAGGTAGGAGGAGACTCAGTAGCCCATTAGCTAGTGACTGGGTAGTCCTCTTGGGGCTCTTTCCGGGGATACATATGGCACCCTGGTACGCTCCTCCCAGATTATGATGGATTTGGTGAGAGGACTGGAGAAGGACTACCAAGCTGCCCATGGAATCGCACAAATAGAGGCTGCACCATCAGAAAGACTGCATATGCTGCACTTTGGGCTAGCAAATTTTGGAATGTCTGTGGCTCCTGGCTCAGGTAAAGGGTGATTCCCAGCCCTAGATCAAAACAGTGACTCCAGCGATCAGCCTGCTGATCTCCTGGAACCAGCTCCACAGACACAAGAATTGAAGAAGTCCAAACTGACAAGTTGGTAGCCACAGCAAAAGTTTGGTGCTACCAGTCACTGGGCCCCAAAAAGGACAAATCTGAGGAGGCCAAATGTTCAACTGAGTCTGCTTGACCCAGAAGTGCTGTCTAAGACCAGATTTCTCAAACCCAAGGGACACTAGCTCCCACCTAAGGATTTCACCCCAACCACAGTGCAAGGAGACCAGTAGCACAGCATCGACTGGCCTGCTACTTCAACTTTGAGAACTTTGAGGGCTCAGGATCTCTGTGGCCATAGTCACCCGTGTACTGAAGAACAAGAACAACAACAACAACAAAGACACCTCTGTCAACAACAACACAACCAGAGCAACCTTTGAGCATCTTTTGCCTGTATCCTTAGCATCGGGACCACTCAATTGATGTCAATGCCGGTCGTCCTGTACAGCTTGTAACTTGCCTTAAAACACTATGGTGACCATGTGATGGTCCAGAGTGTTCTCTTTGAATCCCTAGACATTGATCCAGTCAGAATTTGCTGCCCATCCTGGGCTGGAGTACTCAAACTAACTGTTTCAAACTTTTCAAAAGTTTACAAACTTTTAGTTCGCCAATGCTTGTTTGTGATTGCATTTAAAAGTGATAATATCTTCTAAGATCTGTTTCTCAGGGATTTTCCAGTGGATTTTGTTCATCAAGGTTTTTAAAAATTCATGGAAATATTATCTAATTTCATAAATTGAAATCCGATTTCGTTACTGTTGTGTGACTTTCTTATTTCCCTGTTTGGTGCTGTTAAATGGTGTACACTAAGTTCATTTGCCAAGCCTTTGTGCTCACAGCCACAGCTACCCAGGGTTGAGCTCAAGGTTAAGTAAACAAGCTTGTCTGGACCCAAGACCGTATATATGAGAGTCTACTGCTCAATAAGGCTGCATAACCATAACATATACTATACCCAAATCCTCACAATAGGATTAAAGTTAGAAGAGTGAAGGTCATACTTGCATTAAAGGAAAAATAAGCTAACGGCTGAGGTCAAAGTTATGTTTAGGCTGACGCTGTTAAAAAAAAGCAATGGTAAAGCCAGGAGATCTCAACTTTGCCAATACTATGTCATATGCGAAGACATGAATCAAATGAGCATCAGTCTTGCAGGTGTCAGAAACAAATCAATTTTGTAGCAGGTTGCAGTGTCTAAGGTCCTAACTAGAGGTCACTGGTATAAGTCACAAGACTTTGCTGTAATCTGGCTGCAGTACCTATGGTAGTTCTGTGGGGGAATCTTCTTGTGACACCACCACTTGCGTCTTATTCTCACGATCCCAGAGAATTATGAAACTTCCACCAGCACGATGTGACCTCGGTGGAGACACACAATGGCATCAAGTTGCAGGAACATTAGCACATTGGAAACTTTCTAAATTTATTTTATTACATCCATTAAATATGCTAGGACTGAAAGTGACTATGAATGGATGGCCGTTTATCTCACTGAAATGACACTGGAGCTGAATAAACAAAATATGATAAAATGATTTAAGGAGCTAAAAGTTATCTGTCTTAAGGAGTGCTTGACGGCTAAAACATAAGTACATTTAAGTCCCTAAATTTAAATGTGTAACTTTAAATAGTCATTGGTTTGGACAACTAATAAAAAAGAACCAACAATGCCCATTAATTTACAGATACCTGATGGCTGAAAACCATCCAGGCTGATTAATCCTCTCCTGTTGACTATCCATGGCAAGATTAAACTGAAATAATGTTGCAGGTTAAAATGAGACAGGAAGCAGGAAGATTGAAACTGGAGTCAGTTCAGCAATCATTTGAATTCCTCTGTTGACAAGAAAATTACAGTTTTGATTAAGGATGACGAGTGAAAATGGCAGAAATATGGAGCAATTTGTGTGTGTAAAAAACATAGTCCAAATATTTTGTGTGCGAAGTTAAAATCATCATTAGAGTGCAGCTATGCTGTCATATGGCACATTTGATGCATCACTTTAGTTTAATGCAATAGTCGTCTGTGCATTTCAGCTTGAAGAAAATTATTATTGTAGCAATGCATGCAACATAGATAATTGTAAGTTACATTATTACAGCAGAGTTCTTCAACCTTTTTTTTGCCATGAGCCCCCTTAGCAACAAGTCTTGAATTTGGCCCACCTTCCAAAACCTTATGGCAAGAATTGGGGGAGCAGGATTGATAGTGCTGACTGCAGAGGGTGTGGTTTATGAGATCCCCTTAGACGTACTTTCTCTGTAAACATTCTCTGTAGCTCATAATCCATATTTCACGTGAGACTCATAAAAGAGAAAATGTACAAATCAAAAACAGAAACCAGCCAAAAAAGCAGTGCTCCCCCTAACTAGGGTGTTGGGATCCTCTCATAATTCCTGGATCCCAGTGAAACCGCATCTTCTTCACTAATTGAAGCAGCGACTCAGACTACAAGCCTGTCTCCTATGCTTCTTTCACCCTATCTCAACACGCCTGGTCATCATTCCAATTCTCAAGCAGACTCTTTCCTTTTAGAAAAAATAGATTCCATATGTTGCCCCACTCTGCAGCAAGGATACCAACAAACCTAATGTTAGCATGGAAAGTGAGCCCTCATGAACAATTTGTAAAGTAAGACAAACATAACTGTGATGCAGTGGCCCCTCACACTACTGAGCCACATTGCCACTGTGCATGCCTAGCTAATTAAATTAACAATTAGCTCCCACATAGTGCCCCCTCCTCTTGTTCATCTCTTTGATTGAAATTGCTCCTTTACTCCGTTTCCCATGCCATTACTGGAATGGACCCAGTGGCTCAGACTATTAGGGATTTGAATGCTACCCTGCTGGCCTCCTCCCTGCCACAACATCAGATCCATCTGCATGTATGTTGGAGTTGGTGTGATCTATGGAGACCGACGTGCCCATGCTTTATTAAATTTACAAAATCTGTACCCATACTTTTTGTTGAAAAACAACCACACCTGGACGTTTAATGCGGACTTTGAGCTGCCACTGGCTGAAATTAAAAGGGTGTTTTGTCACCTGTGCTGGGAAGTCAGGAGAGGAACAGAGAGCTGAAGAAAAAGGGCCTTCTCACTAGAGTGCCTGTTACCTGAAAGAAATGTAAATGTGTGTAATTAGTTAACCCCCAATTAAAAGGTTTTTTGAGAGCCTTTGCAGACTTTGATGGAGCCGCTTGAAGCTTCATGGTGGTAAAGATTTATGGGGATATTAACTGAGTTCTCCTAGGTACCCTTTCAATGGACAATTAAAAAAATATTTGCACTAGCTACAGTATGTTTATGTAATGCTAAAATATATACTGTAAAAACAACTGTTTTATCTTAAACACTAAAGGCCTGATTCCAACTTCGATGGAAGTAATTACTGCGTCCCCCAATGTGATGGATATCCCGCCTGCCGAATTCCGAGTCCATTAAATCCTATGGAAATCGTAATACAGCGGGCGGGTTATCCGTCACATTTGGGACGGAGCAATCCCCTCCGCCAAAGTTGTAATCAGGCCCTAAATCATTTTCTGACAGTCTATGTTATGCTGTGTGTAATACAATTTTAAAATAATGACTTACATATTCACATTGCTTTCTGTCATAGGCTGGGACCTCGTCCAATGTTACATTCACAAAACGTTGTTTCTCACATATCGGATTAACCAGTCAAGGTTTCATAATATAAATAAAGGACTGTATTTACCACCAATTAGTTAAAATTGTAAGTAGGTTTTATTTATGGAATGTGTTATTTTATATGCAGTAACCTGCAAGTAAAAGAACAACAAAAAAGTTACAGAATGTTTTCTTCTTTTTTAGCCATGTCTTTTACCCTGAGACGTTACCCGCACTGCACTCAGGACCACAGTTCACAAGCTTTTTTATGGATTTCAACCTTTCTAGAGGGAGACAGCCTGAAAACGCAGCTAAATTAACAAGGGTGCGCGTCCAGGCATGTTCATTTACAAGTACTAGTAGAAATGCTGCCTGTAGAAAAGCACCATCTTTCTTGGTATGTTACCCCCAATTTTACATGTATGTCAGTATGTTTTTGCCTGTCTGACTGAGATCCTGCTAGCCAGGACCCCAGTGCTCATAGTTTGTGGCCTAAATGTGTATGCCTGTGTCGTGCCTAACTGTGTCACTGAGGCTCTGCTAATCAGAACCTCAGTGCTCATGCTCTCTCTGCCTTTAAATCTGTCACTATAGGCTAGTGACTACATTTACCAATTTCAATTGGCATACTGGACCCCCCTTATAAGTCCCTAGTATATGGTACCTAGGTACCCAGGGCATTGGGGTTCCAAGGGACCTATATGGGCTGCAGCACTTCTTTTGCCACCCACAGGGAGCTCAAACAAACCCTTACACAGGACAGCCATTTCAGCCTTCGTGAAATAACGCACACGTTATTTCACAGCCATTTTCACTGCACTTAAGAAACTTATGTCACCTATATGTCTGGCCTTCACTTGCTGACGGTTAGGTGCAAAGTTACTAAGTGTGAGGGCACCCTTGCACTAGCAAAGGTGCCCCCACATAGTTCAGGGCCATTTCCCCAGACTTTGTGAGTGCGGGGACACCATTACACGTGTGCACTACATATAGTTCAATACCTAAATGTAGCTTCACAATGGTATCTCCGAATATGGCCATGTAACATGTCTAGGATCATAGAATTGTCCCCCCATTCCAAATCTGGTATTGGGGAGCCAATTCCATGCATCCTGGGGGTTCCACTATGGACCCCCAGTACTGCCAAACCAGCTCTCTGGGGTCTTCTCTTCAGCTACAGTTGCTGCCACCCCACAGACAGGGCTCTGCCCTCCTGGGGTCTGGGCAGCCCAGTCCCAGGAAGGCAGAACAAAGCATTTCCTTTGGGAACAGGGCATTATACCCTCTCCCTTTGGAAATAGTTGTAAAGGCTGGGAAGGGATAGCCTCTCCCAGCCTCTGGAAATGCTTTGAAGGGCACAGATGGTGCCCTCCTTGCATAAGCCAGTCTACACCGATTTAGGGAACCCCCAGTCCCTGTTCTGGCGCGAAACTGGACAAAGGAAAGGGGAGTGACCACTCCCCTGTCCATCACCACCCCAGAGGTGGTCCCCAGAGCTCCTCCAGTGTGTCTCAGACCTCTGCCATCTTGTTTCCAGAGGTGTGGGGGCACTCTAGAGGCCTCTGAGTGGCCAGTGCCAGCAGGTGCATAATTGACTAGGCATTAATCCTCCTCTGAGGGCTATTTAAGGTCTCTCCTGTGGGCTTCTCTTCAGATTACGACTTGCAAGAATCCATCAGGGCTCCTCTGCACTTCTCTCTTTGACTTCTGCCAAGGATCGACCGCTGACCGTTCCAGGACACCTGCAAAACTGCAACAAAGTAGCCAGAAGACTACTAGCGACATTGTAGCGCCTAATCTTGCCGGCTTTCTCAACTGTTTCCTGGTGGTGCATGCTCTGGGGGCTGCCTGCCTTCACCCTGCACTGGAAGCCACGAAGAAATCTCCAGCGGGTCGACAGAATCTTCCCCCTGCTCCAGCAGGCACCAAACTTCAGCTTCATTGGTACTCTGGATCCCCTCTCATCCTGACGAGCATGGCTCCTGGAACACAGGTGGTGGACCCAAGTGACCCAGACTGTCCAGTGGTCCAACTGTCCGATTTTGAAGGAGGTAAGTCCTTGCCTCCCCTTCCCAGACAGTAATCCTGTGCACCGTGTGATCTACAGCTACAAGGGCTTCTGTGCACATTTCCCAGAAATCCTGCATGCACAGCCGAGTCTAGGTACCCAGCACACCATCCTGCGATGTTCAGCTCCCTGAGTTGAACTCCGGTGTCGTGGTACCTCTCTTTGCAGTGTTGAGATGACCGCCGTGTTCAGTCTTCTTGAACCCGTGTTCAAGGACTTCTGCGGGTGATTCCCTCCTGTCCCTTGGCTCTCTACGTTGCTGAGGGCCACCCTCTGTCCCCTAACATGAGTGGCGACATCCTGGTCCTTCCCGGGCCCGGGCAGCACCCTTTTTCTCCAACCGCGACTCTTGCAGGTAGCAAGGCTTGTTTGCGGTATTTTGCCAAGGAAACAACTCTGCATCCTCCAGCATGCCATGGGACATCTTCTGCACAAAGCAGGACCTCCTACCTCTTTTCGTTGTTGCATAACCTGCAGCTTCTTCCAACCGGAGGCAGCCATTTTTGCACCTTTATCTGGGGTTTAGTGGGCTCCTGTCCCCCCTGGATACTTTAGCGACTCTTGGACTTGGTCCCCTTCCTTTGCAGGTCTTCAGGTCCAGGAATCCGTCTTCAGTGCTTTGCAGTCTGATGCGGTCCTTGCAAAATCCTTTATCACGACATTAGTGTGTTTTGGGGGGATTAGCAGTACTTTACTCCTGCTTTCCAGGATCCTGGGGTGGGGTCTCCTTTACACCCTTAGTGTTTTCTCACACTCCCAGTGTACACACTACACTTGCCTAGGGGTGCATTTCTGGTTCGCATTCCATTTTCTTAGTATATGGTTTGTGTTGCCCTTAGGCCTATTGCACCCTATTGTGTTTTACAGTGTTTGCACTACTTTCTGACTGTTTTACTTACCTGATGTGGTTAGTTGTCTATATTTTGTGTATGTTACTTACCTCCTAAAGGAGTATATCCTCTGAGATATTTTTGGCACATTGTCACTAAAATAAATTACCTTTATTTTTAGTAACTATGAGTATTGTCTTTCTTATGCTATAGTACCTATATTATACAAGTGGTATTGCATGAGCTTTGCATGTCTCCTAGTTCAGCCTTGGTTGCTCTGCTATAGGTACCTCTATCTGCCTAAGCTGCTGGAACACTACTACACTCTACTAATAAAGGATAACTGGACCTGGCACAAAGTGTAAGTACCATTGGTACCCACTACAAGCCAGGCCAGCCTCCTACACTGACCCCCATCCCTGAGAATAAACCACAGACCCTCAGAGGCACAGGCCCTGCAGTCTGAAGGCTTGTCACTTACAGAGACTTTCCATACAAACCAGCGTAGATTATGGTGAAATATAACTTGCTCCCTGTCCCTGCTCAGGAGGGAAGAACAAGAGCTGCTGGGATATTAAGAGCTGCTGGGACATTGCATGTTAATGGTTGAACTACATCATGCTTATTTATGTGTAGTACTATATGGCCAAGAAATACCAAAAGTAGAGGCACATTGAAGAATATGGCATGCCAGGTCTGAGCCTGGCTTGAGCAACAGGAGAAGTGGCAAGTACAAGCACAGATCATGTACAGGAAGCAAAATTGTCCTCCAGTTTTGTTTGTATGGGGATAATAAGCCATGACAAGGAAATTATGAAAGTTTTGAAAAAATGGAGATCAAGTGTTGGCATGTTGATGCATAGGGTGATGACGGAGGAGATACTGAGAGATGAGGCAGGATGCTGAGATTACCAAGAGGCAGCAGGGATGCAGAGGTAGTCAGGAGACAGAAGTGAACCTTGCATTTTCCATATGGTGGTGGGCAATATTATAAACAACCTAGAGTGTCAAATGTGGTACTAGTTGATTTCCCTGGCACTCATGATGAGACTCATTGTTGAATTTGCTTGGAGGACATTTGCACCTTATATGGTAGGCTTGCAGATCCAGCATTTGTAAGCGTTATTGTGTTGCGAGCTGCATCCTGTGAGCAGTGTCCAAGCCCAGCCGGGTAGCAGCCAGCGGAGTCGGCGGAGTGGAGCTGAGTCATCGGGGTAGAACGGAACAAACAGGGCTCTGAGCTTAGGGGCCATGAACCAGGGTGGCAGGCACCAGAGTCAGTGACTGGCAGTGACAGTGCTGTCCTGCAGCCCTCTGCCCCTAGAGGTAAGCACAGCAGCTGTAGTCAGTTGCTACTGAGAGTGAGTCCCGGGTCTCCACGTAAGCAGCCCAGCCAGCTCTGGGTGTGACTTGTGGGTGTTCCTGGTGAGGCCCTGCTCGCAGTGCTCCTGAAGCTGTTTGGTACCAGGCTCCCCATGGGGCTTTTTTCTTAAAATCCCACCTCTACTTTGCAGAGGGTCCTCCCCCAGTCTCGGATGGGTAGGGCTCCGTGTTTGCCTGGCTGCCTAGTGTGTGGTTTTGGCTGTTTGCCCAGTTCCAATTGTGCCCCATTGATCCTATAACCTTAGAATGTGCACAAGAAGCTCCTTGCTCCTACAAGCATGTGCTACTAGGCTCATGAAGAAATCTAAGAGAAAGCTACCCCCGTATAAATATAAATAAGTTGGGAAACCGAACAATGCTGATCTGACTTTACATTAAGATTGGCACCAGTAATGATGGGACAAATAAATAATACAAATTGAAAAAGGGACATCCTTCTTGCCAGGAGGACATAGTTGTTTAATCTAATTAATTAAACCAATCCTCTTAGTTTCCCAAAACTGGTCAACTGGACACCAGCATGCAGGGAGCAGTGCTCCTAGGGGCGACAAGGGGGAGCTAACAGAGGATAAAGTGCAAGCTGAAGAGTTCTGCACCAAGAACTGCTGGAATAAAACCACTGAATGTGCAGGTCAACGTCCAGTCACCACACTGGAGGTTCCCCTAGAAAAGCAGACCCCATTAGTGACTGAGGTTGATGGCCAAGCCGAGAAACAACTCAGGAGGAGGTAAGGCGGGAACGGCAAATGGACAAGCCCTGATGGCTGTTCTCTCCTCAAATGTTGGTGGTGGCAACTGAAAGCTTTAATAACTCCTCCTCACATCCAACCACAAAAAGAAGATGTCCTAGGCAAGCCTCAAGTATGGAAGCCATTGTTACTGAAGAGGCAATTCTTTTCCTGTTGCCAATTAATTGCAACATTTGGTCGCCCAATCATGATGGCAGACCGCCCTCACCTTCAGACACTACAAAAATTAAGCAGGTAATGACGCCTTGTAAAGCAATATTTAATTCTGACTTTGATAGTTACAGGAGAGTCCTGGATGATCACTAAATTGATGGTGAGGAGTTTCTAAGCGTTATGGATTTTGACAACAGCCAGAAGCAAAATTATATTCCATTGTTTTCACTAACTAACCCACACGGTAAAAAGTTGTTGGAGTGTTTGACCAACACTAAAGCACCCTCCACAGACCATGTGTCGGACCTTGAAAAAGGTTCAGGACAATAATCGCCCCTTGTTCTGGGATGCTATGGTCAGGCATCAATAATGCACGCAGGCAAGCTGGATATACAAATAAGCACTTGCGGAGCATGTTAAGAATATTAACAGCTGAATTGACAAACTTAATGATTTAATCACTAGGGCTCAACAGACTATGGAGAAATCTATGTTGCCCTGTTATTGTTCTCATTTATTAGATAAAATTGCTGCTCTTCAAGCTATTATGACTGAATTTGTCCATGGATGTAAGGTATTAGCTAGGCCTATGTTCCCCCTCCACCCCCCCATAGTACCTTCAATCAAGCCACCTAACTCTCCAAGATCTCATCATAATTCAGAAGGGCATACTGTGAAGAATGTTCCCTCAGTTCAAAATTCATTCTTCAGAGCTAGTCACTAAGGCACAGACCCCCCCTCGTCTCTAAAAGCCCTGGGAGAACTGAAACGGATCTTCCCACCTTGTCATGGAAAAACTAAAACCACCTAAGGAAACGTAATAAAAGTTAATAAGGGTGCCCCAGAGGGACACAGAAATTCTATCTAATCTCCTCTGATTCCTAACTAAAAGCAAACGATAATATGGGCAGTGATGGCAGTCAAAGCTCACAAGGTAGAAAAGATGTTAGCCTCTCCCATGGGCAGAATAAAAACCTGGAAGAACCTATGGGACAAATAGCCGCTGTCATTGGGCCTAGCAGGTCCCCTGTGGAAGTAATGGTAAAAGCCCCCTTTCACAGAAGTGGTGGCCTCTAGAGAGGAATGGGAGTCCCTTAGTAATGAGTCTACGCGACTTGTAATGACATCAGAGCTACTAAGATCTACTAAAGAATGTCAAGCAAGGCCCAATATGACAGGGATCAAAGATTTAAGATTATCTAAAGAGTGTCAAACTCTACTACAGACAAGCCAGAAAGAAATCTTATTTGCCGGGTGTGACACTCCAGTAAGTCCTGTCTTGTTGGACACAGTTAGAATAAGACGCCCAAAATCACTAACAGCTGCACCCATTGTGCCTCTAATAGTCTCTAAAAAATCCTAAACAAAGCCTCAAAAGTCATGGAAAGAGGTCTCAAATTTAGGGCCCTCAGCTATGCAGGCTATTGAGATTTTGACTGAAACAAGACATGTCAATCTAAGAATATATCCTTCCTCATGTGCAGATGAATGGTTGGACAATTGTGCACCAAGGGAAATCGGAACAGAGGTCCCAGAAACTTCACTTGAAAGGGAGGAGTCCTCACCCCAGTAAGATAAATGGGTCACAGAAATTACTGAGGGTGGTACTCGACAAACGTCTCAAGTGATATTAGCTCCCCAGGGAACAAACTGCAAGAGAGAGCCACACTAATTCTCCACTCAGAATATGTCTCCCGTGGACGAGAAGGCACTCTTAAACATGGGAATATTTTAAAATTATCTCTGCACTTCCTAGAATGGAAAGAATTGAATCAAAATAAATCGAGTATATAGCTTTTGTTCCCAGAACCAATGATAACCCGAGAGGCCACTGAAGTTCAGTTTTGCCATCCAGAGACTCTAAGAAACATTGAGGCTCACTTCCCTTAGTAAGCTGTCTCCCCCTAAGTACCCATGGATTCTGACCAATAATTACTCTACCCCCTCATAAGAAGTCGGTCCTCCACAGTTGAAAAGGTGCAGAAGACAGAAGGCTGGGGTGAGTGCAACTAAGGGTTATAAGGGATTTCTCTAGAAACCAGAGGAAATGTTGGTTGATAAGTAATCTGCATTAAATATCCTTTGACTCACAACGAGCTCAGGGCTCCCATAATCAAGCAACCACATATTTACCAATATTGCAGTTCTGCTCAAGGAACATTCAGGGTTAAGGACTTTGTCGGCCAATGAGGAGGTACTTCAGACTATCAGTAAGAGGGAAATATTCAGCTTACAGGAAACCTGTCAGTTAGGTCCAGCTGTGTGGCTGGATCATCTTGAATTCTTTGCTCCTGCTAAGCCATCTTCCAAGGGTGGCCACCCTTCTAGTGGGGTCTCCATTTTAATTAATAAATCGCTAGCATCAAGCGTTGCGGTACTTGGAGCCTATATCATTATAAAAATAGTATTACCTTTTAACCATAATTCTAGGGGTTTGTCTTAGATATTCATTTATATCAATCCATAGCAACCAGAAATAAAATGGCTGTGGCTGAAGTGTCAATTACTATAAGGTCTTTAAGAGGGTCATATCTGGAGGCCATGTGGCTCCTTACTGGCGATTGTAACATGCTTCTTCTCAACTCTGCCCAGCCATCAGTTTGGGTTCAAGAGGAAGGTGTAGCCTGGTCCAGACCAGAAATCACACCAGGCACAATTATGAAGGATGTGGCAGGCAAGAGATTTGCTGTGCTACTTAATCAACTTGGTTTGAGGGCGTTAACCAGGACACTGGTAGAAGTGTTCTGGATATTCCTCCCGCCCGTAACATTCATCTTGCAAAACAACTCATCTTTAACAGACTACCTTTTGGTATCAGCCCGGCTTTTTAAACAAGTGAGTGGCTTTGAGATGATTCCGGACCTGTTTGCATGTTCCATCGTGATGAGTATGCCTAGACGGCTTGTGTGCATTGGGCAGATTCAAGTGGAGCTCCGAAATTCCAGCTGAACCCATTGAAACACTGAGGGCATTTCTTATAGCTGTCCAGGTGGACCAGGTGCATATCCCTCGTAGTGGTGTACTATGACTATAGCACTGTTAAATCAATTTTTCTCATATACTACAACACTGGGCCTGCGTAAGGCTCCCATGCATATGCATTCATGTGCTGAACTAGGAATGGTTAAGCAGCAATTGAATAATCGCCTGAGAAAGAATCAAATTATTTACGACTCAAGCGTTCTTAATGAGGCGATACGACCGATAAGAAAGGCATACAAAGTAAAAGCATGGACCCTGACTAAGTAGAAATAACAAAAACATTGGGTGGAGTTGCATGAGGCATTAAAGCAAAAAACCTCTAGTAATTTTTGGAGATTAGTTTAGCAGAGGTAGAGTAGGGCCTGTGTGAATGTTCAGCCTTCTAAATCAGCTTAGAGTGGGAAGAGACTTGGGGGGGTCATTCTGACCCCGGCGGTCTTAGACCGTCGGGGCCAGGGTCGGCGGGAGCACCGCCGACAGGCCGGCGGTGCCCCGCAGGGCATTCTGACCGCGGCGGTAAAGCCGCGGTCAGACCGGCAACACTGGCGGTCTCCCGCCAGTGTACCGCCGCCCTATTGAATCCTCCAAGGCGGCGCAGCTAGCTGCGCCGCCGAGGGGATTCCGACCCCCCCTACCGCCATCCAGTTCCCGGCGGTCCGCCCGCCGGGAACCGGATGGCGGTAGGGGGGGTCGCGGGGCCCCTGGGGGCCCCTGCAGTGCCCATGCCACTGGCATGGGCACTGCAGGGGCCCCCATAAGAGGGCCCCTACAAGTATTTCACTGTCTGCTTGGCAGACAGTGAAATACGCGACGGGTGCAACAGCACCCGTCGCACCTTCCCACTCCGCCGGCTCGATTACGAGCCGGCATCCTCGTGGGAAGGGAGTTTTTCCCTGGGCTGGCGGGCGGTCTTTTGGCGACTGCCCGCCAGCCCAGGGAAAAACTTAGAATACCCTCCGCGGTCTTTCGACCGCGGAGCGGTATTTCGGAGGGGGAAGTCTGGCGGGCGGCCTCCGCCACCCGCCAGACTTAGAATGACCCCCTTGGTCTCTGGGTACGGGGTCAAATTTTGACAAGTGGGATATCAGGGAGAATGAGTGGATTAAAGAGAACACCTTGCGATCAGCGGTAGCCTATTTATGACCCACAGGCCTGACCGGTCCAAATGGGTTGCCCTCTAGGCTATTTAAAGTGACACAAGCTGCTTGTTCACATCTCCTAGGGCAATTATTCAAGCAATGTTTTATTACAAATGATGTTCCAAACAGCTGGGGGGGATCAATATTATCCCCTATACATAAAAAGGGTTCTCCTCACCAGCTATGAGTTTTCGATTAATAGCCCTTCTTGATGTAGATGGGAAATGATATGCGAAAGTCCTTAATTCTGAGCTCAAAGAATGGGCATCTGACAGTGCACTAATCCCGATTACACAGACCGGATTCAGACCGGGTAGCAGCACAGAGGATAATTTGGTGATCCTCTCCTCTATGATTGAGGCAGCAAATAAAAAGCAAGCATCCCCACTGTATGCCACCTTTATCAAGTATGCTACCTCTTTCGATAAAGTGGATAGCTCAAGGCTTTGGGGAAAGCTTCATATGCAGTGCACTGGAAGGATACCCCCTGGTGCCCTAACATTGTTATGTAAGGGCACAGAGGGGTGTGCACTGCACACTGCAGTGCCGACTCTGCCCCTTGGTGGAGTTCGGTGGACTTTTAATGTAATTGCACTGCCACTGTATTCTGTGGAAGGAAACATCGCCAATTAGCCCACTCCTAGTCTTTAGTGTGCGAAAATTACAGCTTATCTTGTGCCTCAGTACATAGCATGGAAGAAAGTTCCATACCAGATTATAGGACCTTCTGATACATGCAATTATCAAATGTGCTCAAAGTTTCAATAAATGCTATAATTATACCTGGTTCTATTTCAGGTGACTGAGACACTGAAACAGTCAAAAGAATGATTTCTGACTTAAAGGCTTATGCTAATAAAAATAATGAAAATCCTTATTTCAATGTAACAAATTACAGAGAAGTATATTATTACCAAAAATATGCACACTTTTACGTACAAAGGAAAAGGTGTCCCAGAGAACTTTATAATTACACACAATGGGAACATTGTGAGGCTCCACCCCCACTAGTCATCCTAATTTCTTAAGGAAATTCCATTTTTTCAGGATACTGACAGATCAAACCCTACAGCCTTTCATTTTTCACAGAAGACATATCAGCTTTAGAAAAACCTAATCAATTCTAACAAGTGTATTTCTTCAACTATGTTTAGTGAAAATCTGGTTATTTAGGGATCAGAGTATTGGAAAGCAAATGTTGATGAGATAAGTGTTTTGCCAACCAAATTTTGAGAGATCCAAGGCAAAGAAGCCTTATTTTAAGCATGTACAATCCTGAAGATAATTGAATTTTCTGAACAAAACTATTCAGCAGAGTACCGGTCGAAGATTTGGAGCAATGAAAGACTTAAAGAAACCTTTTAAACCAAAACTCAATCTAACTCTGTTCAGTAGTTGACTATTCCAAATGAATTTTTCAAACTTAGAAATAAATGATATAATATAAAATGCAATTTATAATTTAACTAAATTTTCTATTGAAGGTTTAGCCTTTTGGGTCTATGATTCTGACACCTGTATGCCTCATTTTCTTTCCAACACTTATGACTTGTTCTCCTTGACCAGTTAGTATGTCTTGTGGGTGAGTATAAGAAAACATTTGTGCTGAATACATACTGTAATGTCACATAATATACCAGAACTATTAAGTACTTACAATATTTCCAAAGAAGGATTCTATTGCAGTAAAGCTTGAGAGACACTTTCCACTGTTGCTATTGTTGAGGAAGATTGGAAGAAATTGGAAACACTCAGAAATTTGCACAAACATTATGCACAAAGGCCGAAGTGTGATGAATTTGCCATATGATGAGAAAAACATAGGTGACAGCACATCAGGGGCACCTTTCTAATGTATGTCACAAATGTATTGGTTGCCCCAATCTCAAAATGAGCCCGAAATGTTGGGATTATGTGCTTGTCACATTTACAGAAGATAACTGTTGGAGTGGCACATGTGGAAGTTCTATGAGTGCGAGTTCAAATTCAAATTCTAGAAATGGTCATAAAAATCATGGTCTGTGCCACAGAGTTCCCATCACAATCCATATTAGTGCACTTCTAATATCCGCTGATCAACAATTTGTGATGCTCTTTTCAGAATGGTGCATTGGCACCGGCAATGAACAGTACACCATGGTCTTGCAGGTAGTGGCACTACCAGAGCACATTCTCAGGGCCAGTTTATTTCTGATGCTTGTTGGCAAAATGTAACTACTTAGCTGGAAACAACTTCCAAGATTGATTTAAAGCAAGGAACTTCTAGAATGTCAGCCGCTCATAGAGATCGGCTCCACAACGTTTGCCAGTAGAACTCCCTCAACACTCCATTTCTAGAGTAAGAATTTTAACAATTGCAACATGTGTTGGGACTTAATACTATTGCTTCTAAGAACCCTGAGCATTCCATGATTCCATGGAATACTCAGGGAAATTGCTGTGCAGTTGGTTCTGGCTAGCTTATCTGGCTGGGGTGTATTCAATAAAGCTCCTACTTTACCTGATTACGCGAGGAGCCTTCATTACTTTAGCACAACATGCTCACTCATGCTCATATAGATGAATTCCCAAAACTACAGTTACTTACTAATAGCAATCGATTTGCAGCTTGTAGTACTGTAGATAATATGCATCCACGAACTTCTCGAGATTCAAGTTCAGTGTATGGCGTTTTCTACATTTGTAATCCTCTACCGGCATAAAGACACTTTGCTTCCCCACACTTATTCTTAACCTTGGGGAGAAACACAGATTAAGGTGGAGTCAAAGTCAAATGATCTTTATTCGGCTGTTCTCAAGCCATAAAAGCACAGAATAAAACTATAGAATCATAAAACTACACAGAAACAATTATAAAAACATAGTTAAAACAAATCAATTGTAATACAAATGATCACAAAAGTTCATAAATCAGAGACATTCATGCACAACCCCAAAAACGTTTTTGATCATTTCTACACAACAAATAAAGTTTAATACTGTTGCACAAAGATCCAACTCACACAGTTTTAGCCAAAAAAGTAATGCTTCTCTATGAGATCTAATTTTGGATAAACAAAGAGTTTGTCTCAAGAAGCACTTCCTGGGTTGAGAATATAAATAACAAAATAGGGTAAAGTGCATGGTGCTTTGCTTTAAAGAAACATGAAGGGGCAGTTCGGAAAGGTAATACACCAGTCATCATCCTTGCGAAGGGCAAACTGTAGTCATTCTCTTTATTCGGTCAAAATATAGACCAATTGAGTGCAGTCAGACTTGCATCAATACATAAAAAGAAAAAGAAGAATTTAAAGATCCTAATAAGAGCTAGGAGCAGAAACAACCATTGGCTACCTTGTAATCTAGAATAAGTGGCAGGAACCCTTCCTGCCTGCCTAAAAATCAATTGTCAGCTCATTTCAACAATCTCCTGTTGTAGGCTATTAGATTACCAATCATAATTATTTAAATGAAATATGCTTTTGGCCAAAATTACATGTATAGATACATAATAGAACCAATACTACAATAAAAAATAAAACCGATGCACATTTTATGGCCAGGGCCACTCATGATAAACTAATTCTAGTATTAACAGTCTAAATGCATTATGTTATCATACAATAAGTTGGTAGATGGATGGTATATCCCTGTCAGTGGATCATGAACGTTATTCAAGTACCAGCAATCCAGAGTGCAAATGCATTTGTTATCATGATATTGTCACTGAATACTTGCAATCTAAAATACAATATGTTATCTTACAATAGGCTATCTAAAATGTGATATGCTATCATACAATAAGTAGATTGGTAGATACTCTGGGGGTGATTCCGAGACTGGCGGGCGGTGGAGGCCGCCTGCCAGTCTACCCCCGACAAAATACCGCTCCGCGGTCGCAAGACCGCGGAGGGTATTTTGAGATTTGCCCTGGGCTGGCGGAGGGCCGCCAAAAGGCCGCCCGCCAGCCCAGGGCAAATCTACCTTCCCACGAGGACGCCGGCTCCGAATGTAGCCGGCGTAGTGGGAAGGTGCGACGGGTGCTGTTGCACCCGTCGCGTATTTCAGTGTCTGCTTTGCAGACGCTGAAATACTTTGTGGGGCCCTCTTACGGGGGCCCCTGCAGTGCCCATGCCATTGGCATGGGCACTGCAGGGGCCCCCAGGGGCCCCGCGGCACCCCCTACCGCCATCCTGTTCCTGGCGGGAGACCCGCCAGGAACAGGATGGCGGTAGGGGGTGTCAGAATCCCCATGGCTGCGGAGCGTGCTCCCGTGGTCGGTGACCCTGGCGGTCACCGGCCGCCAGGGTCAGAATGACCCCCTATATCTCCATCGGTAAATCGTAAAAACTATTCAAATACTAACAGACCAAAGTACAAATGCTTTTGTTATCATAATATTATTAAGTTTCAATAAAATTTAATTTAAAGATATCATATCTAAAACTATGGGATGGAAACAATGGATGGGGAGAAAACCTTCCCGAAGGCGTGCCCATCTGTAGTTCCCCAATAGTCCTATTGTCTGACTCAGTATTAGAAATCTGACGCTGGGATGACCCTGTGACGAATAGACCAGGCTGCTGTTAGGAATTTGGTTACCGCACTTACAACCAGAATAGACTAATCATATTTACATATTCTGTAGGCGTTAGCTGGATCATATAATTGCAAAACTTTGCACAAAGGGGTAATCCATTTTTCTCTAGGGTTCTTGTATAGGGGACAGAAACACAGGACATGTTCGATTGATTCCTCACATATGTTACAGATTGAGCACTTATTGGCCTCTGAACTATTCTTCGACCAACGGGCAGTAAAACTATTAACTGGTAAGGTCCCATATCTAAACTGGAGAAATAAGGTACGTGCATATGCAGGTATGGCGAGATCCAAAAATTGCTCAATCCTTGATTCTTGTTTGACCAGCAGGAACTCGGATGTTAGTCGTCCCACCCCATTTCTTTGGAGGATCTCCTCATTGGCCTTCTCCCAATACCTTTGTTTGACTAGTGAGGTAGCATTGGTGGGAATCGACTCCAGTCTCTCCCAGAAATGAGGGCGAGCCAGTTTGTCCAAGCCGATTTCATCTCCCTCAACCAACTGACCTTAACCACAGATTAAGGTGGAGTCTGTTTCCTCAGGTGCTAGTAGTGACATTTTTAGAGTCCAGTGCGCAAGCGCTCTTGCCCCTGTTGTAATCTCTCTGTTGGCTTTCAACCACGCCCATCACTTTAGTTGGTTTGTGGGCTTGCCTTTTAAAATTCACTTCATTTCATTAGTGAAAGGCATGCATACCTCATGCCTTTTTCGGTATTTAGCCTAACTACTAAAAACATACAAGGCTCCATGTTTTCCATATGAGTTCTGGATTACTTTTTATTTTTATTTCCAAGACAGCGTGATCTCACTGGGCAGTAATCCAGCACTTTTCATGACTACCAGTTTAATTCATTTGTTTACACTAGCGCTTCATCGCAAATTCAAGGAAAGTGCAGTCGCGCCTGTTTTTTTTATTATCGATTTGTAATTTTTTGGCAATTTTTCCCTGCCCCAATCCCCACCTTGTCTGCCCCTCCCATTGTTTTATTTGTCAGCCTCCCTTTTTGGAAAAGTCTACTCAGTTCTGAAAAATGTTATGAAATGTATTCAGAAAACGTTTACGGCAGAGTTTGGCTGAGATAAAAGCCCAGATTCATACCAGCGTGGAATATGCAACCTATTCTGGTTAGAAAAGGTTTCATGTGACAAGGGCGGCATAGAGCTTTGACACAATAAAAGAGGCCGCATCCTGACTCCTTGATTCAATTATAGTGAGTGTGCCTGCATTGTATAGTTGGATTTGCTCAAACCATTAGCCATGCTGTGCAGGGGAGTTGTGCTGCTGTGGAGTTCATAGAGGCAAGGGGATATCAGTGTCACAGCTTGGCATTCACTGCTCTCCTATGATATTGTTAATATCAATACTGCCAAGGCCCTGACTTATCACGTGGCTTGATTCAGTAAGACCGCTGTTTCAAATTAAAAGTTTTAGCACATGAGAGGTTACCATATGAAGTAACTCACCCATTATTTCCGCACACTGGTTTTCGTGCCCTAATAATAGGTGCAATACCATTTGCCATAAAATCATGTGCAGTGACATTGATTTCTCGAACTTGCAAGAGAAAATGCCACCTGATCAATGGTTGACTGCCCTACACAGATGGATCTCAGGAGGTCAATAGCCTCCTCACTCAGGGCAGCAGGGCTAACTGGGGCAGGGCCTGATGTGCCTGGGGCGAAGGAGTTGCCCACCCTCCTGGGTGAGCGGGCACGGCAAATCTAAGGGGCTGCGGGGAGGACGGTGCTGGTACAGGGGGTGGCAGATGTACCTGTTGCTTGGGTGGTCACAGAAGAGTCTGCCACCACCAGGGAGCTTCCATCGGAGGAGGTATCTGTGTCTGAACTGTCCCCTCCTGTCTCTGCCGTGGTGCTCCCCTTGCCCTCCGTCCCACTGGTGCCCTCACCGTCTGTGAACTCTGCCTCCTGGGCCCTGTGGGATGCAGCTCCCTCCGTTGCCGGTGCCTCTGCTCCTCCACCAGATGATGCTAATGCACCTAAGGACAGGATGACAAAACAAAAGGGGGGGAAGAGACAAAGGATACACATGGTCAATGGCTGCACCAACATCACAGGTGGCGTACATACCACACTCACACACAGGGAACAGGCCTACGCACTATGCAGTTCACTAACAGTACCTATGCTAGCCACCAGGGCATAGGAAGGGACACATGTCACCAATTGCAGCATACCTGGGACCCACACAGTCCTGCCCAGTAGAGGATACCTACAAGCTAGGTAGGAGGAATATCACTTCAGAACTTTGCCCAACATGGGACTTACACTATAATGTCAGGTCTGGCCTAGGGGCACCCACTGACACACATCCCCCACCAGGATACCACACTACCAGGCATAAGTTGTAATAACAGGCACTGTACTCACCCCCTTGTGGCTGCTGTGATGCCCTCAAGCTCCCATCCAGGTCAGGATAGGCCACCGTCATTATGCGGGCCATCGGGGGGTGGCAGGATTCAACAGGCACCCCTTCCTCATTGGGAAGCCATCCCCAGCTGGGCCTCCGCCGTCTTCCGTGCCCAGAACCTCAGGTCCTCCTACCTTTTCAGACAGTGAGTGCTCCGCCTGCAGTGGACCCCCAGGGTCCGCACGGCCTTGGCGATGGCACGCCATATACCCTTCTTTTGATGGGCACTGACCTGCAGAGAAATACACACAGAAATCTATTAGTCAGACCGTCTTGCCTGTTACACTTATGGCCCACCATACCCCTTCACATCACCATTTGCACACAAAGGGCCCAGCCCACAGGTTGTATGCCACCTAGGGGACATCCACCAACCCCCCACACGAGCCCTTCACACACACTACTCCACTGCATTCATGCATCTTACTCACAGTGTACTCACCTGTTGGTCTGGAGGCCCACACAGCAGTCTGTACTAGGGTAGGACCCCACCCACAAGTCTCTCCAACTCCTCCGAGGTGAAGGCAGGGGCCCCTTCCCCAGTCACACACACCATGGTAGGTCCCAGACACAGGTCACAGCAGCACATACAGTGTAGGTCCTCTCCTGTTGATGCTCAGGTAGCAAGTGAGAGAACAGATAGAAAATGGCGGTGCATACCATCACCTCCGCGTACATCACAATTGGCCACTGTACCCCATAGGGCCCAGTGTTATCCAATGAGGAGTTGCACAGCGGTTCCCGATCGCCTCACGCAACAGCGCTCAACGTCAGCGGAATTACCTCACTTCCACCTGTCCCTTCACGCAGGACAGGCAGACGCCATTTCAGGTGGGGGGCAGGCCCTGGATTATAACTACGTCACAGTTCACAATTGGACATACAGGTCAAATGCCACTTATACATTTAAAATTGACATCATGCATTGTACTGTTGTTGCTACAATGTTCAGTTTGTGACCGGCTCCTCACTTCTTTGTCCCTTAGACAGCAACCACTGCGGATGAATAGGAGATGGAGACATACCCCTGTGTACAGACCCCTGGTGGACTTGGCAACAATGGATGACAGGCACATTATCCTCACCTACAAACTTGACAGGGCCACAATAATGGATCTGTGTGCCCAATTGGAGCCTGACCTGATATCTGATATCCGTCACCCCACTGGGATCAACCCTCTTGTGTAAGTTCTATCAGTGCTCCATTTCCTGGCAACCAACTGGTTCTTTCCAAGTGACAGTGTGCTTGGCAGTAGGAATGTCACAGCCAATGTTCTCAGTAGTGCTGACCAGTGGGTTGTCTGCCCTGATTAAAAACATGTGCAGCTACATCGTTTTCCCCCAGATGGAGGATTTGCCCACTGTGAAGGCTGACTTCTATGCGATGGAACACATATTGCATTTGTCGTCTTCCCCCCCCCCCCCCAGCAAAATTAACAGGTATTCCGAAATCAAAAAAGTAACCATTCCATTAATGTCCAGATGGTGTGCCTGGCAGACCAGTACATCTCCCATGTCAGTGCTAAGTATCCTGGGTTCCTGGGTCTGTGCATGATGCCTTTATCCTGGCGAATAGCAGCATCCCCAATGTGATGGTCCAACTACAGAGGCACAGGGTGTGGCTAATAATGAGCCCTGGTTCCAACCCAGTGGATGTTGGTATATTGGGGTAGGCCATATGGGATGGTGTGTGGCTAAATGTTGTCCCTCCATATTTGCAGGTGACTCAGGTTACCCTAACCTATCATGTCTACTCACCCCTGTGAGGCATCCCAGGACAAGGACAGAAGAACGTTACAATGAGGCACATGGGCGTACAAGAAGGATTATCGAGCGTACCTTTGGCCTCCTGAAGGCCAGGTTTCGGTGTCTCCATCTAACTCACCCTGTGCTACTCACCCTAGAACAGTGTTCTCCAAACGTTTTAATGCTGCGTCCCCGAGTTAAAAAATAAAAATCATTGGCCCTCCTCTCAGAATTTTTCACAATTATTTTGTAAAGAAGGCAATGTTTTAATATGTCTAGACTTATTTAAACATTGCAGTTAAGTAGTGTTACCGTTTTAAAAATGCAATAACATGCTTCTGCTTAAAACAAAGCCCTGTTATTTGTATAATGCTTCTTTTGGCCAGAGCCCGGTGCCCCCCATGGGATCACTTGAGGCCCCCAAGGGGGGCCCGCCCCCCAGTTTGAAGACCTCTGCCCTAGAAAGTCTGCCAGATCATCGTGGCATGCTTTATGTCGCACAACCTTGCCTTGAGACGCCATGTGCCTTTTCTGCAGGAGGAGGAGGCTGGAGATGGCCGTGTGGCAGCTGTGGACCCTGTGGACAGTGAGGATGAGGAGGCAGAGGATGAAGTTGAGTACAACAGAACTGCAGTGATCAGACAATACTTCCAATGACACACAGTTAGGACAATGTTACTTCACATTTCATTGTCATTATTTAGATTATCTTTGTCACTGGCTTGCTGTTATTTCCCACTTATGTGACCATCACTGTACCCTTTGGTAACTCATTTTGTAGATGTCGGTGCCCCACTATCGCTCCTGGTGAGATCACTGCTTCCAACTACAGGTCTTTCCAATATGAGCATTACTGTACATTTGAAATGCAATGTTTGTATCTGGTTAAACAAATACATACTGAAATCATTTGACATACTCCATACTTGTATTTTTTTCTTCAAAGGCTGTTTATTTAAGTGTTAAGGAGTAGAGGGGCAAGTGCATTGAGCTGGGGTGATGATGGAGGAAAGTCCAGGGTATAGGTCCAGTCTATTTGTAGCACAGGTGCATTGTCAAAGGGGACATAAGAAAGGGAGCAATGGCAGTTCAAGGTGGACACTGTGACAGAGTGGGACACAAGGGTGACAATCAGGAGAGTCTCATTTCCTGGCGGGGTCTTGGCAATAGTCTTTGGCTTCTGCATAGATCGCAGGGAACGTTTTCAGGGTGGTTTTCCTTCTGCAGTGGGAGGGGTGCTGGTGGCCTGTTGGTCCTGTGGCAGGACCTCCTGTCCACTAGTGGCACCGGAGGTGATAGGCAGTTTAGATGTCTGGCTAGTGGCAGGGGCCCGCTGTTGTGAGGCTGCCTCTCTCATAATGTTGGCCATGTCTGCTAGCACCCCTGCAATGGAGATCAGGGTGGTGCTAATGACCTGCAAGTCCTCCCTGATCCCCTGGTACTGTCCCTCCTGCAGCCGCATGTTCTTCTTCACGTTGGCCAGGATCTGGCCCAGCTTATCCTGGGAATGTTGGTATGCTCCCGGGATCTCAATGAGTGCCTCCTGGAGAGTCGGTTCCCTGGGCCTGTCCTCCCCCTGGTGCACAGCACTTCTCCCAGTTTCCCTATTATCCTGTGCCTCTGTCCCCTGAACCATGTGCCCACTGCCACTGACCCCAGGTCCCTGATTGTCTTGTGGGTGAGGTGTGCTCTGGGTCCCTGCAGTGGTGGACACACTGGGGACAGTGGTATGGGTACGCTGGGTGGGTGCTGTGGTGGTGTTTCCAGATGGGGTAGGCTCTGTGGTGGTTTGTGACTGTGGCTGGGTTACCGACTGTCCAGAGGTCCCTGGTGCGCCAGGTTGGTCATCCAGAACCAGGCGTCCAGAATCACTGTCGTTACTGTGGACCTCTTCTGTGAGAGGACTGGATATTGCTAGCAACTCTTCTCTGGTGACATTGGCTGGGGTACCTGTGGGGATGTGAATGCAGTGTTATTGTTTCTGTGTGTGACATATTGTGCATCAGTGGGTTGCCCTCTTTAGTTATCATTGCCCTGGCAGCTTTTTCTTGTGTAAGTTGGTATGTGGTGGGCTAGCTGATTCTCTCTAGTGTACATGCTTTGGTGATAGGTGTCCATGCAGGTCTGTGAGTGGTGTCCATGCATTGGTATGGCATGCATGGCTTGGCATTGGAATGAGGGAGATGTGATGGTTGGGGATGTGGAAGGTGGTGGAGTGATGGGAGTGTGGGTGAGAGTGGGGGTATGTGATGGCATGCAGGTAGGGGGTAGTAGTAGTATAGAGTTGACTTACCAAAGTCCAGTCCTCCTGCTACTCCTGCCAGGCCCTCAGGATGCAGGATTGGTAAGACTTGCTCCTCCCATGCTGTTAGTCGTGGGGCAGGAGGTGGGGGTCCACCGCCAGTCCTCTGTAAAGCGAGTTGGTGTCTTGCTTCAATGGAACATACCTTCTCCCGTAGGTCGTTCCACTTCTTCCTGATGTCATCCCTGGTTCTGGGGTGCTGTCCCACGGCATTGACCCTGTCCACGATCCTCCGCCAGAGCTCCATCTTCCTATCAATGGATATCTGCTGCAACTGTGCTCCAAATAGCTGAGGCTCTGCCCTGATGATTTCCTCCACCATGACCCTTAGCTCCTCCTCTGAGAATCAGGGGTGTCTTTGTGGTGCCATGGGTGTTGTGTGAGTAGTGTGGGTGAGGGTGTGTAGAGTGATGTGCTGGGGTGTGTGATGTAAGGTACGTGGGTGGTGTATAGGTAATGGTGGTATGTGGGTCTGCTCTTGTCTATAGTCGTGATGTCAGACTGTTGGCAATGGTTTGTAGTCATAAGGGGTTGTGGGTAATGTGGGTGGGTGTTTTATAGTGGTGTGGGTGTGGTGTGTGTATATGTTTCAGGTGTTTGTAGTTTGAATTGTCCAATATGGTGTTGTTTTGTATGTGTGTATGTTTTTTGAGTGCGGTGGTGTGTACCGCCAATGGTTTACCACCGTTGAATGTCCGCCATGATGATTCGTGGGTCATAATGTGGTGGGCGTTGTTCTGTTGGCGTAACGGTGTGGGTTTTGATACCGCCAGTTTATCACTGACCTTTGTTGTGGCGGACTTGTGCCTGTGACTGACTAGTGAGAGATTGGTATGTGTGTGTGTCATAATATGGTGAACGGATATCCGCCGCCGCCGTGGTATGTTGGCGGCAGTCAGCATGGCGGTAAGTGGGATTTACCACCAATATCCTAATGAGGGCCTGAATCTAGAATGCTGAATATTAAAGCAAGTAAACATACAGCATTGTCTAGCATGACAAACCTATAATTTGCACTTTCTCATGTTGTTTCATACTTTGAACATTAGGCAATACACTCCGCCATACCACCTGTTAGACCTGGCATCATTGGCATAGCCTTCCCTGTCTTTTTTGCCTCTGTTTCACATGTTTTGACTGTGTGTTGGACTCTGGTTTTGATGTTTTTGGTACTCTGGGCACTTTACCACTGCTGACCAGTGCTAAATTGCAAGTGCTCTCTGGGTAAATTGTATGTGTAACTAGTTTTTCCATGATTGGCAGATTTGATTTACTAGTAAGTTCCTAGGAAAGTGCATTACAGATGCCCGTAAATCAAATGCTGCTAGTGGGCTTGCAGCACTAATTGTGCCCTGTAGCCCTGTTAACATGTCTCAGACCTGCCACTGCAGTGTCTGTGTGTGCCTTCGATGTAATTGGTAAATGCTTTACATTTGTCCCTCCCTGGGGAGGTTTTATTACCGCCTTGCAGACCGACCTTTGTTACATGGATAATTGCGCAATTATTGATATGTTTAACTGTGAGCGAACTTCTTTTTCCTTTTGTGTGCCTCCTTCACGCTCATGCTCATGGCGGCCATGGAGCTTTGAATCCGCTCACTCATGTCAGCTAATGTTTTACTTTTCATTTCCAATTTATGTGGCAAGAAAAGTCCAGTTAAGAATTTACAACGCCAATAGCTTTAACTGGAGCAAATGTGAGACCCATTGCATTCCAAATTCATGTTAGATATTTTTGTTTGTGCGATTAGAAGCTTTCCATTTTGAAAGTATTGTTACGCCTGCAGCGCACGCAGTGATTATGTGTGCTGTTTGAATGACAGGTGGAGGCTAAGGATGTTTGTGTATTTTTGTCCATGTGATCAGGGGACAATGGTTATTCGAATGTGTAATATGGGAATCCTTAAGAATGTTAATTCTTTCTTCCCCCATCTCTGGTTCTAGCCACACACAGCTTACTATATTTTAAGCATGTGTGTGTGAGAAAGGGCCTCTTTTTAACATGGTTTGCCTGATGCTGATGTGTTCTAGAAGTTGTAGTGCCCAGGGCCCCTACTAATTAAGTACCCTGGGGCAGAGCTCTTTCCATAAATCTGTTGTGATGCATTAGCACAATTGTATACATCCTTAGCTACCACTATAAGTGCCTAGCAAAGGGGCACCTAGGTGCCCAGTGGCATGGGGGTACTATGGGTAGACTCACTGAGGGCGGTAGCACTGATTATGCCACCCTCCAGGGCCATGCGTCCAGATGCACCCAGCACTTCCATTGCAGACTGAGGTTCCCGCCGAAAGACCGCGGCGGCCATTCCGGCTTTCCCGCTGGGCCGGCGGGCGACCGCCAGAAGACCGCCGGCCGGCCCAGCGGGAAAGCCCCTTCAACAATGAAGCCGGCTCCGAATGGAGCCAGCGGAGTTGAAGGGGTGCGATGGGTGCAGTGGCACCCGTCGCGATTTTCAGTGTCTGCAAAGCAGACACTGAAAATCTTTATGGGGCCCTGTTAGGGGGCCCCTGCACTGCCCATGCCAGTGGCATGGGCAGTGCAGGGGCCCCCAGGGGCCCCACGACACCCGTTCCCGCCATCCTGTTCCTGGCGGTAATTACCGCCAGGACCAGGATGGCGGGAAGGGGGTCGGAATCCCCATGGCGGTGCTGCAACGAGCGCCGCCATGGCGGATTCCCTGGGCCAGCGGGAAACCGGCGGGAAACCGCCGGCTCCCCTTTTCTGACAGCGGCTTTACCGCCGCGGTCAGAATCGCCCAGGAAGCACCGCCAGCCTGTTGGCGGTGCTTCCGCTGCCCTCCGCCATGGCGGTCATGGACCGCCAGGGTCGGAATGACCCCCTGAGTGTCCTGGTGAAAACCTAAAACTCAAACTTGACATGGGGCACTGTTTGTGTGCCTGCACACCTTACACTGCATGTACTAGAACTAGAAGTTGCAACCAGAGCTGACAATACATCAACAACAGCCCGGATGAGACCTACAAGTGTGCCAACTTTGATGTCACTTCACCCTCCAGTGGCCGAGTCATGCTAATAACCCAGGTACTGACCAGTGCACGTTGGACTCCAAGAAAACAAGCTTCCCCAGAGCTGCAGCTGGACCAGGAGGAAGCCCCAGTTGAGGAACTTCAGGAACACCCTGGACCTCCCACCAGAGTGCCCCCATTGTCCAGTGAGCCACCTTCAAATATCTTACCTTCAGGTCCAAAGGGCTCCATTGTGCACTGCTCCTGGATCACCAACTTCACCCTGAATCAGGCCGCCCTGTGCCTTGCAACGGGAAACCAGTGTGCTCCATGGATCCTTAACCCCTTGCGACCAAGACAGCCCCAGAGAACCCCAAGGCACCACCTTTAAGTTTGCAAACCATCTTGTTTCCAGATGGCCCCTCCAAGTGGTCCTGTGCCAAGAGATTTTCCAGCTCTGCTCCTGCCGGAGCCGGGAGCAACAAGAGGCTTTCCAGCTGGTGCAAGGTGCTCACTGGCTACTTCGACCATCCTGCAAAAGAAGAAAGTGGTAACCCAACTGTACGATTTTGAATGCATTTTTAAAAGTGACTGCCTATTTATTCCTATGATGCGTAATTAAGCACAGAAAGACTAACTTTATTAAACCATCGTGGTCTTAAAAATTGTATAAAAAATCTGAAGTATTTGCGTAGATTTGGTCTTGAGTTATTCACTGAGTGTGTGTGATGCATGATTGATACTGTGAGTACAACAAATGCTTAGCACACCTCCTAGATTAGCCTAATTGCTCGACCAAGCTACCTCAAAAATTGGAGCATTAGGTGATTTGATTTTTGCTTCTGGAAACTGTGTGTTTGCTTGGACTGTTAGACTTTTCATCCTTGGCGTGGTCTCCCTTAACTTTTTGCCTCTGTTCCCCAGGTTGTTGATGTGTGCTGGACTCTGATTTTATTGTGTTTGTTACTCTGGGCACTTTACCACTGCTAACCAGTGCTAAAGTGCAAGTGCTCCTGTTTAAAATGTGTACGTAATTGGTTCTCCATGATTGGCATATTTGTTTTACTGTTAAGCCCCTAGTAAAGTGCACTAGAGGTGCCCAGGGCCTGTAAATCAAATGCTACTAGTGGGCCTGCAGCACTGGTTGTGCCACCCACATAAGTAGCTCTGTAATCATGTCTCAGACCTGCCACTGCAGTGTCTGTGTGTGTATTTTTACACTGTAAATTCGACTTGGCAAGTGTACCCACTTGCCAGGCCTAAACCTTCCCTTTTCTTACATGTAAGGCACCCCTAAGGTAGGCCCTAGGTAGCCCCAAGGGCAGGGTGCAGTGTATGGATAAGGTAGGACATATAGTAATGTGGTTTATATGTCCTGACAGTGAAATACTGCTAAATTCGTTTTTCACTGTTGCAAGGACTGTCTCTCTCATAGGATAATATGGGGGCTACCTTTAAATATGATTAAAGCGTAGATTCCCCTAGAGAGTAGATGGACATGTGGAGTTTGGGGTCCCTGAACTCACAATTTAAAAATACATCTTTTAGTAAAGTTGATTTTAAGATTGTGCGTTTGAAAATGCCACTTTTAGAAAGTGAGCATTTTCTTGCTTAAACCATTCTGTGACTCTGCCTTGTTTGTGGATTCCCTGTCTGGGTCAGTTTGACAGTTGGGTTGTTTTTCACCTCACACCAGACAGTGACACAAAGGGAGCTGGGGTGTAACCTGCATTTCCTGATTAGCCATCTCTGCTAGGAGGGAGGGGTGGAGTGGTCACTCTCATCTGAAAGGACTGTGCCTGCCTCTAACAATGCCGGCTCCAACCCCCTGGTGTGTGTCTGAGGCCTTGCCTGGGCAAGGCAGGATTTCACAAGTAGGTGTGAGTCCCCTTTGAAGAAAGGTGACTTCAAAGACTAAAATGGGTATAAGAAGGGCACCCAAATCTACAGACTTCAGAAACACTTCTGGAATCAAGAGGAACCTCTGCCTGGAGAAGAGCTGTTAGCTGAGGAGGAAGTGCTGCCCTGCCTGTGACTGTGCTTTGTGGAGCTTTCCTGCAGTGCTGCTTCTGCCAGAGTAAGAGGGCAAAGACTGGACTTTGTGTGCCTTCCATCTTGAGAAGAAATCTCCAAGGGCTTGATCTAGAGCTTGCCTCCTGTTGTTTGAAGTCTCAGGGACAGCAAAGACTTCTCTCTGCCAGCACCTGGAGCCTCTGGAGAGACTCCTACTCTGCCCTGTGGTGCCCATCCAGTTCCTGGGACCCTGAAAGGAGAAGCTGGCAGCCTAAAGACAGGAAAATCCACGCACAGAGCGCCGTGCGGGGAAAAGATCGACGCAAATCCGATCGGCGGCTGAAAAACGATGCGCCGCCAGCTCCGCGGCTGAGAAACGACGCTCGCAGGAAACGCGACCGAAGAATCGACGCATGGAGCAGGAGAAACGACGCGCAGCATCGCTGACGGAGGCTGGGAGATCGCAACCTGCGCGGCTGGATCGTCAACTCATCGTGCGGCTGGATTTTTGACTTGAGTACCGCCGTGCGGAGTTATTTTCGATACACGCCCGCCCGTGCGGGGTTATTTTTGACGCACACCAGGTACATTTTCACTCTAGCAGCGCTAGTGTGTTTTTAAAACTACTTAAAGACTCTTTTTGATTTTTAATTAATAACTTGACTTGTGTATGGTGGATTTTTGTCATTTTGGTCTTGTTTTGTTTAGATAAATATTTCCTATTTTTCTAAACCTGTGTTGTGTCATTTTGTAGTGTTTTCATTGAGTTACTGTGTGTGTTGGTACAAATACTTTACGCCTAGCACTCTGAGGTTAAGCCTACTGCTCTACCAAGCTACCAAGGGGGTAAGCAGGGGTTAGCTGAGGGTGATTCTCTTTTACCCTGACTAGAGTGAGGGTCTTTGCTTGAACAGGGGGTAACCTGACTGTCAACCAAGGACCCCATTTCTAACATTGGTGATCAGCGGTTGGGATTTGGACTTGTATTTGTACTTGACATACAGTGATTAAGTGTACACTACTGTTTTGAGTTCAGACCACTACGTGACCACATACTACTAGTCTTGTGATTTTTGTTTTTCTCTATTTGGACTGTTTTTGCTCTGCATTCAGTTTCCTTTTTCGCTGATCCGGTGATTGACTTTTCTGGAACTCCATTTGAGAACTTGCTTTTCTGCATTGGGAACTTTGCACTCTTTTAACCTTTTATCATGTCTCTACTTGGAGATGCACCAGTTGAAGCTGTTTTTGACCTGAAGCAATTGGATAGTTATAACAAGGCTCAGCTAAAGCAGTTTTGTAAAAATTTTGGTTGTCCCATTAAGAGCTCTTCCAAGAAGGATGAGCTGAAAAAGGCGCTGAGGGCCTGGGTGACAACCAGAAGCACTGGAGGGCACACTGAGGGTGAGGAGGAGGATGAAGATGAGGAGGGAGAGCAATCAGTACATAATGGTATAGTGGGGGGCCTGTTATTTCCAGGGAAAGAGTCTCTAGGGCAAGTAGCAGTGTATCCTCCAAGGGTCTGACACCTGAAGAGTTACAGGACAGACAGGCAGAAAGGGAGTACCAATTGGAGCAGAGAAGGCTAGCCCTTGAGGAGAAGAAGATAACAATGGCTCATGAGCTTAGCTTGAAAGAGATAGATCATAGAAGCCAGTCCAGTAGAGATGGTGGCAGCAATCCTACAGTGCAGCCTGAGAGAAGGGTACACATCCCAAAAGACCTTGTGAGGGATTATAAGAGGGAGGATGATATCTACTTGTGGTTCAAGGGTTATGAGTCAGCTCTCCACATGAACCTGGTCCCTGAAGCTCATTGGGGGGCAGCCCTGTGGAAGCATTTTGAGGCAGAGGGGAGGGACACACTGACAGCCTTAGGGGATGTTCAGGATCTCACCTACCCTGTCATGAAGGAGGCCTTACTTACCAGGTATGGTCTCACCCCTGAGCAGTACAAGGAGAAGTTTAGATCCTACAAGAGAAAGGAATCCCAAACATGGTTGGAATGTGTTGATTCTTTTTGCAGGTCACTGGATGGTTGGGTGAAGGGCAGTAAGGTAAACACGTATGAGGGGCTTTACAATTTAATTGCTTGGGAGCACTTGTACAGTTTATGTTTTCCAGAGCTGCGCCAGCACCTCATTGACAGCAAGCTGACTGACCCCAGGAAGCTTGCACAGGAAGCGGACCGCTGGGAGAGCACCAGGGTCCAAAAGAGGTATGGGGGAGACCACGCCAAGGGTGGGCAGGGTCCCTCTCAGAAGAAAGGGGGGGGTAAGGGCAAACAGGGGGAGTTATCTAAAGGGCCCCAAACTGATTCCCAGGGTAAGGATTCCCAACCCCCCAGTGAAAAGAAGCCATGGTTGTCCAAAGGGAAGCCAGTGACAGGTGGTCCCCCACGTAAGTGCAATGCATGTGACCAGGTGGGTCATGTGAGGGGGGACCCCAAATGCCCCAAAAGTACACCGGCACCCACTGGTGCACCGTCCCAGGGTTTGGCCAGTGTAGCGCTTGGGGAGGAGTTGGTTTCAGGTGGGTGGGAACCAGCAGAAATGACCCTTGTCTCACTAGGGGACAGTGAGATGGTCCAGAGAAACCTAGTGCCTGATAACACTAAGAAGTACAGGCAATGGGTGACCATCAATGGACAGAGGGTAGAGGCTCTGAGAGACACAGGAGCCAGTGTGACTACAGTGAGGAGTCACCTGGTGTCTGAAGAGCAGATTGATCCCCGGGTACTTCACCAAGTAGTTGCGGTAGACAACTCTGAGCGCCTCTGCAGAGTGGCGCAGGTTCCCTTTGAATGGGGGGGGTCTCAGGTTCCTGGAAAGTAGCTGTGAGTCCAACCATGCCTGTTGATTGTTTGCTAGGTAACGACCTGGAGGATTCCCCTTGGAAGGAGGTGGAACACAGGTCTCACTTGGAGATGTTGGGTCTGCCTGGGTGGGTATGCGTATCCACCCGGTCTATGGCAGCCAATCAGGGTAGTCAAGAGCCCCTGGAGCCTGAAACAGTGGCCCAGGGGACCGCCAAGAAGAGGAAGGGCAGGGGGCGCGGGAAACCGGCCCCCGAGGTTCCCACGGTCCGGGAGGAGGCGGAGCCTGAGGGTGACGCCCCAGAACCTACAGGGGAACAGGTGGCTGAACTGGGGGAGGTCCCTGAGCTGTCACAGTGGCAGCAGGAAGGGGGACCCACCAGGGAAGCATTCTGCACAGCGCAGAAGGAGTGCCCTACTCTTGAGGGGCTGCGGCAGCAGGCTGCAGCCCAGGCGGCTGGCGAGGCGCCAGGTACTCACCTGATTTATTGGGAGGATGGCCTCCTGTATAGTGAGCCTAAGGTTCCTGAGCCTGGGTCAGCTCGTATGCTGGTGGTACCCCAGTGCTTCAGGGCCTTCCTACTGGGTTTGGCTCATGATGTGCCTTTGGCAGGACATCTAGGGCAGGACAAGACCTATAAGAGGCTTGTCTCCCACTTTTACTGGCCCTTGATGCACAAGCAGTCAGCTGCTTATTGTAGGTCTTGTCAGACTTGTCAGGCAAGTGGCAAGAGTGGGGGGAAATGCAAAGCTCCCCTCCAACCTTTACCTGTAGTCAGTACTCCCTTTGAAAGGGTAGGAATTGACATTGTGGGGCCTCTGGATCCCAAGACAGCCATGGGCAACAGGTTCATCCTGGTCTTGGTGGACCATGCCACGCGGTACCCAGAAGCCATTCCTCTAAGGACGGTCACTGCCCCCGTGGTGGGACGTGCCTTGATGGGGGTTTTTACCCGCATGGGGTTCCCCAAGGAGGTGGTATCTGATAGAGGTACAAACTTCATATCCACTTATATGAAGTCTCTGTGGAAGGTGTGTGGGGTAACCTACAAGTTCACCACCCCTTACCACCCCCAAAGTAATGGTCTGGTTGAGAGATTCAACCGCACCTTGAAAGGCATGATTCAGGGCCTGTCAGAGCCCTTGAGGCGTAAGTGGGACGTCCTCTTGCCATGTCTTCTGTTCGCCTACAAGGAGGTGCCTCAAAAGGGACTTGGCTTTAGCCCCTTTGAGCTCATCTATGGCCACCCTGTGAGAGGACCGCTCAGTCTGGTGAAGGAGGCTTTGGAGAAAGCTCCTAGTAAACCACCCCAGGATGTATTTAGCTACATGCTGGCACTAAGAAACCAGACTGCCCGCTTCAGGAGTCTCGCTCAGGAGAACCTGGAAGCAAGCCAGGAGGATATGAAACGGTGGTACGACCAGAATGCCACTCTGGTTGAGTTTCAGCCTGGACAAAAAGTGTGGGTCATGGCACCAGTGGAGCCTAGGGCTCTCCAAGATAAGTGGACTGGGCCTTTTGAGGTGGTGGAAAGAAAGAGCGAGGTCACCTATCTGGTAGACTTGCAATCCCCCAGGAACCCTTTGAGGGTCCTCCATGTCAACCGCCTCAAACCACACTTTGAGCGAACTGAGCTATCCATGCTCCTAGCGACAGATAAAGGGGTGGAGGAAGAGAGTGAGCCTCTTCCTGACCTCCTGTCTGCAGGAGAGAAAGATGGGTCTGTGGAGGGAGTGATCCTCTCCACCTCCCTGACTGAGGAACAGCAGAGGGACTGTCGCAACGTGCTGGGACAGTTCGCCTCGCTGTTTTCCCTGATCCCAGGAGTCACACACCTGTGCACACATGATGTGGACACTGGGGACAGTACACCTGTTAAACATAAGGTTTACAGGGTGACTGACAGGGTCAGGGCTTGCATTAAGGAGGAAGTCTCCAAAATGTTAACCCTAGGGGTTATTGAGCACTCCAGCAGTCCTTGGGCCAGCCCAGTGGTCTTGGTCCCAAAGGCTGCTGCTCCTGGTGCCACTCCAGAACTTAGGTTCTGTGTGGACTACCGGGGTCTCAATGCGGTCAGCAAGACTGACGCACACCCCATCCCCCGAGCTGATGAGCTCATTGATCGGTTAGGAGCTGCCAAGTACCTCAGTACGTTTGATTTAACATCTGGGTACTGGCAGATTGCCTTAACTGAGGGGGCAAAGGAGAGGTCAGCATTCTCTACCCCAGATGGGCACTTCCACTTCAATGTGATGCCCTTTGGGATGAAGAACGCCCCTGCCACCTTTCATAGGTTGGTCAACCAGGTGTTGGCAGGACTGGATGAGTTCAGTGCCGCCTACCTGGATGACATTGCTGTGTTTAGTTCCACATGGGAGGAACACCTGCAACACCTCTGGAGAGTGTTAGAGGCCCTGCAGAAGGCAGGCCTCACTATTAAGGCGAGCAAGTGCCAAATAGGGCAGAGTTCTGTGGTGTACTTAGGACACCAGGTGGGGAGTGGCCAGGTGGCACCCCTACAGCCTAAGATTGACACGATTCTGGCTTGGGAGCCCCCCAAGACCCAGACTGAAGTGAGAGCCTTTTTAGGTCTCACAGGATATTACCGGAGGTTTGTTAAGGGATATGGTACCATTGTTACCCCCTTAACTGAGTTGACTTCCAAGAAGCAACCCAAGAAAGTGATCTGGACAGAGGCTTGCCAGAACGCGTTTGATGCCCTGAAGGCTGCCATGTGCACAGCACCTGTGCTGCAGGCACCTGACTACTCCAAGGAGTTTGTTGTGCAAACAGACGCCTCAGAGCATGGTATTGGAGCAGTACTCTCACAGCTTAATGAAGAGGGCCTAGATCAACCCGTAGCCTTCATTAGCAGGAGGTTACTACCCAGGGAACGTAGGTGGAGTGCCATAGAACGCGAAGCGTTTGCTGTGGTCTGGGCACTGAAGAAGCTAAGACCCTACTTGTTTGGGACTCACTTCCGAGTTCAGACCGACCACAGGCCCCTCAGATGGTTAATGCAGATGAGGGGTGAGAATCCAAAACTGTTGAGGTGGTCCATTTCCCTACAGGGGATGGACTTTACGGTGGAACATCGTCCTGGTACAGAGCACGCCAATGCTGATGGTCTGTCCAGGTTCTTCCGCCTTAGTGATGAGAACTCCCATGAGGTTGGGTAGTTGCTCCCCACTTTTAGCTGGGGGGGACACGTGTTAGACTTTTCATCCTTGGCGTGGTCTCCCTTAACTTTTTGCCTCTGTTCCCCAGGTTGTTGATGTGTGCTGGACTCTGATTTTATTGTGTTTGTTACTCTGGGCACTTTACCACTGCTAACCAGTGCTAAAGTGCAAGTGCTCCTGTTTAAAATGTGTACGTAATTGGTTCTCCATGATTGGCATATTTGTTTTACTGTTAAGCCCCTAGTAAAGTGCACTAGAGGTGCCCAGGGCCTGTAAATCAAATGCTACTAGTGGGCCTGCAGCACTGGTTGTGCCACCCACATACGTAGCTCTGTAATCATGTCTCAGACCTGCCACTGCAGTGTCTGTGTGTGTATTTTTACACTGTAAATTCGACTTGGCAAGTGTACCCACTTGCCAGGCCTAAACCTTCCCTTTTCTTACATGTAAGGCACCCCTAAGGTAGGCCCTAGGTAGCCCCAAGGGCAGGGTGCAGTGTATGGATAAGGTAGGACATATAGTAATGTGGTTTATATGTCCTGACAGTGAAATACTGCTAAATTCGTTTTTCACTGTTGCAAGGACTGTCTCTCTCATAGGATAATATGGGGGCTACCTTTAAATATGATTAAAGCGTAGATTCCCTTAGAGAGTAGATGGACATGTGGAGTTTGGGGTCCCTGAACTCACAATTTAAAAATACATCTTTTAGTAAAGTTGATTTTAAGATTGTGCGTTTGAAAATGCCACTTTTAGAAAGTGAGCATTTTCTTGCTTAAACCATTCTGTGACTCTGCCTTGTTTGTGGATTCCCTGTCTGGGTCAGTTTGACAGTTGGGTTGTTTTTCACCTCACACCAGACAGTGACACAAAGGGAGCTGGGGTGTAACCTGCATTTCCTGATTAGCCATCTCTGCTAGGAGGGAGGGGTGGAGTGGTCACTCTCATCTGAAAGGACTGTGCCTGCCTCTAACAATGCCGGCTCCAACCCCCTGGTGTGTGTCTGAGGCCTTGCCTGGGCAAGGCAGGATTTCACAAGTAGGTGTGAGTCCCCTTTGAAGAAAGGTGACTTCAAAGACTAAAATGGGTATAAGAAGGGCACCCAAATCTACAGACTTCAGAAACACTTCTGGAATCAAGAGGAACCTCTGCCTGGAGAAGAGCTGTTAGCTGAGGAGGAAGTGCTGCCCTGCCTGTGACTGTGCTTTGTGGAGCTTTTCTGCAGTGCTGCTTCTGCCAGAGTAAGAGGGCAAAGACTGGACTTTGTGTGCCTTCCATCTTGAGAAGAAATCTCCAAGGGCTTGATCTAGAGCTTGCCTCCTGTTGTTTGAAGTCTCAGGGACAGCAAAGACTTCTCTCTGCCAGCATCTGGAGCCTCTGGAGAGACTCCTACTCTGCCCTGTGGTGCCCATCCAGTTCCTGGGACCCTGAAAGGAGAAGCTGGCAGCCTAAAGACAGGAAAATCCACGCACAGAGCGCCGTGCGGGGAAAAGATCGACGCGAATCCGATCGGCGGCTGAAAAACAATGCGCCGCCAGCTCCGCGGCTGAGAAACGACGCTCGCAGGAAACGCGACCGAAGAATCGACGCACGGAGCAGGAGAAACGACGCGCAGCATCGCTGACGGAGGCTGGGAGATCGCAACCTGCGCGGCTGGATCGTCAACTCATCGTGCGGCTGGATTTTTGACTCGAGTACCGCCGTGCGGAGTTATTTTCGACGCACGCCCGCCCGTGCGGGGTTATTTTTGACGCACACCAGGTACATTTTCACTCTAGCAGCGCTAGTGTGTTTTTAAAACTACTTAAAGACTCTTTTTGATTTTTAATTAATAACTTGACTTGTGTATGGTGGATTTTTGTCGTTTTGGTCTTGTTTTGTTTAGATAAATATTTCCTATTTTTCTAAACCTGTGTTGTGTCATTTTGTAGTGTTTTCATTGAGTTACTGTGTGTGTTGGTACAAATACTTTACGCCTAGCACTCTGAGGTTAAGCCTACTGCTCTGCCAAGCTACCAAGGGGGTAAGCAGGGGTTAGCTGAGGGTGATTCTCTTTTACCCTGACTAGAGTGAGGGTCTTTGCTTGAACAGGGGGTAACCTGACTGTCAACCAAGGACCCCATTTCTAACATGGACCAACTGCACAGTGTACCTAGTTTTGCATACTACATAGAGGGCCAGCCTCCTACATTGTGTGGTTTGAATTATGAGTATGGGCAATCCATTTAATTTTAATTTCATCATTATGGAAGGATGAGTGTAACTCGTTTCTGGCTACACTAAAATAAAGATTTCTAATATAAATGTATGGTGATATGTGTAGCATGCACGGCTCTCTTCATTGCGAATATGAGTGCTGCTGGTTTGATAGGTGCAAGTTGTGGCCCCCATGGTTTTGTATTTTTGTTGTATTTTAGTTGGCATGATTATGGGAGGATGGCGATTTGACTTTTCAAATGTGTATGTTTATAGGAATTCCACATCCATTAATGTGTTTAGAACTATAGCAAAGGGCACGTTTATCACTTCACTATGTAATTTGTTTCATAGGTGTACAATGACTCCTAGGAACTGACTTGTAATATGAATATGTTTATGAATTAATGGCTAGTGCTTGGACACTTCATGTACTGTATGGGCACCCACTGAATGAAAAGATGGGATTAGAACATTGCCATCACTGAAGAAATAGGAATTGGTGGTTTGATATTCACATTGATTGTTGGTATGTATAAATGTTGACATTAATTAATATTGGGTTTTGAGTGTGGTGATCTAGATCTGATGGACACAATCTTTCTCCATATTTGGATAGGGGTATTATTCCCACTTTGAGGCTTACTGTAGCGATAAATGGATGTTGATATGATCTGTGGGATTCAGATTACACACCATCTATATTTCTGCTTTTTTCACACAGCTGGATAGTGTTGTTATACTTATGTTCTTTCTTTGTGATTTGTCATGGGGTTTACTTTTATATAATAGCAAATTGGATATCAAACCAAACTGCCTGGATGATTTTGGCATATTGGTCTAAATGTGCTGTATTATCATTGATCACATATAGTTCCTGACAATGGAGCATTTTATGTTTTTAATTTGATGTGTGATGGGGGGGGGGGCTTCTGTCATTTTATGTAAAGTTGTGTACAAAAATGTTTGTGGTATAGGAATGTTTGATGTTTAGTATATGTTTCTGTGGATTTACTTGTATGTCTACTTGATAGATATGTTATTATGGTTATTTGTCAATTCTTTGGTTTTTGTATGTTATCTTATATACATGTGTTTTATTGCAGCCCTGAGGAAGTTCACCTGGAGTGAACAAAATGTGTTGGCTGTGCTGTTTTGTATCATTGAAAACAATAAAGAATTTTGATTTATAACAAACTAATTTGGATCCTGATTTGGAATAAGATAATACCACACTAATTTGGATCCTGATTTGGAATAAGATACTTTTTTGGTGCACTACCATTGTTAGTAATTAAATATAAGCCTGTTCCTGGTTGCATGTTGGGTGCAGCGGGTGCTGTGATATTTTGCACATATTAGGATACTTGGTCTTACCTACGGAATTGGACTAAGGTGGGAGTTGCGCTGCTCTTAAAAGGCTTGTTGCCCAAGTATTGGTTCATTCTGTTTCCTCATCCATTTATGGGATTCGTGGGAGGTATCATGAGGTACTATCAAGAAAAACAGCTTGCAGTGTCTGTGCCCCACAATAGCATGTGGTATACAGCACTACATTTTTCAAACTGATTGTTACAGGTAAATAACGATTTCCCTCTGTTGAGTACATAATCTTCCCCATATATTTATTTGTCGCACTCCCAACACCCCTGTTGAACCAGTGCAATATAACAAAATTCCTGTCACAATCTCTGTGCAAGGGCTAAGGGACTACTAGACTACTAGACTACTAAAGACTCTGAGTCACTGGACCCAAGTGTTAGATGCAATTTCATCCAGAACAAGGAGATGGATTATTTCTCTTCAAGCCTATACATTTGTAGTTGAATATATTCTGTATGTGGAAAATCATTCTGCAGACTGTCGTTCACAGTTAGTGGGGTTTAATGAGATGGAAATTTCACAGTAGCAATAGGATGATGACTTATTTGGTGAAAAGGTAAGTGCGTGAAATCACATCTAGTGCGGTGACTGAAGAGGCATGGAGAACAGGTTTGTTGGAAGACAAAGAGTTGAGCAAAGTTGCAGAGGCTTTAAAAACCACAAAACAGGTCATTAGTGGACAGTGGTAAAAGACAAATTGGCAGTAGATGATGAACTACTGCTGAGGGGCACCTGATTCATGGGTCCATTGAGATAAAGAAGCAGAATAATTTTGCTAGCTCAGGAGGGACATATGGCCATAGTTGAAACCAAAGAGAGATTATGTTTACGTTGTTTGTGGCCCCGGTATGGATACGGAAGTGGAGAGGTGTGTAAGAGATTGTGTGGAGTGCAGTAACAGTATTAAGATTTTGATCACTCATCACACTCCCAAGGTATGTGGAAAATGCCAGACTCATCTTTAGGATAAAGGTGCTATTGACAGTGTTGGTGCTTTTGAAAAGGGAGCACCATGCTCCTTATCTAATCTTTCCTCTTGATTTGTGTTCCAGATGGGTTGAAGTCACTTGTGCCTTAGATGTTTCATCATACAGTATAATCAAGTTTCTAGAATAAATCTTTAAAAGAGAAAGTTATCTTAATTTTACACTGACTGCTGTTAGAAATGAGATTTCTGTCAGGTAGAACCCACCAACTCTAGTCAGGGTGAGTAAGTTGCACACAAAAGATAACCAGTGCTTATCCCCTGGTAGTTTGGCAGAGAGCAGTCAGGCTTATCTTCAGAGGTCATGTGTAAAGCATTTGCACAACACACTAACACCAGTGGCACAGTGCATGCACCAAAAAAGAAATTCCACACAGAATTATATAAATATAGATACACATATTGTATCTTGTGGATCAAACATAGACCAAAATGACATTACTCCTAAATACTTTGCACACTATGCAAACCCTGATCAGTATTCATTAGTTTGGTTAGGCCAGAATAAAATTGTCATACCTCAAAGCATCAGGGCATGAGATAGCAGTATTCACACAAATCACCTTGTATCATTAGACCAAAGGTGGCATAATTCAGAAATAATTGGTACATTATGCATGAATCATAATGATGCCATAGGGCCCAATAATGACATGAAGTATAATACCTTTGGTAGTATATGCACTCTACCAAAACTAATACTCTTGTTGTGGAGGGCACAAGTTCCCAGCGATAAAACTCACATATACACTTAGCAAGCTATCACTGTAGCAGCATGATGGTCCCACTGACATAATTATAGTGTGTTTGTACAGCAAATGCAGCCCCCACATTCCCCTCAGGTGGCGGCTGTCTTAGTTACTCCTCCTGTCTCTTCCTCAGCATTTAATTATCCCCTCCTCCCTGGGGCACTCGTCTTCTCCGGCGCGGGAAGAGGCTCCAGCGAAGCTCCTGGCGGGCCTTAAGGTTGGGAGCTAGCTCTGTAGCGCTAAGGCAGGTACAGGAGCCCCAGCACTTCTGAGAAGCTCCACACCCAGGGAGAGCTTTTGTTGCATTAACTTAAGTGGTGTACACTTCTCAAGCATGCTGGCCCTCCTCTGTGTCTTCCAATTGAGGGGGTCCCACTGGGGTGGCCCTCGAGGGGCAATTGATCACTGCAGCCTCAAACTGCCCAATGCACTGTGATCAGTGCAAAGTGTGACTTCCCAGGCTCTTAGGTCTTTGCCCCCCCACCCTGCACGAACTGGGTGGAAGTCCCCTCAGTGCACTGGAGGAACAACAGCGCTCTTCACTTACTCAGGGACCAAAACGGAAGTGCTCTTCATGCACTACCTTACCGAAGGCTGGATTTGTTGACCTCAGGGACCAATGGGGATCCCACTAGTGAGGGGGGTCCTGAGAAAGCATGGGCCTGCTAGCAGACCCCTGGAGAACACTAGGGGTGTACCCAAAGGGAGATAGTAGCCAGCAGTCCAGCACACAAGGCGTGTAAACCAAACAGTGGTACCTCCTTGCAAAACAGCAGTCCTTCGCAACACAGAGTCAGGGAGCAGGCTGGCAGCAGGCTGGCAGCAGGGCAACAAACAGTAAAACCCTTCAGTGAGTCCTTTATGCCACCCAGCAGCAGTAGGTGGCAGGGCAACAGCACAAGAGTTGTCCAGCTGAATCCTTTGGAATCACAGAAGTCCTTCTGGCAGAGGTTCAGTCCCAGTCCCAAAAGTGCTCTTACCGTGATGGGGCGAGAGCCACTGCACCTATACCCCATATGCCCAGCTTCTAGAGGGTAGGAGAAGGTTCCGGACAGATCTGTCGAGTTCCAAGAATTTCCCTTTTCCCCTACTCTGGCTCCAGACATCAGAAAGGGGTAAACGAGCCCCTTGTGTGAGAGCAGGACACAGCTTTTTCAAGTGTAAAGTGTGCCCTCTCTCCCAGCCCTGGAAGACCATCAGTATGTAGATTAATACAAAAGTGAGCCTGTCACACCTACCCTTCACAAAATGGAGCTCTCACCCTGACCTAGACGTGGATTGCTGCACAGCACCAGAGTTGTAAGCACAGAGAAATGCCCACTTTCTAAAAGTGGAATTTCCAAAATAGTAATATATTGGCAAGTGAAATTTCTCACTACCATTCCAATCATACCTAACATGCCATGCTACTCCTTACAGATCAGAAATTACCACATAGACATGTATAAGGGAGTTTCCCATACAAACCTATGATAGGAACAGCACTCACCACTGTGAAAAGCAAAATAGGATGTTTGTCACCACTAAGCCATGCAACACATACAGATATATGTCCTACCTTTTACATACACTGCACCCTGTCCATAGAGCTATCTAGGGTCTCCCTTAGGGGTAGCAAAATGGGAGTTTAGGCCTTGGTAAGAAGTTTGACTTGCCAAGTCAATGTTACAGTAAACTGCATACACATGCCCTGCAGTGGCAGGCCTGAGACAAGTTTAAAAAGGGTCCATCTGTGGGGGGTGCAATCAATGCTGCAGGCCCACTAGTAGCATTTAATTTACACAGCCTGCCTGTGTATATGGTATTCCCCTGTACAAGGGACTTGCAGGTAAATTAAGTACACCAGATAGGTGAAATTCAATTATAGCAAGTTTTAAGGAAGAGAGCAAATGCACTTTAGCACTGATTAGAAGTTGTAAAGTGCCCAGAGTCCTAAAGTCAACAAAAAGGGGGATCAAAAAAATAGAAGGAGAAAGGCAAAAAGTTTTGGATAACTCTGCAGAAAGGGCCATTCCCAACACTACCCCACTCCAGCCTAAAGCCAGGGTTGATCAGTCAATACCTTGATGGGCTTTCCTGCTTGGGGCAATAGAACATAAGCAATGACCTAAAACTGCAGTGGCAACACTTGTAGTTCTACGCCACCCTGTACCCATTTGGATCCCTTTTTCTATGATTCCAGAGCCCTCTTCTTTGACTTCTCACCAGCGGTACACCAAAACTGGCCCTCCAGCCCAGAGTATGTACCCTCTGGCTGGACAGGGGCTGCAGTGAGGCTTGTCTCCCACACCCCTCCTCCTGGGGCCCTGTACTCTCCTTTTGGGAGCGTTACTCCCAGAATCCAGAACTTTTGGGGCACTTATGTCAGCCATCCTCCTCAGCTCTCCCACCACTTCAGGGGTTCCACCCTGCAACTGGTCTCCCAACCCAGGTTCTGCGCCTTTTGGTTTGAACCGGGGTCAGAGGTGAGGCCTTCCTCTCCCTGTCCCACTTCCAGAGTTCTGCAACTCTCCCTCAGGAAGGGTATCCCCAAATGACAAAATGCTAGGGGAGCTTTCGGCAGCCACCCCTCTCTCCAGGTCAGGGCTGACACCCTGAACCTGGCACCCCCTACCTACGATCTGTACCCTTAGGCTGGACTGAGGTTTGGGGTGAGACCTTCTTCCCACTATCTCTCTTCTTCCTTTAGAATTTTACTAAGCACTTCCTTGACTCCATCACCTACAAGGTTTTTGAGATAGCAAATGATTTTAGTGTCATCAGACTCGTATAATTTCTCTATGAAGCCATCAAATTTCTTGATCGAATTTGAGCCCCTATGACGTTCTTTTTGGACATGTTGAATGATGGGTGGTCGCTTCAGGAATGCAGCTGCGTCATAGGCAGGTCGCTGGTCAGTGGACCTGGCAGAGAAAGAACTTCAGCACAAGCATTGTAAAAGGAGAAGTTGCAGGCGTAGACAGCTGGGCACAATAGGCGTGGCTTAGGACAAACAGGAGCCTTCTAGTCACAGATTTCCGTCCGCAGTAGCAGGGAGGACAGAGGCACCAAATCGGCCCAAATCAAAAATGGCTACTCCTGGACGTGGAGAAAGTCTGGTAGCCCAATCCAAAATGGACACTGGATGAAGAGGCACAATGATGGGTAGGGAGCCCTATCTAAAATGGCCACCGAGTGAGGAAAATAGCCCAATCTAAAATGGCCACTGGGTGAAGAGGCAGAATGCAGAGTAGGCAGCCCAATTCAAGATGGCCGGTGAGTCAGGCAGTAAGGCACCCTGTTGACAGTGCAAACCAAAATGCCCACCAAAGTGGGGGAATGAGGCCTAATGTTGGCAGCCCAAGCCATCATGGCAAGCATCATAAAGTCAAGGCTTTGATTGTTAAGGAAGCAGATCAAGGCCAGGAAACACAACACTGTAGATTAGTGCCCCAGGGGACAGTTGACATTTGAGTGCGCTTGTTAGCGCGTCTGGCCTAAATAAGTAAACTTACAAGGGGACGCCAATAGGTTGATGAACCTTTTGATTTGCCATTAAGAAGCTCCCACCATAACTTGAGTACATGCAGATCAATAATTAATCAGTAACATAAATGATCAATGATAATCAATAGCATTAGTGATCAATGGAGTCAGTAATTTTCACACACCATGACCTTTCAGTCACGACTAATCACACCTTTAGTAAAATTTAGATTATTTATTTCCCTATATTAATAATACTAATGTTGTAAAATAATCTCAGTTCAAAGGATAAGTATACGTAAACATCACTGGCTATCCAAAGCGGTGAAAGAAGCATGATCTAATCAAAGCTTGAGCCAATTTACATTCTAAAGTTACAGTGCAATTTGATTAACAAGAACTTTTGCACAACTGATATCACATACATTTATTTTCAGCAAAGAAAGACATCAAAAGTTACTCCATATAGTGAACTTCATTAGTGAGGAATCCTTATCTAAAACCAGATTAGTATCAGCATGTTGGGCTTCATGCAAAATAATTTTAATCAACACAAATTTAGATAAAATCTAACTATGGCTCTATCAAAATAGTGTAGTTGGTAACTAGAAAGAAAAAGGAAACAGTCCTAAGAAACACATCAGTAATAATAATATATCTCTCCTTAAATGGATCGGCAAGCTCAGATATTCTTCATCATCAGGACATCAGTTTGGTCAGCAAGACATCAGGATTCAGCATCAAAGTTCAGAAAACATAAAGTCTTTAGGCAATTCGAAAGACTAAAGGTAAACCCTCAAGAAGGATGGGGAGAATGGCATATCTCCTCTTGGTGCAGTCCGGCTAAGTTAGATTTCCTAAAACTACTTCCCAAGTCCCTATTAATCAAGGCATCGCATGTTCACAATTTTTCCAATAAAACTAAAATATCAAATCTATACTTCCTACTAGTACTCGGTTCACATGTCGCTGATTGGCTCCTCTTGTAATGTCCTCATCATCCGGCTTGTTGCGTAACAATATTGTTGCAGTTTATATTCCAGTCAGTGCCTCCATTGTTCTCCTCCTGAGAAAGTCAGTCTTACACTCATTACACTCATATTGTTACATTTAGCAAGACCAGCATCTTGTAGCAATCGGTTCTCACGAGAAAAGACTTTTAGCTACGAGCACATTTGGTCAGCACAGTGGAAAATCTCAACTTAATTCTCTAAGCAAACAATGTATTAATCGATTTAGAAATACAGCTTGACATGAGGCTTTGCAACTAGGCCAGGACCTCCGCTAAGTTAAGGCCCACAGTTAATAAAACGAATGCATAATGCATAACCCTTAATATGATGTACTATTACATGAATCAAACAAAAGCTCCATATTTCATATTCATAAGCCATTAATAAGTCAACTCCGTGAATATTGGCGGCCACTCATGTGGACACGATTTTAGATGTGTGCATTATTTTTCTCAATGTTATTACATTTTTTATGCAAATCCATTACTCAGAATACATGAATACTCATCAATAATTTTTATGAAAACACCTGCTTTAGCAATCCCTCTTCTGATGACTAAATGTGTCATCACACTAAACTACCACTCACAAATTCTTCATCAGCTAAAATTCTGTCATTTCAATCCCTTCAAATACTTGTTCTTTTCTAAAATTTTCCCTAAACAGTTTTTCCCTTTTCTTTTCTTCCCTCCTCTGATTTTGCTTTGACCCTTTCAATTGTATTCTTTTACACAATTTACTTATCCCCCATATTCCAATTAGGCAAACCATGACAAATAGTATCCCTTTTATTATTTTCAATAATATTCCTTTCCCAATGTTGCTGAACCAATTTCCCACTGAAGCAAAACCTTTACCAACTTTCTCCCAAACACCTGGTTCTTTCAATTCTTTCAAATCAGCACATTCATTAGTCAGGTCAGTAAGTAAGCCTACAATTTCTTTACTATTATCAGGAATGAACAAACAACAATGCCTAGAATTAAGCATCTTACAAACTCCGCCATCCTTTGCTAAAAGAATGTCTAATGCAAGGCGATTCTGAAGAATCATAGCTCTTTCAGCAGCTAATTCAGTATCTATCATGAGTATGGCTCCTTATAAATATGTCAGCATGTTATCCACAAAATAAACAACTTTCACATCTTTATCGAATTCAGAACAACTCCTACTGAAGGAATTATTGCTCCAAATATATCTCCCATTATACCAGAGGGAGACACTCTCCTCTGTCTCATATGATGTAATTCAGTCACTTCTGGAAACTTCTTCAAGTCATCCATTTGAAAAATCTTTGGGAAAACTATTCCCAACTAACATGTCCAATACCACCCTCTTGGAAGACGGGAATAGGCATTAGGACCATATATGTACTATATGCTAGGAATTGCTGGATCCTGTCAATTCAATATAAATGTCCATTTACTCTGAAACAAAAACACATGTCTACATTCACTCGTTACCACCAATAAAGTGTCAGTGTGTGATTTAGGCCTATATATACAACGTTTCCCTATGTGTTGCACATCTAGAGCTAATTTCCCTTGTGTTTTAATTGCACTATAAGCATAATCATCCTTGTAAGTCCTCTTCCCCAAGATGTTATCTAACTTCTCCTTCAATGCCTTTCTCCTGTCACCTGTGTGATATAAGAAGCTCTCCTCTAAAGATGTAAGCAAGCATGTTAGATTTTTCCTGTGAGCATAAGCTGTACCAAATGTTAAGGTAGGTTTAAAGAAACCTCTAATACTATGTCATTATCCTTAGCTCCTCTACTCAAATACTGAATTATAGGGACAAATGAAAACTCAGCGTCATAGGTGGAGTAGAAATACTGGATGTACTCTTAATTATAGAATCTTGTTAGTAACAAACTACATCTTATCCCATACGTTAATGGCAGACAACGATAAGTAACTCCTTTGACCGATGAAGGAATCTGCATACACATATAATAATTCCTTGCGTTCACCATCTCAACATACTCATTCAGCAAGCGATAGAAGACATTAGAAGAAAGTTCTCCCTGTGCATTAGTACCCCATGCAAATACTTCTCATCTAACCTAAACTTTTCTATTGCTGTTAATGCAGTAGTCGTTTCAAAAGCAGAAGTATGGTTGGCTTCAGAAAGAACAGTCATTCCCACAATCAATACCACAAACAATATCCCACATACAATTGCCAAACCAATACTACTGTATTTACAGCACCTATATTTCCTACCCTGCTGGCTAATGTTGCTCATGATCTGTAAAGAATCAGAAAGCAGAAGAGAAATTTAGAAAAAGCAGCAATCAACAACAAAATCTTTTTTCAGCAGTTATTTACAACTCTCAGTCTTTCTTCCAAGATACCTTGTCAAAATTGGTAAGCAGCTTGTCAAAATCAGGTTTCAAAAGCCAAATCAGGTTATCAGTCTTTTCTGGTTACTTTCAACTGTCTCTTTCTCAAAAATGTATCAGGTTATTTCAACAGTTCAGTTCATTAGCTTCCTTCAAGTGCCAAAATATTGACCGGGAATGTCTTGATCAAAACAAAAAGACAAACATTCTTTCTGCCATTCACTTGTAGTTGCATATGCCCAGTCAGGACCTGCGTATCTTCAACTTGCTATTCTCTTTCTCTTCAACTTTCGATCACCATTCAATTCTCCTTCACTTAGATCTTCTCTCCTTGTTATATCCACTTCTTCTTCAATTGTTGTTTCAGCAACCACTTCCTTTCTCTGTGATTGTGACTCTGGCCACTTATCTCCTTTCAGAGTACCCTTGGTCAATGTTCTTTTCAGTGTTGAACTTGAAACATCTCCTTGTTCTATGGTGTCTTCTCTTGACTGACCTGCAACTGGTTCAGGAGGAGTCAGCTCACAGTGACTTTGATCCGCCTCAACTCCTTCCTCCTTGGGGTCTGGCAATTGCTGTGTTTGTCTCTCAAAATCATCTGCTTCTGGGAAAGCCCTCCTTTGACTAGGCTCTCCTGCTGCCTATATTGAGATAGGCTCTCCGTTACCCTACTGGAGGGCTTCTTCTTCGTCTCTCACAGGAGTGACTGAACCGTCCTCAAGGGGCTCAGACCTGGTCTCAGTTCCCCTTTTTTCTCTTTCTGGCCCTGAGACTTGCTTTGCTGCTGTTGGTACTTTCAACAACTCGGCTTCCTCAACAGTCGGGCGTGTCACTTTCTTTGTGTGACTGGCATGGATCCAGTTTGGAACTCCAGCACACTTTACAGCTGTGGTAGTTGTCAGAACTACCTGGAAAGGTACCTTCCAATGAGGCTCCAAACACGTTTCCCTTATGTGTTCCTGGATCACAACCCAGTCACCGGCCCCCAGATTGTGCCTGGGTCATGAATCGATGGCAGTGTGGTGGCTTCCACCTGCTGAGAGAAAGAGCGAACCACATCATCCAGACCTTTGCAGTAGTCCAACACTATATCATCTGTAATGTTGACAAGTGCATTTGCAGACAGAGCTGGCAACCGCATGGCTCGGCCCTTAAGGATCTCATGCGGCAACAATCCTGTCTTCCTGTGAGGTGTGTTTCTCATTTCATCGGAACTAAAGGCAGTGTGTCGGGCCATTTCAGATTCGTGGGGGCACACATCTTTGCAACGCTAGACTTCAAGGTACCATTCATTTGTTCCACTAGTCCTGATGCTTCAGGGCAGTAACTACAATGCAACTTCTGCTCAGTGTTCAATGCTGCACACAGTAATTTAAATACTTCATTGTTGAAGTGACTTCCCCTATCTGATTCTAAAGTGATCGGAAACCCGAAACATGGTATCAGTTCCCTTAGCAGTAATGTCGCTACTGTGAGACTGTCATTTCTTGGTGTAGGGTATGCTTCAATCCAGTGACTAAAAATGCACACAATCACCAACACATATCTCAAACCTCCACACACAGGCATCTCAATAAAATCTATCTGCATTCTTCTGAATGGACCTCGTGCTCTTTTAATGTGGCTCAGATTAACCATTGTCCCTTTACCCACGTGCATTTGTTGTCAAATGACACAACAATGGCAAACTGCTTCAGCAACCTGTCTAAACCTTGGGTTGAATCAATCGTGCTTGAATAAACGAACCATGGCATCCCTCCCAAAATGTGCTTGACCATGATAATACCTAGCCATTTGAGACAACAGACTATTAGGCAAGACCAATTGACCCTCTTCTGAAACTCACAATTCATCTTGTCGCTGAACACATTTCATTTTGCTCCATGATCATTTCTCCTCCCTATCAACATTATTGTATAACATTTTCAACTCCTCCAACGTGTCAATCAGTTTCAGTGCAAAACTTGGACGTTTCATCTTCTTCAGGTAACAGTTCCCACTTATCCTTGAACAATATACAGTTCAGTCCGCAAAACCTTGCGACTTGATCCAAATATCCATTTCCCATTAACACAAAGTCCTGTGACTTCAGATGTGCACTGCATTTCACCACGGCATTCATTTCGGGGAGTTGAATAGTATGCAACAAATCTTTAATTCTCTCACCATTCCTCACTGGTGAACCAGAAGAGGTCATGAAACCTCTCTGTGACAACAACTGGCCAAAATCATGGACTATTCCAAATCCATACTGGCTATCTGTATAGATGGTAACTTTCAGTTGAGCAGAAACATGGCATGCTCTAGTAAGGGCTACCAGTTCTGCTACTTGGGCAGAATACACTCCTCGAAGCCAAGAAGCTTCCAGGATACCAGTAATTATGCACACAACATATCCTGCTCTCAGTGTCCCTGTATTGTCTCTTAGACAAGAACCATCAATAAAGATAATTTGGTCACTCTCTTCAAATCGAGTATTTCTAATGTCAGGTCTTGGTTTTGTGCATAAGTCAGTTCAAGACAATCATGCTCAACGTCTTCCACTTTCAATATTGTCATTAGGAAGTAAGATTGCTGGGTTCAGAACTGTACATCTTTTCAATTATACATTTGGTGACCCTAGAATACTTGTTTAATAACTGGTCAATCTTGCACAAGTCAAATACTGGGTTTTCGTCTTTGTAAGTAGGATCTCAATAGAGTGAGAGCCCATTATAGTCCAGGGATATCCCATCACAATGCCCTCACACTGTGTAAGGTTTTGTCCAACCGCTGCAACTGCGTGGAAACAACCTGGTAAGGCTGCTGCAACTAGGTCTGAAGTAGCTGAAAAATATGCTACCGGGCGGTTTACACCTCCATGGACCTGCATCAAGACAGACAGAGAATATGCATCACGCTCATGACAAACAAATGTGAAAGGTTTCGTGTAGTTAGGCATACCCAAAGCTGGAGCTTTGCACAGACTCTCTCTCAATTCAGTAAACGCTTTCATTCCAGCCTGGTCTAACACTAAGGGATCAGTGCCTTCCTTATGAGTCTGCTTCTGTAATAGTCTTGAAATGACTGAAAAATTGGGAATCCTTTGGCGTCAGTAGCCCACCATCCCTAGAAACATTCTGACATCTCTCTGTGTGTTTGGGGGATTCATCTGCAATATGGTTGTTACCCTTTCTCTGGATATCTTTCTCGATCCCTTTTCAATCTGGTGACCCAAGTATTTCATTTCTTTCTGACATTCCTGCAATTTAAGCGAGAACACTTTATGACCATTCTTTGCCAAATGGTTCAGCAAAGCAATCGTCTCATACTTGCATTTGTCCCTTGTCTTGGACGCAAACAGCAAGTCATCAATGTACTGTACCAAGGTAAATTGGAAAGGCAATTCCAATGACTCCAAATTATTTTTCAAGATCTGATTGAATATGGAAGGTGACTCTGAAAACCCTTGAGGAATTTGACACCAACAATAAACTTGGTCCAGAAATTTGAAACACACGAGAAATTGGCTGTCCTCATGAATAGGCACAGAAAAGGAGGTTTGTGACAAGTCAATGACAGTGAACCACTCAGCATCACAAGGAATCTGAAACATTATCACAGCTGGATTTGGCACCACGGGACAACATTTGACCTCAATGTCACTTACTTTTCTCAGATGCTGGACAATTCAAACTTTCCCACAATGGCTTTTTCAACCTCATTATTGGTGAGTTACTCAAAACTTCCTTCAAAACCCCTTGTTTGACAAATTCTGCAATTATTTGGGTGACCTTCATGAAAACATCCTGTGGCATGTGGTACTGGGGTATTTGAGGGAAAACAGCATTTGTCTTTACAGTGTACAGTGACTTTAACTGGCTCAACTCCCTTTATCAGACCTATCTCTTTTCCTATCAGATCCCATGTTGGAAAATGGGTTATTGGTAAGGGCAGGTAGCTACCTACACTTAGCAATAGGCCACTAACCTCCACTAAGGTCCAGTTATGTCTCAGTAAATTAAACCCAGCTCAACCCTTGGTAGCTTGGCAACGAGCGTCAAGGCTTAACTTAGGAGACAGAGTGTAAAGCATTCAAATATCACAAAACAGTAATTAAATAAAACACAGGAAACAGTTTAAAAATCCAAAACCAATTTATAAAAATAGATTATATTTTTATCTTTAAAATGACACCAAAACGAATAAAATCAGATAAGGGGAACCGGAGATATGAATTTTTAAAGAATTTTTTTTTTTAGCGCCTAGAAACAAAAAGCGCCAATCGGGTCATCTGGTTGCACCTCGACCAGGGCAAAGTCAAAGTTTCAGGCTGACCGAGACGGAGCCCTGCTCGGCTACAGGCCGCGGGAGGCCTCGGTTAAAATGTTACCTTCACACTTAGTCTTTTTTTCAAAGATTTTCTTCAGCGGGACGAACCTGCCAGTCCAATCCGACCTCCTGGAGCCCTTCTCCGGATACGCGATGCTGGAATCCTCGGTGGAGATTTTTACCTTCGGACTTAGTCGTTTTTTCCAGGTGAAAATCCTTCAACCGGGGTAAACCTGGATCTTGATCCGACGTCCATGGAGCCCTTCTCGGATACGCTGGCTGGGAGGTCCCGGTCAACTTTTTACCTTCGGACTTAGTCTATTTTTCGGAGATTTTCTTTACCAGGACGAACCAGCAAATCAGGCCGGGTCGCGGTTGAGGCAAGCCGGCTAGAGTTGCCGCGGCGGGTCGGTCCCTCTATGGAGCTTTTTTACAAAAGTTGTCCAAACTTCTCCAAACGTCTGGGGTATTTCCCAGATGTCCTTTTAAGGTTCTTTTGGGGTCCACAGCTCACCCCAAGGGTCCAGAAGTTCTGAGATGGTCCTTGGGGGGTGCGGACTACAACTCCCAGAATGCACCTGGCGCAAACTCCTTTTTGGCTACTGGACAGTGGTCAGCTGGTCGCTTTCTTCAGGAGTTGGTGCAGAGGACTCTGGATAGCAATTTTTCACCTGTAGCAAACAGGGAGTCCCTCCTTGAACCAGTTGAAGCCGGGCAAAGTCCTTCTTGTGGTGAAGCCCAAGTGTGCAGCTGGTGCAGTCCTTCTGAGTGCAGGTTCCAGGTGCAGGCCAGGGGTCCAGCAGGGCAGTCCTTCTTCTTCTGTTGTTCTTCCTTGTTAAATGTGGCAGGGAACTGCGGTGTGGGTGCAGGTCTGCCAGTTTTATCCTTGTTCCTGGGTGAAAAGCAGGGGGGTCCTGGTTCTCCAATCAGGTGAAGGGTCCTTCCCCCTGTGATGACCACTTCCTTGGAAGTGTGGCAAAAATAATTCCCAGGAGGCAACATTCTCTAAAAATCCATCATGGCTGAATCTGATTTTTGGAGGTTAAATCTGGCTGAGCCCACCCACTGGTGTGGCTAAAAATCATAAACACACCCCTCTCCTGCCCTCTCCTAATCTAATCAAGGGGGCACCTAGTTGTCTGGGGTTGCAGGATGTGGGGGTGTTGCTGGTTGCTCCAAATGTCCTTCTCTGCCTTTGAAGACCAGTTTGGCAGCCCTCCCCCTTCCTGCCTCACCATCTGCTGAGGGGAGATTCCCTCCCACAGGCACATTCCTTTGTGTGAAGCCAGGCCACTTCACACCTCATCAAGGCAGCTAGGCCAAGCTGCTAAAGGTTGGCCAATCAGAGCACAGCTGCAAAAACAATGCAGGGCTGAAATTGGCAAGTTTTTTAGGTAATGTTTAAAACTCTTCACCTGAACAAGTTATATTAAATCCAACAACTGGAAGTTGTGGGATTTATTACAACAATTAATTTGATACCAAATTCTTGGTATGCATCATTTAAGGAGACTTTAAAAATCAAAATAAAGTCTCCCCATTCTAGCCTATGAAGGCCATTTACTACAATGAGGGAAAAATGAATTTGGCCGTTTTTACCTCACCAGGGCTTATAAAACTATTTTTATAAAGTCCCTGCTTATAGTTACATAGCACCCAACCCTAGGGGCACATAGGGCACATCTTAGGGGTGACTTATGTGTAAAAATAAGGCAGTTTGAGACTTTGGAACTACGTTTAATTCCAAAGTCAAATTTGCATATAACTTTAATTTAAAAGCAGCCAGCAAGGCAGGCCTGCCTTTAAAATGACACTGGGCACCTCAGCAGTGCACCTATGGGTGCACTACCTATGCTGTGGTCACTAAACCTACATGCCCTACCATATACTAGGGACTTATAGGTAGGTTAACTTAGCCAATTATAATTAGCCTAATTTGCATATCCATTTTACACAGAGCACTGGCCCTGGGACTGGTTAGCAGTACCCAGGGCACCATCAGAGTCAGGAAAACACCAGCAAAAAGTGGAAAATGGGTGCTAAAAGTTAGGGGGCCTCTGCATTCAGCCCTGTTTTCTCACATCCCACACTTTCTCCTTAACCATTCCCAGCAAGTCAGGATGAAGCTCCTTCACTGTGAACACTGGAAAAAATTAAATCAGAGGGTATTCCTCATTTATTGTCTCACACGCTGTCTCTGGGGCCTGGTCATCTTCATCATTGCTATTTGTCTGAATCTCAATTCCATTTTTTGAACTAGTAGTCGAGCATTTTGTTTTACACATCAAGTCTCTTCCCAATAGGGATACTGGACTTTAATCACAGACTACAAATTTGTGCAATCCATGGAAGTTGCCAATTTTAACCTGAACTTGTTCTGTAATCGGGTTAGTCAAATACAGACTTGTTACCCCTACAATCTGAACTGTTTTACCTGAAAGGGGCAAGTTTGGAACCTCAACTGATCTTACTGTAGAACGTGTAGCTCCTGTGTCAACAAAGAATGAAACTCTGTGACCTATGACTTTTCCCTTCACATAAGGGACCTCTTTGATCTACTTCTAAGGAGGTTGTAAGCACACATGGCTCTTCATCTGAACTTTCGCTCATCCAATCATCGTTTATTCCATTCTCGCTGTGTAACGGGAATTGGTGTACTGTGTTATTACTTTGGTTAAGCTTCTGACCTGTGACCTGTTGAGAAAGCATCATTTGCTGCTGTTCCATTGGGGATTGAGGTATTTGAATTTGCTGTCTAGGTACCATGGGAACCTGCTGTTGCATTGGCTGCAACTGTGTCATTTGTACGCGTGGCATTTGCACCTGCTGCATGTGTTGGAAATTCTTCACTTGATTCACATTATTTTGACAGATTGGGTTAGTACCTCTCATTCTCTGTCCTCTCATGTTCTGGACTGAATTGATGTCATTATTCTGCTGAACAACACCTTCCTGCACCAACATCGAACACTCCAGTTTCCAGTGTCCGACAGCCCCGCAAGCGTGGCAAGGCAACACTTTCTTCATCCCCTGCACATCATTCTGAACCACTACAGTACCCAAGTCAGGACCACGATTCTTATTAAATCTGCCTCTCATCTGTGGCTGAAACACCATGGCCCATATTTATACTTTTTGACGCAAAACTGCACCGGTGCAGTTTTGCGCCAAAAATATTACCGCCGGCTAACGCTATTTTGGTGCACCGTGCGGGCGTCATATTTATACTTTGACGCACGGCGGCGCAAACAACAGGTGGGAGTCATTATTTTTTACGCACACTGCGGCATCAAGTCGTAAAGGAAAATAACATTAACGCGGCGGAAATGACTGTGGGTCCATTTACGACACCGCAAACTGGATATGCGCCATTTGTTTTGATGCAATAGCGTAAAAAAACACAGCGAACACAGCCATTTCACCAGAGGAGAGCCAAAATGGATCCCAGATGCCACTACAGACCCCAGGAAGATGACAGCAGACCAGGAACCAGCCAGGAGGACCCACACAAGAACCAGGACACTTTTAAGAAGAAAATAAAGTGTCGCTTCAGTGCAGAGGAACAGGAAATCCTGGTTAAAGAGGTGACGGAACACCAGCACCAACTGTTTGTCACATCAAAGTTGCCAATCAGTAGGAGAGAGGCTATATGGCAACAAATTGTCGACAAGATTAACAGTGTGGCTGAAGTACGCAGAACAGTCATCAAGTGCAAAAAACGCTGGCATGACTGCAAACGTAGGACCAAGGAAAAGATGGCCAGGAACAGGAAGGCAGACTGGAGGGGGGAGTCCAGCACACCAGGAGGCCCTGGACCACATGGAGGAGATGGTCGCAGCCGTCATCCCTGAGGAGATCGTCACAGGGATTCAAGGACAGGACAGCGCAGACTACCAGGACACAACGCACATGCAGGGTAAGTCGCATGGGGAATTAAAATGCACTAATGTCAACTGCAACCGGGGGGTGGGAAATACCTACTACACATTGCATGGAAGTCATCTAATTCATGGAGTGGCATGGGTAAAGGGGCATGGCAGGGTGGCATGGCCCGTTCTGAGAAGACCTGGGGCACACCATTACACAACACCAACAACAGTCCCATGGGGGGCATGCTGTCAAGCTAACGATGGAGCAAAGGCAAAGCCACGACAGGAGGAATGGCCACTACGTCAAACTGACATCCTGGCACTCGTCAGCCAACATACCTCCTACATTAACTAGGGCCCTATTAGCGATCCTTTAGCCAAACTGACAACTGCAATGTAACTGCAACAACAGTTGCCACTACCACCTCTGATCTGTGTGTAGCTCAAGTAGCCAATGGCAGTAAGCTCCCCATGGAACATACATACCTAAATTAGGGGGTGAGGATGACATCTGCAACAATCTCCTGAAAAAAGACAAAGGCCCCAGTACACTCAAATGTCAATGCCCACAGTTGTCACAAACATCAGCCAAAGTCAACAACAATAGGAGCGACACAGCACTAAGGACACATTCATGCTGCATATGTCAGGGTCCATCCTGTGCCTGGGTAACAAGGCAACATCACAAATGTCATACTGCTCAGACAACAGCATTGAGGAGGGGACACATGTAACTGGTCACTGAAATACACCTGCACAGTCAGAGGACGAAATAGGACACTGATACGACTATCAGGGCAATCCAGTGTAACACACATTACCCAACATCAGCAGGACCCATTAACAATGTCAACATCCATATCAGATCATAACTATGCCATGCATAGGATATGCAACATGTCAATTACATTGAAGTCGATGTGAACGATCAGGGATTGGGGCAGGTCCTGATAGTTAAGTGTGCTGCCTGGGCCATCAGAACACCCACAGCCAGTGAAAGGTCTCACCATGAGAATGGATATACACGGAGGGTTGAGTAGGAAAAGAAGGTGGCAATTCTCTATTTGGCATAAAGCAACACCTAGAGGCAATGAGGCTGATAAGTCTGATAACTCGAAAACATACATGTGACACACAGGTGGGCCATAGGCCTGAAACAATGCCCATCTGAAGGACTGCAGATATTAATACAAAACAAGATCACAAAGTGAATTCATCAAAAGGCAGGCACGTCACGTCAAAATTGTCACAACACAGACACACTAATTTTACCCTGTTTCATTGCAGAGGAAGATGGATCTCCTGCCAATATGCCTGTCCCAGATTTCCCTGATGACATAGATGACGAGCTGATAAACATTCCCCAGGAGACTATCCAAAAGGTCCTTGAAACCCTCCAGACCCCACCTTCAGTCACAAGGAGGAGCACAGAACAAGCAGCCATCGCAGAGGATCCACCCACCACCCCAATTGTAAGACCTGCCAGCTCCAATACAGCTGAGGACTCAGACGACACAGGCACCAGCTTTGAGAGAACTGTAGTTGGAGTACAGCGGGAGCTGGCCAAGGAGGTGCTGGTGGGGATGCAAAATATGGCAGCCAGCCTTGAGGGGGTGCGTTCGTGCATGATGTCATCTGCAGATCAGGCAGCAGCTATGCAAGCCCTAACATCTATCTTGCAGGAATTGCAGAAAACCCAGAAGGAAATCAGCACAGCTGTAATACAGTTGACCCAACACCTACAACAGCAATCCTGTCAACGCGTGCACGAATGCAACATTGAATCCCTCAAGGCTGACCTGGCTGCCTACCATCGTGATGTGACTGCTATTCTCAAGAACCAGCAGGCCCTCCTTGCAACAGTACTGCCCTTAAGACCTTCACAGGGAGCAGCCACCGGGATGTCTGACTCCATGTCTTCTAACACTGAGGTGTGTGTTGCCCCTTCACAACCAACAATAACAAGGACAAAGCAGGCAACACACACATAAGAAGACATGGAACAGATCACATTCACAAGGAAAAGTACCCGGAAGCACTAGTCCCTGCCACATGGCCAACTATTACCAAAGTCCTGCGTTTTGAAACATGACAGTCTTACAACAACTGTACTCAAGCACTGTTCTACTAACCACTGTATAACTTGTTACCCAGCCCAGTGATTGTCTCTCTCCTACTCATTGGCTAAGTCTGTCCCTCTGCACTGTCTGAAACAGCAACCCCAGCATGACAAAAGCATTTTGGTAAACCCTTGTGTTGGATCACAATGGAAGATATCACTATAATGGACTCACGATCATGGACAATGTACATATAGCACTACAGAACTTTTCAATAAATAGCACTTACACAACAAATCTGTCTCTGGGTAATGTGACATATCAACTGTGCAGTAGATAACTGAAATGTGCCTACTGTCTGCTATTGGCCTTCAAAGGAGATATGTACATGATATATGTCATTAAGAGTGTGTGTGTATGTGACCATTGTATGTTAGGCATCACATAAGCTCTGGGATGTTCCGTGTCCTACTCAGTATCTCAGCAATGCTCCATGAGCCAACACTCTTATTCTGATAAGTAGAGATGAAGGTGTGTAAAAAGGAATAGCCATACCATGATATGGTGATTATAATAGGTGTTTATTTACATTAGTTAACTAAAGTGGTGAAGGTGATCATATTCAAAAGAAATTGTTTACAATCTGTTGCCCCCTGCGTATACCAGCAGCTGTGTTCTGTAGTTCCCCCTCCTGTTGCAGGCCAGCATCCTCCTCTTCCTCCTCTTCAGGCATGTGTGGCTCTGGTTCCAGGAGGGGAATGTTTCTTCTGATACAAACGTTGTGCAATATTGCACATGTGAGGATGATCCTACAGACCATCTCGGGGAAATATAGCAGGCTACCACCAGTGATGTCGAGGCAGCGGAACCTTGACTTGAGGATGCCGAAGGTCCGCTCGACAATGCTGCATGTCCTCCTATGGGCCTCATTGTATGCACGCTCTGCAGCTGTACTTGGGTTGCCAAATGGTGTCATAATCCATGGTTGGATGCCATACCCCTGATCAGCTGCAAGAGAAAATGAATGGGATCATGTTGATGTAGATGGCACTATTGAAAAGACCTTTAATGGCAGTAGTTGTCTTGTGTTGTCTGTGACTCTTTTGTGTACTAATGTGACATCCTATGCTTGTAGGCTGTACCATCTGCATTGTGTTGTTTCCTTGGCTGAACGAGTGTTTGTCTGCTAACCGTTTGTCAGCAGTATGTTTTGGGATTTTCAGTACAGTGTGCCCTCCCTAGCATTGTGACTTGTGATACAGTTGTCCGTGTGTCTTCAATGGGGGTGAGATGATAGTTCCATGCACATTTAAAATTGAAAGTGTTGTTAACAAGTTCATATGAAAGTACCCTGGACATCCCATACCTTTAGACTTATGCAATGTATTAATGTAAAGGTAATTGTGACACTTACAATTTGCAAGGTGACATTTAGGCAACCACACTCATTGACGTCTTCACATTAGGCAGTACAGTAAATTCCGATGTGTGACAGGTTTAATGGTGACTTAAGAAACATGTCTAGCGATGTCACGACCTCAGTGTGTTCCTGTCGACATGTTGCTGTTGTGGTGTATGTGTTGTGTGTCCTAGAGGGTTGCTGTGTAGTGTGTAAATAAGTAGGTTTTTGTACTTACCAACAAGTAGTCCATTGCCATACCGTCCATCCTGGAAGTGTTCATTGATGGTGCAGTGACGGAAGATGTATGAGTCATGTACACTCCCAGGATATTGAGCCACGATGTTGGTGATCAATCCTTGGTGATCGACAATGGCCTGCATGTTGATGGAATGTGTTTGCTTCCTGTTGCGGTAGAAGTGTTCAGTTGCAGCAGGGGGCACAAGGCGTACATGTGTGCAGTCGATTGCACCAAAGACGTGTGGGAAGCCACTGATTGCGTAGAAACCGTTTAGTTTCCTGCTGCTTCTGCAGTGTGTTAGGAAAGCAGATGTGGCGGGGTGTCAGTTGAATTATGGCGTCCAGTACTTTGGGCAAAAAGGCGGAGAATGATGGTTGTGATATTCCGCCAACCAGGGCACCAGTTGTGTGAAAAGAGCCACTTACCAGCATGTGAAGTACGGCAAGCAGCTTTGTTTCTGTTGGGATGGTGCGGGGTGTCACCAAAGTGGGGGCCAACTGCTGTTCAATGTTTCGCAGCAGCCGCTGAATGGCCTGCCAGTTCAACCGGTACCTCTGGATGATGTCGTGTTCCCTGAGGCCCTGAAGGGTTGTTCTTGGGCGGAATATCCTCTCCTGCCTTCTGTGCTGCCTTTGGGGTCCCTGCTGGTGTTGTTGTAGCTGCTGTTGTTGCTGCTGGGCTCTGCATCTGCGTGCTTGCTGGATTAGAATCACCTCCATAGCTCCCTGTTGCTGCTCTGCTGCTCTGCTGTTTGTTCTGTGTGTTCTGATTAAATACAGGTGTGTTTGCCCCATTTTAACGCCTGCCCTGACCCAGGCCTTAAATTTTGATGCAAATCGGGCTGTGCGTCATTTTCTGGCTGCGCATCATTTTTGCCCGAAAGCATAAATACGACGGACGGCCCTTTAAGCCATTTTTTGGACGGGAACGCCTACCTTGCATATAATTAACGCAAGGCGGGTTGCCGCATCCAAAAAATTACACACACAGTGGAATTTTCTCATCTGCGGGCTCGGGCGTCAAAGTTTAAATATGGGGCAACGTTTGCGCTGATTGTGTGTCAAATATTTTGACGCACAATCGGCGCAGACGGAGTATAAATATGCCCCCATGTTTCTCTGCTGCTGTTGTGGTAGCTGTTGTGGAAAATTCCTTTGCATGCCTGTCTGAGCATCTTTAATCTGCACCACCATCGCCTTTTCTTTCAGTTTTCTCTGCTTCAACTCAATTTCATCACTACAGTATTTTGCATAGTGCAACACCTTATCAATAGTTTTGCTTGACAGCAAATCAAATGACTCTTAATCATCAGGCTAATTTCTGGCCTCAATCTTTCCACAAATCTGAACACAAAATGATTCATGTCCTTCGCCTCAATTGTCTCTGTACCACTGTAATGCTTGAACGACTGTAACAATCTCTCATAATACACGTTTTGACTCCTTTGCTTCCTGAGCTGTCCTGTCAATTTTCTGCCAATCAATATTCTTGGGCGAAATTCTCGTTTTAAAAAATTCAGTCACCTTGTAGTAATATTTCATTACCTCGGAGGATGGTGCACCTGTAATTTTATCTCTCTCAGGTTCTCTTGTTGGCCAGTCTATACTCCTCTTACACTCTATCCACAGACCAGCGCAGACCTCTATCTCAAATAAGGTGTTCAGGTCCTCCTCCCACAGGAACTTTTCGAGTTTTACAAACCTGTCTGTCTGCTGGTACCACTCTACTGGCTTCTCCCTCAATTTTGGATAGTCATTTGTAAATGATAGAATACCACTTCTGCTCCAAGTGACATTAACAACATTTCCTCCTGGAATCTCTCTCATTGGTAAAATCTTCACTGGATCTTGACCTTGCTACACATTTGCAGTCAGCTCCACAGAATCCCATTTCCTTTTGTCTCTTTTCTTTACCCATATGCCTTCCCATTTGTCTAATGCTCCCCAAGTCTGGTCACTTGGAGGTAATTCCGTAAGGTGCACCTTCATTCCAGCAGATCTCATGTGTTCGAAATCTTTAGTCTCAAAATTGAATCTGTAAATCCTCTTCAAATGCTTTGTTTTCTCTATTTCTATGCCGTACTTCTCTGCCAGGTCTGCTAGCTTCTGATGCACATTGCTCACCTCCCTTGTAATCTTTGGGCACAAATATCTCAACTCTGCTTCTGTGTAGGATTCTAACCTGTTCATGCTCATTGTTCCCTCAATGAGCTCACCCACTTCCATGCTTAGCCTAGCGTAATTCAAATACTGCTCTCCCTTAGGAGCACTCTGCAGGGTATTCAGCTTGTCTAGCCATTCAGTCAACTGCTGGGTAGTCGAACCTTGCAACAAGATGTTGCTGGCATGAACAGGTGTTACTTGCTGTGCAACTGCATTCGGGGTCTGCGGTGTCAGCTTCAAGCTCTGGCTAATGTTTGACCCTATCATAGTATCTGGAAGTACTCCGATGGACTAAGGTCCAGCAATGATCTCGATCCTTCAAAAGTCTGTCCCACAGGATAAACTACTTGAGTGTTTTCGTTACTCCTCCCCCATTACATTCTGTGTCCTGACACCCTGTTCACATACACTGGGTTTCTTCTGTGCAAATAAGGGTACGGCCGGACCAACAGAAATAGGTAAAGATATAGTATCTGGGGTTGGTCTGTTACTTAAGTTCTGTGGGAGAGTAACTCCCATGTTCTGATTGATCATTGAAGACATATCTGACTGTGTCCCTGTTACTGGAGTCAATCTTGGCATGACTTGGGCCAAAAGTGGGGTTGGTTCTGTCTGAACCAGCATTGGTCTCAGGAAAACCTGTTCCCTAGGCACCATTAAGTTTGTAGTCGTTTCCGTAATGGGTACAGCAGGGTAAATTCTTTGGACTTGTGGTGGTTGCACCTGATTTTGTACCACTGAAGTAGTAGGCGCGTTAAGACTACCCTGCATCGTACTCTGTGTCAGACTGCACCGGACTTACTGTCTCGTTAACCTGTGTCAGAGCTGAAGGATCAGCACTGGTGCTCGGACCACTCTCATGTGCTGCATATGGTGGTGGACGACTTCTCAATAAATGTAAAATACATTCATCATCACCTGATTCTTCTTCCACTGTTGAAGTCTTTGTAGCCTCCCTACTTTCGGATGGGCTTCTTTTAATCTTTCTAGTAGCTTTCTTTTCTTCCTTCTCACTGTCCTGCATAATCGCTGGAAACAACTTAATTCTGTGCAAAGTCTCATTTCTCCAATTTCTTTGAACACTGTCTGACCTAGCCTCTGTTAATGTCTTTTCTGACTTTCTCATTCTCCTCTCAAATTTCTGTTGTTGTTGCTGTCTGGGTACTAGCTCCCAGATCACTAATGCCTCAAACTATGCTGGTCTCAGAAGGGGCTTCGATTCATATAGCACCATCCTTAAATGCTCTAAAACCCTCAAGTTGTAGGAAATGCTAAGTTCCCATCTCTCTCTGTCAATTTACACGATTGCTTTAACCAAAGACATGGCGCAACACCATTCTCTTCCATTACAGTGTAAGCTGGTGTACCTTCTGGCATTGTAGCCTCACTTATAGTAATTGTAATGTACGTATCTCCCCTTGAAGCACTCTTTAAAGCTTTGAAAAATGTAATCTTTTCGACCTTTTTGTTATTCAAAATCAAATCAGGAAGTGACTTTTAATCCCAGAATTCTCTTCACCCACTTTCTCAACCAATAGCGCCTCACGGACGACATCCAATCTGTGCGCGACCATTCTCACTAACCAACCTATCCCAGTGCGGCTCTAATGACGTCACACTCACTCGTACTGCTGCTGACAAAGTCTCACTGCTTGTCCTCCCAAACTCTGATTCACACAAACTAATGCAAAAATTGCGATCACTTAGCCCAAAATCAAAAAACAAATCTGCTGGTTTACTATAGGAAAGGTAAAACAAAATGGCTTCATAAACTTTACGGATTTTTCACTGATGGCTCTTCCCGCTCTTACAGCTACTTCTTCTTGCTCAGGCTCCCAGATTCGCAAGCAAAATTCGACTCGCAAATTTTACTCTCAACTGATCAGTGGGTCTGTACTGGTGCACATAGGATTCGCCAGATCTCAGTCGAAATTCTCTTTCACTCACTTTGACTCATACTCTGACTTGTCGACCACGCCCGATCGACCTGTTAAACCAGACAAATTAGAACATAAAAGCAAGTGTCTCATACACTTTTCAATATACTCTGGAGTCTTAGACCAAGAAGGGTACGTACATCAACAACCACATGGACAATTGTTTTAGCACAAAGCACTACACACATGTGAAGTTCGACGACTTCCCTACTCTCATACTGCTTAGTACGCACACTCTTTCTGCAACTTCATTTGTAGTACGCAAACCCCCTAAACCCTTACTAACATCACAGTTCACCTGCGATTTGTATAAGCTGTGCTAGCTCAAAACCTACTTCATTCACACTATCACTAGAATGCCGAGAACATCCTCAAATAACCATTGACAGGCTCCAAGATTTCTGGAAAGTCATTTCAGGACTTAGGGAAACATTTTCTCTCTCATTTGTATCATTGAAAAATAAATCCAAATCTCAGTAATAATTAACTCTTAAAAGACCAAATCATCAAGCTACTATCATCTCTGTTAATCTTTGTCTTCCTGCTATCGGCTCTGTGAACACTTATGATAGTTTATTAAGGAGACAGACCATCGAGCTGTTACTATCTCTGTGAATCTCTTAAGGAGACAAGCCATCAATCTCACTACTATCTCTGTTAATACCACCTATAATGAACATCTATGATTGGCTCCTAAGGAGACAAACCTGTACCGGACACCTATGATGGGCTCTTAATGAGACGAACCATCAATCTCTGCTACCATCTCTTTTAGCATGTCTGACCTTAATAAGTAAACATACAAGGGGATGCGACTAGGTCGATGAACCTTTTGACTCACAATTAAGATGTTCCCACCATAACTCCAGTACATGCAGATCAAAAATGATTCAATAACATCAATAATCTTTGATAATCAATAGCATTAGTAATCAATGGAATCAGTAATTTTCACACACCATGACCTTTCGGTCACGAATATTCACACCTTTAGTTAAAGTTTGAATATTTATTTCCCTATATTAACAATACTAATGTCATGTAAGATCATCTCAATTCAAAGGATAAGCATACGTAAACATCACTGTCTAAAGTAGCGAAAGAAGCGTAATCTAATCAAAGCTTGAGACACTTCAAATTCTAAAATTACACTACAAGTTGATTAACAAGGACGTTTGCACAACTGATATCACATACATTTATTTTCAGCAAAGAAAAGACATAAAAAGTTAATCCATATAGTGAACTTCAATAGTGAAGAATCCTTATCTAACACCAGATTAGCATCAGCATGTTAGGCTTGATGCAAAATAATTTTAATCAACACAAATTTCTAACTATGGCTCTATCAAAATAGTGCGGTTGATACTTAGAAAGAAAAAGCAAACAGTCTCAAGAAACACATCAGTAATAATATACCTCTCCTCAAATGGATCGGCAAGCTATGATAGTCTTCATCATCGGACAACAGTTCAGTCAGCCAGCCATCAGGATTCAGCATCAAAGTTCAGAAAACACAAAGGTGGTCATTACAACCTCGGCGGTCTTTTAAGAAGACCGCAGAGCGGAAGACCGCCAGTAGTGGCGGTTTGCCGCTCAGCGTATTATGACCGTTGGCTGCCCTCCGTCGTTTTTCCGACGGAGAGCCGCCAACAGCCATACTTGCGGGCGGCGGGGAAGTGGAGGTTGCTCCACCGCCACGCCAACAGAACACCGCCGAGCTAATCACGTCCTGTGATTCTGCGTGGCGGTGTTTTGTTGGCGGTGTGGTGTTGGCGGAGCTGCCCCCATGGCTCCCGTCCCCTCCCCTCCCGGAGGATCGACGGAACAGGTAAGTCGATCGTCCGTTAGGGGAGGGGGGTGGTGGGGCATTGTGTGTTGTGTGGGTGCATGGGGGTGTGCGTCTGTGTATGTAGGAGGTGTGTGTGAGTGCGTGTATGCTTGCAGGGGTGTTGCGTGTTTCGGAAATCTGTGCGTGTCTGTCTGTATGTATGTCTGTATGGATGTGTGCGTGTATGTTTGAATGTGGGTGTGCGTGTCTGACTGTGTGTGTGGATGTTGGCATGTATGTCAGTGTGTGTGCGTGTATGTGTGTTGGTGGTGCCTGCGTGCGTGTCGGGTGTGTATGTGTAAGGTAATGTCGGGGGTCAGGTGGGGAGGGGGGCCCTGCCACCTTTGAGGGGTGGCAGGGATGGTGGGGGGTGTAGGGGAGGGAGTCAGGGTGGGGGAGTCCCCTATCAGTGCCAGGGAAAGAAATCCCTGGCACTGATAGTGCTTACCGCCATGGATTTCATGGCGGTTCCTACCGCTGGAAATCCACGGCAGTAAGCCGGGTCAAAATACCGGCAGCGGTATTGTCACGCCCGCCGGGCTGGAGACCCAGGTCTCCAGCCCAGTGGTCGTCTCCGCCCTGGTGGGCGGAACGGGGAAGAGGCGGATGACCATGACGGTAACCGCCATGGTCATAATACTAAGAAAAAGACCGCCAGCCTGTTGACGGTCTTACCGCCGCTTTAACACCATCCGCCAGGGTTGTAATGACCCCCAAAGTCTTTAAGCAATTCAAAAGAATAGAGGTAAACTCTCAAGAAGAATGGGGAGAATGGCACATCTCCTCTTGGTGCAGTCTGGCTAAGTTAGATTTCCTAAAACTACTTCCCAAGTCCCTATTGGCCAAGAGATCGCATGTTCACACTTTGTCCAATAAAACTAAAATATCAAATCTATACTTTCTACTAGTACTTGGTTCACATGTCGCTGATTGGCTACTCTTGTAATGTCCTCATCATCCGGCTCGTCAGGTAACAATATTGTTGCAGCTTATACTCTATTCAGTGTCTCCATTGTTCTTCTCCTGGGAAAGTCAGTCTTACACACATTACACTCATTTTGTTTCATTTAGCAAGTACTGCATCTTCTAGCAATCAGTTCTCATGCAAAAAAGACTTTTAGCTAAGAGCACATTTGGTCAGCACAGTGGAAAATCACAATTTAATTCTTTAAGCAAACAATTTATTAATCGGTTTAGAAATACAGCTGACTTGAGGCCATGAAACTAGGCCAGGACCTCCGCTAAGTTAAGGCCTACGGTTTATAAAGAAAATATATAATGCATAACCCTTAAAATGATATACTCCCACATTAATCAAACAAAAGCTCCATATTTCATATTAATAAGCCAATAATAAGTATACTCCGTGAACAGTGGCAGCCACTCATGTGGACACATTTGCAGATCCGTGCAATATTTTTCTCTATATTATCACATTTTCTACGCAAATCCATTACTCAGAATACATGAATACTCATCAGTAATTTTTTTTAAAACACCTGCTTTAGCACACTCATGGGAGCCACATAGTGGGATGCCGTGCAGGACACTTGTAGGAGGCTCCTAGGTGGGAGGCCGTAGATTGGGTGGTGCAGGCACACCAAGGCAGGGAGTTTGAGCGCCATGCACCTGGGTCAGGCAGCAAACAAAAGGGAGGCCCCTGGTCAATGAAGTAGCCAGACGGCACCCCAACAAGTGCAACAGGTGTTGTAGGGTTAAGGGGGTCTTTTACCACCTCGTCATCAGTTGTCACATCGTCAAGAAGGAGACAACATGCTGCGAGTATATATGAGAAAATATTATCTGCCTGGCCAGTGTGAGATAGCATATGCTATCGCTCACCAGAGAGTCCTCTTTTTTCTACTGCTCCTTTCTGGTTCTGGATCTTTTATTCCGTCTTCCCCACCTCTGAACTTTTTGCTGAGGCTGTGATGACACAGCTGGCCGGAGGCAGATTCAAGGCACTAAGGACCTGACTCTACAGAGCCCTCATGCTAACATTTATTCATTAAAAATGTAATAAATCATATTCTTTCATAAGTAGCACAGTTGTTGAACAAGTATTAATCACAGGATCCCCATTTTATCATAAACCAAAATATACCACAACTGTAAGTAGAAACAACAATGTGTTCTTATGTAACGTGTAAAACCGCCAATTCTGTCAGTTCGAGGTGCTATTACTATTTTTTCAATTTAAAGTTACTCAATTTATTCATCTCACAATAATGAAAGGCTTAACTACCTTTGATAGAATTAAATGAGTGACTTTCAAGTTGGAGCAGCGCAATTTTAGACTCAAAACTTTACATGTCAATCATTGCGCAATTACACATGTATATTTTACATTATATTTACTGTGTGTTTTAATATTACTTACATTGTGCTTATCTTGATGCAATAATGTAAAGTAATCATTGAAAGGCTGGAGCTTCATAAACGTTCACAATAATGTTCATTTAAAATTGTTTTCATGTATTTTATTATTCACATTTTACTTTTACATTTTAAGTTGCATTATTTGGAGTGACATGTATTTAATTTTCTTCAGTTTGTATTATTTTGAAAGTACTTTTGTATAATCATGTCTTCAAAATGCAGCTGTCCGATACTAATAGCAGCATTCCACCAGCGCTGCCAGATGGCAGCTCAGAACAACCCCAGGGACCAAAAGTGATAGGGCTCCAATGAAGACCAAAAGGTTAAAACCCCAGAGACTGTCCTGGATGACCCTTAAGGCCGAGCCTCAGCGATGAGGCAGGTTCTAATGTGCAACGGACAGCATCTGAAAAAGCTCCACCCTCAATTACATCCACTCCCGTGAAAAGTTACTATGCTGCTGCCTTGCTGAAGCCACTACCTTTTGATGTTTCTAAATAGCAAGATATTGTCGATCAATGGACTGCTTGGATTGAGACATTTGAAAATTTCATTGATGCAGAATGATTATCAAGTATTTAAAAAATCCTTCTGGTGATGATGTGAAAGAAGTCATAAAGAAAATGCTAAGAACTAATGAAGTCAATTATTGTCTAATTAAAGAAGAGTTGAATCTCAAGTTCAATTTACTGCCAATCATTGATTATGAAATATACATTTTCAGTCTAGAACATCAAGAGTTGGTGAAACTATCTGAGTCTGTAGGGAGACACGATGCACTCATCAAATACTGTGAATTTAATGATGAAGAAGCTATGTGCTAAGAGTTATTGATGAATGCTTGTCAGATTAATTCAGATGGCAAATGCTGAGAGAAGCTCTTAGTCTGGAGCAAGTCGTAATGGCTGCTGGAGCTGAAGAACGTGCTGAAAGACAAGCTTCTGACATAGAGGCCAGAGGTGCTCAGAATGAATCAGTCAGGAGAGTGAAAAGCCAGCCAAGGGAAAAGACTGAAGGGCACAAAGTGATGTGTAAAAAGAAGTTATATTTTGGATGTGGATTTCCGTTTCCACATGAAGGTAAACGTCCCCCCATTGGACAGATATATAAAGGCTGTGGGAAAGAATACCATTTTGTAATGGTGTGTAAAGCGAAGGCAAAAGTAAGCGCATCACGGTGAGAAGACAAAATGGCTGCTAGAACGTTCCACAAGCAATGTTTGATGCAAAGCCACAAAGCCTAATAGCGATGTCATTTGAAGCAAATTGACACTAAACAAAGTTGATTATCATCTAAATTATTGTCAAGTAGTTATTTTGTCTTAATATCAAATGAAAGTGAAGAAAATGATTGTGCCATGTTATTGTTTACGTCAGAGAAACATGCGCATGTTGGACTGGGTGCATGTGAAGCAAAATGTCAGTCAAGGAAAAGTCGACATGCCAAAGCAACAAAATCATACAGACACAGTCCAAAGATTCCACTGAAAATAAACAATTGTTTGATACCATTCACTATTGACAGTGGTACATTGATAAACATAAACCCTAAAGAGAAATACAATTAATTATCTCCATTACTTATGCCATTGCAAACCAATATGTATATATTGGCTGCATCAACACCTATAAAATAGTCAAGGTTAATTTGTAGAGATAGCGAAACATAGGTACAAGCTCCCATACAAGCTACAGCGTCAAGTGACTGTCTATTCAGTTTCAATACAGCTGTTGATATATGTGATAGATGTCATGTATTACATCATATTAGATTGTAGAATGTGAGGGAATTCTATTCCTGAGGCTAGAGAAGGAGAGAGCTGCCGGCTGGGCAAGAGTGGATGGGATACTTCAAATAAAGAACCTACACATCTTCTGTTTAATTTGGAGCATTTATTACAATACAGCACTGATTTCTGTAAATTACAACATGAATGCACATCATGAAATAATAAGTTTATTCCTTCATTGTTTTATGGTTTGGGAAAGCTTGAGACAATGAAAGTAAAACTGCATATTAATGAGGATGTCAGTCCTGCTGCTCAGAAAAATAGACATATTGCTTTTCATTTACAAGAAGCTGTTATTCTTTGCAGGCTGTCTGAAGTGCTACTGTGAAGTCGGGGAGGAACACCACATCTTTTCCTTGACAGTTAATGACTTTCTTCTTCCTTGCAAGCTGAAGCACTGAGTCACGGTCTCTATAGTTGAGTAGTTTAGCTATTATCGACCTCCAGGGGGCCCCATGGAGGCGACCTTGCCATCAGAGATCTGTGTGTTCTTTTGACCCCCAGCATGGAAGATAAGTTGGGATAAGTTGTCAGCACTGTAAGTATATTGTTCTACTTATCCCCTTCGCTGCCAGTCCTTTTCCCCCTCCTGTGCCAAGCCTTTTTTTGGCTATTTGGGGCAGTTCGCGCTTAGGCCCTCATAACTTTTTGTTCACATAAGCTACCTTGCCAAATTTGCGTTCTTTTTTTTCCCCAACATCCGAGGGATTCTAAAGGTACCCAGACTTTGTGGGTTCCCCTGAAGGAGACCAAGAAATTAGCCAAAATACAGTGAACATTTTGTTTTGTTTTTCAAAAAAATGGGAAAAAAGGGCTGCAGAAGGCAGCTCGTGTTTTTTTCCCCTGAAAATTGCATCAACAAAGGGTATGCGGTGGCAAGATCACCACCTTCCCAGCTTTCAGGAACAGACAGACTTGAATTGGAAAACCCAATTTTTCAATACAATTTTGACATTTTACTGGGACATACCCCATTTTTACAATTTTTGTGCTTTCAGCCTCCTTCCAGTTAGTGACCAAAATGGGTGAGAAACCAATGCTGGATCCCAGAATCTTTCTCAATTAGTTGTATCAGACATTACTCGTCTTCTAAAGTATAGACATTGACTGTTCTGGTGTGCTCCACTGTTCTGTTTTTTGTGTCTAGAACGGGGTTAGTTTACAGTAAACCCAGATTTACACATCAAGGCAACAATGTGTTTGAGTGTATGAGCACCCTTAATTCTTGTTTTGAATACATAATCAGAATGTGCATTTATTTCAATTAATGAGTTGCCATTTGTTGTTGATTGTATATGTTCATATGGATTATTTGCACTTCTAAAGGTACTAGATCAATACTGTAGGGGTTGTTGAATAGACACTCCAAATAATGGCGATGTTTGAGGATGAGAGAGATAAGATTTTTCATGAAATGTTCTCACATACTCCAAATACTAGAAATGCTTCCCCAAGTACAGGTAATCATTCAGAAGGCATGAAATCTAAATACCTACGTCTGGAAAAACTCAGGAAACAGGAACTATCCCGTTGGTGGGATGCTACGGTTCTAAAAAAATATATCACAGAAAAAAAGGTCCCTCGGGGCCTTAGAGTAGTTATATTTCCAACTTTTGACGATTTGTCAGTAAAGCCTTTGCTGGATTGGGAACAACTACTCTTCAAGACTTCGAAGGGTATGATGACAATTCTAATACAACACGTGGAGGAAAAAAGGGAAAAACTATTAAAAGATATACAGGAATTAGAGAATGAAATTAGGGCTTTGAATCTGTCAGATGTTAAAATAAAAAATGACAAGATCTTGAAAGAAATGCTTGACAAACATCAAATGTATATCAAAAATTAAAAAATGTCAAAACTACGAAGAGATGATAGAGATTATGAAAATGGTAGGGTGTACACGTTCGCCAGGAGATTTGATAATCTCATTCATAAGGGACAGGCCACGAATGTGAAAGGCACTATGGGAATCATGACCAATGAATCAGATTTCTCAATTACGTCAGATGAGTCTGATAGTACTAGTGTATCTAGTGATAATACCAATTCAAATACCAATGATGATCAAATGGCTACCACTAGTTTTTTACAAGAAGCAAAAAGGTACAGATTAGGAAACAAGAGGTATGTTCACAATCAGCCTTTTCAAAATGCAAGGCAAAAACACGTAGAGGCAAAAGGAGAGGAGGAGGCCACAAATCAGTCAACTACGGGGGTTCAGACCAGAGCAGCAAGGAACAAAACCAAGAACAATTGATACCTGCATCTAACGAAAAGATGGCAGATGCTGCACAAGATTGTAGAAGCATCTCGATTGTGAATTTGTCTAAATACACCCTCACTGAGAAACAAATAAAGGTGTTAGGAAAAGGATTGGGCTTCTGTGTGTCCAATCTTTGTGACATGACCCAAGTACATATCGACCTTTTTAAATTTCTTCGACAACTAAAACTCAAAAAATATTTTGCAGAAAAGACAGAAACACATATAGAAACAACATCTAGTACTACAGTGAGCACATATACAATCAAAGATATTGCAGACATTGAACTCTTGCTTACCCTGGAAGATATGGATTATAATAACATGGATAGGCTAGACTTACTAAATGACCTTAAGATCGTCCAGGATACATCTCTAAACAGTGGCCTCAAACCGAAATCCAGCTTTACCCCCAGGTTACCTAGCAATAATGCTATAGAGGTGTTTGGGAGATTAGTGAAAGAAGATCTGTACAAACTTCAAAAACAGATCAAATGTGGCAACTTTCACAAATCATTCAATACAACCAACAAACAGAGATTGGCTTTAAAAGAACTGGGAAGCAATCACAGTATAGTGATCAAGGAGGCAGACAAGGGGGGAAACATTGTGATTCTAGATAGAGCGGATTACATTCAAGAAATAGATAGGCAACTAGCTGATAGTAACGCATATCTGAAATTACAATGTAATCCCATCAAAATGATTGTTGATAAACTTGAGAAAATGTTACTTCTATGGTGCAATCAGGGTTTAATTTCTGATTTGGAATTCAAGTACATTTTCAATCCTTACCCTACATCACCGTGTATATATATGTTACCTAAATTGCATAAAAGCACCATCTCACCACCAGGCAGACCCATAATATTGGGAATAGGAGCGCCTACGGAAAGACTTTCCGAGTTTATTGATAGCTATCTGCAGCCGGTTGTGAAAAACATCCCTTCATACTTACAAGACACAAAGGATGTTCTTCGCAAGCTGGAGGAAGTGACTTGGACCCCAGATATGATGTTGGTCACTTTAGATGTATCCTCTTTATATACGTGCATCCCAAAGATAAGGGTCTACAGGCAGTGCAGCATTTCTTGTCTGGAAGATCTGCATCCCATATGGAACATACAGAAATGATATTGTGCATGATTGACTTTACATTGGAAAATAATGTGTTCATACATGAGGGACAATGGTTCAAGCAAGCACAAGGAGTAGCCATGGGCTCACGTTTTTCTCCATCATATACAAATTTATATATGTTTTTTTTTTAGGCAATACATGTTTGGAAGAAGGGCCCCTCTGTTCTTACTGATAATATCTTCTTCTGGGGAAGATATATTGATGATGTTTTAATGATCTGGACTGGATCTGAACAACTATTAATGGAATTCTATGAGTATATCAATTGTAACATCTTTAATATACAAATGACGTATGAATTTAGCAGGAACAATGTCTGCTTTCTGGATTTGGAGATATCCATTATGGACAACAAGATCCATACAAAAGTGCATCGTAAACCAACAGCCTGTAATTCTGTATGACACGCGGAAAGTGCTCACCCCAAAAGTCATATCTCAGCCATTCCATTTGGGGAAATGACCAGGTTAAAAAGAAACTGTAGCGATCCCAATGTATGTGACATAGAACTAAATAAATTGGAAGATAGGTTCTTACAGAGAGGTTACTTCAAACGCATTATCAAAACATCAAGAAAAAAGATCGATCAAGTGTGCAGAACCACTCTATTGGGTCAAAATATGAAAATGCGAGACAGCTCATCATATAGAGCAGCGAACTTTTGTACGGCGTATAGCCAGAATAGTCACAACATATATCGCATTTTATGCAAACATTGGAACATATTACAGACAGACAATACACTTGCTGCTCTACTTCCTAAGAAGCCAAAAATGATCCACAAAAGAGGTAAAACCATTAGAAATGAAGTCTGTAAAAGTTTTTTACCTCCTACAATGGAAAGCAAAGCAACATGGCTTTCTAAAAAAACTACGGGTTTCTATAGGTGTGGTAATTGTAACATGTGTGATATGGCACTGCACAAAACTTCTGAATTCAGTTACAATGGTAGTGAAAAATATAAAATCTCTACTTTCATTAACTGCAATACGAAATTTGTGGTATACTTATTGGAATGTATATGTGGCCAAATATATGTGGGCAGTACAATCAGGCCCTTAAAGGAACGAATTCAGGAACACATCAGAGCCCTAAGAAATCATGACATAGCATCGCCGGTAGTGCGACACGTTAATGACAAACATCCAGAAATTGAGGTCCCACTAGTAAAATATATGGGTATAAATCACATCCCGATGAACCCTAGGGGTGGTAATAGGACATTAGATTTGCGTAAAAATGAAGCGAAATGGATCATTAAATTAAGAACTATCGAAATGGGCATGAATTTGGATGATGAACTGTATAATTTCCTTTAAATGTATCTGCTTGACATATTGCTGATGAGAACAATATGTACATAAATGATTAATTGTACTCTGGTGATACACACTGCACACCTTAATTCTCTGTACGTTGGGGGGATCTTTCACCATTCTCTTTGCATGTGCACTTTTAAGACATCTTTGCATGCATTCATGGCATGAACTACGTTGTCATCAACAGCCCTGATGGTTGGGAATCATAAAAAAAGGGAAAGTATATTCCTTTTGTCGTTAGGGGACTAAATTGACATACTCCCACAAAGCTGTAATTATACTGGGACACTGAGGGTGTTATTTAGGATCTGGCCAATCTAGTAACAACGGTGATTTATGGGTGAACCAAATTATTATTTTTAGATTTTCACCCATAGGCTGTGCTATCTAATAGTTTGAGTAGTGCACAAGCTGAAGGGGTTGTATTGGTATAATTACAACTCTAAGATGGCGGCCATGACCATTGGACCACATTTAGTATAGTCGCGTCGTATGTGAAATGTGGTGAAGTTGTCTTCCTTTCGATGCAACATTGCTTTGAAGTTGGAGCGTGACAAATTACAAATGTCCGCGGGAGTGCTGTTTTCACTATGTTTTTAAGATTAAGTGGGACTCTTCTTATCACTAGTTTCTAAATGGTTCTTGACTGAAAAATGGGACTTGTGCGCTAGTTGAAGGTACTGCAATATTATAGCCACCACTTCAAAATGGCCACCGCAGTTTAACGTGATGGGCGGAAGTCCATTTTCTATGTCAATTAGTTTCCAAACATGAACGCAGCATTTAGGAATGCTCGATTGAGGCTCGCGTTTGCTGCCAGGAAGCCTTAAGACACACAGGAGGGACTGAATCTTTCGAATTCTATGCCTGGACATACCGGCTAACGCAACGTGGGTCAACCAGAAAAATATATAAATGGATAAGTAGGTAAGATAAGAGTGGAGGTCTGGGAAGCGTGCTTAGTTTTTAGCAATGAATAAACAGAGCCCTGTTGGGGCAATTGCTTTACTACTGGAAACCATGTGGATATCATTGCGAATTTAGGTATATGGGCAGACTGTGATTCTGCATTAATTATATAAATTGAGGCTTTCGAAGAGAAATATTCCAATTGTTTGTTTTTCTTAGCTTGTTCCACAATATATGAAAGAAAGTTTAGACGCTCTGCATTGAGATCGAACTCGAAGAGAAGAAAGAGATGGTTGACTGTGGTTAGAAACAGGTTAGTATGGGTGAAACTATAACTTTTATCCCCATACTTAAGGAATATACTCGGCTCACAAAAGGAGACTAATGGGGTTGTCTTCTCCCTTTTGCAGTGTACGATAGACATAAGTGGGATATGATCCTAATGGACGAATAAGTGACCAAAGGTATATATTTACCAGAAATGTTTCCCTCACCATGGTAGGGTGTGGGGTTGTTTTGGATACAAATTAATCTAATGTCTGTAAGAATATAATTTTTTTACACTTGGGTTCGCATGTGGCATGTAAAATCATTACTGTGGCTTTCATATATCTGATATTTGGAGATATGGGGAGCGTTGCATGTAATACCTTCGGACATTAAACAACACTTTGCCACAAAGGATACGTGGTGGTGGTTCTTTTGTTGTTGTTCTTTGTTATTCTCTAGTAAATTGTTACACTATAAGCACGGTGTTGGTGTGATGGTGTGTGTATCTTACTGACCAAAAAAATCTTTTGCGTATCTAGTTTAGAAAATGAAAAATGTTGTATATATAAAAATACTATCTTTGTGTAATAATTTTTTTTTTTTTATGTTTGTCGTAATGGGATGTTGTCTGTTATGATTTTCTCAGCCTTGAAGAAGTCCAGTGAGGACGAAACACGTGTCGGCTGATGGCTTTCTATTGTGTATTGATATGTTTTCCGTTTCTATGTATGTATTTATGTCTATAAAAAGATATATTTTTCCTGTATTAAAATTCTACTTTGTATGGCTAAAGCCTATGTGTGGATAGTATTGTTTTATGTAGATTTCTTTTTTGGTTAGTATATGGTCACCGACACCTTTTTAAAAAAGAAAAAAGCACTTTAGTGAAATTTATTTTGTTTTCTCAATTAGTTGTATCAGACATTACTCGTCTTCTAAAGTATAGACATTGACTGTTCTGTTTTTTGTGTCTAGAACGGGTTTAGTTTACAGTAAACCCAGATTTACACATCAAGGCAACGATGTGTTTCAGTGTATGAGCACCCTTAATTCATGTTTTGAATACATAATCAGAATGTGCATTTATTTCAATTAATGAGTTGCCATTTGTTGTTGACTGCCCCCCCTTGGGGGCAGATGGGCCTTCCAAAGATAGGCCCATCTGCCCCCAATGGGGGGCAGATACGGCCAACAGTAATGTGCCCCCATGGGGAGCGACCCTTACCCAAGGGGCTGCCCCCCTAAAGAAAACACAAGCATACACACACACCAATCCCTGGTGCCTAAGTGGTTTCTGACCCCATGGGGGCAGATAGGCCTAACAAAAATCGGCCGATCTGCCCCTAACGGGGGCAGAAATGGTCTAAATACAATTTGCCCCCCAGGGGAGCGACCCTTGCCTAATGGGTCGCTCCCCATCTCTAAAAAAAATAATAATAAAAAAAAAAACATAAAAATGTGCCCTGGTTCCTAGAGGTTTCTGCGCCCCCTGGGGGCAGATTGGCCTAATAACAATAGGCTGATCTGCCCCCCGGGGGGGCAGAAAAGGCCTAAAATAAATTTGCCCCCCCATCCCCCTGGGGAGCGACCCTTGCTACGGGGTCGCTCCCCTTGCGTGACATTGGCGCAAAAAAAAAAAGATCCCTGGTGCCTAGTGGTTTCTGCCCCCATTGGGGGCAGATTGACCTAAAATCGGCCGATCTGCCCCTGGCCTAAATACAATTTGCCCCTCCAGGGGAGCAACCCTTGCCTAAGGGGTCGCTCCCCATCTGTAAAACAACAAAAAAAAAATCCCTGGTGCCTAGTGGTTTCTGCCACCCTTGGGGGCAAATCGGCCTAATTAAAATAGGCTGATCTGCCCCCCAGGGGGGCAGAAATGGCCTAAAATAAATTTGCCCCCCAGAGGAACGACCCTTGCCTAAGGGGTCGCTCTCCTTGCGTGAAATTCACAAAAAAAAAACAACTCCCTGGTGTCTAGTGGTTTCTGTCCCCCTTGAGGGCAGATTGGCCTCATAAAAATAGGCCAATCTGCCCCCAAGGGGGACAGAAATGGCCTAAATATAATTTGCCCCATGGGGGAGCAACCCTTGCCTAAGGGGTCACTCCCCACCTCTAAAAAAAAGAAAAATCAAAAACAAAACAAAAAGAACAAAAAAAATGATCCCTGGGGCCTAGAGGTTTCTGCCCCCGGGGAAAGATCGGCCTAATAATAGGCCTAAGGGGTCGCTCCCTCATGCCAATTTCCTGTAAAACAATAAATCCCTGGTGTCTAGTGGGCGTTTTAGCAGCCGGATTGCTTGCAGTCCGGCTGCTAAAACGCTCAGAGAGACTTCAAAGGGAAGGAAATTCCTTTCCTTCCCTTTGAAGCCTCTCCAGCCTCCTCTACGTGATCGGAAGAGAAGCGATTGCGATGGGAGGAGGCCTCTGTGATAATCAGCACGTGATCGCACGCTGATGTCACAGAGGGGGTTGGGGGGGTCAGGGGTGGAAGGGGAAGGGATTCCCCTTCCATCCCTGCCTTGGGGGGTTGGGAAGGAACCCCACAGAGGGAGAGCTAGCACACCCTCTGGGCTCTGTTCCCAGGACATAATGGTTACGTCCTGGGCACCCGAGCACTGTGCCTCAGGACGTAACAATTACGTCCTGGGCACAGAAGGGGTTATACTGTATTTCTCGATTCTTTGATACCTGTAATGTGTAGGTTATTGCAGCAGGAAGGCTCCTTTAAGTCCTCATTCTTCACCTGTATGATCAATAGAAATGGTTCCATATTTAAGCACTTGGTGTCCATCATTTGTATGTCGCCTTTCTTTGTCAATACACTTTGCTCTGCTGCATTGATGCAAATTGCCTGCTTATCTAATTTGGAAATCAGCAGATCCATGCATACGTTGAGTGTATCTATCTTTCCATTGATAGATTGCAGACTCTGCTGCATAGCCAAAAGTGTACTTTCAAGTGCTGTTGCGCTTTGAGGTGATGGGGCTGGCTCCCACTATAAAGTCAGATCTTGTTGGGATTTGGTAGCATTCTTTGATTTAAATCTCAGCCACTGTTGACTCTTATCCCCATTCCCCATTGTGGCAGTAAGTGTGGCATGGCAGAGGGATTCGTGGCAGTTGACTATTCTCTGTGTCCTGATGACTGCTTTTGTCCAAAGCGCTCAATCAGAGATCGATTCTATCCACAGCACCACCACATGACTTTATTCTAGGGGACAGGTGGGAGAGGGCTCTGGAAATGTTCTCTTCGATGATCCCACACCTCTTGCTAGTAGTGTTCTATTGCTGGGTGTGTGGTGACCACACACCCCGATACAGTAGTGAGGGCTTAGTGGCTGCAGCACAGTCCACAAGGGCGGAACAGCCTATGGCAGCCCTGGGTACTCACATTCAGTATTTGTAGCAGATTCTGGCGTTCCTGAGTGCATGGTGACCACACCCCCGATACAGTAGTGGGGGCTCAGTGGCTGTAACACAGTCCGCGAGGGCGTAACAGCGTATGGCAGTGCTGCGTACTGACATTCAGCTTTTGTAGCACATTCTGACTTTCCTGTGATTGTCTATGCAGGTGGCGAGCCCAGAGGGCAGGATGTTCCCCAGCACTTTCTCGCATTAGGCTTTGAGGAGAAAGGGACCAGAGGGGCTTTTGTTTAATTGCACTTTTTCATACATGTGCTTTAACTGCTAGTAGTCAACTTGATCAAGTCACAGAGAGTCTTCTAGCGCTTCCACTTAGGGCTGCAACTGTTCCCATCAGCACCACTGGCCCCCTACTGCATCCTTATGTGCTACCTGCTCTGCCCTCACTCACTTGCAGCCCAATAGTCGGTTGGTAGCGGTGATCCTCTTTAAAGACCAAAGTGGTCTCAGCCCGCAAAGTCTCTTATTGGTGCTGCCATTGCTGAGTGGCCTCTGCAGTTTCCTCTCGCTTGGCCTTTCATCACTGCCACTCATCTCTTCAACGTCGGGCCAGCAACCCCAGCTCACACTTTTCTTACTTACACCCGGGGGCCTCTCAAATCACTGTGTCTCTCCTGGCTGGAGGTCTGGTTGGGTGCTCCAGTATGCTCTGCTCGTGGCAGCATTTCCCTCAGTGACTTCTTGGCAGTGCCAGCGGCTCAGTTTCACATTGCCACTCCCCTATATCTCCTGTGGCATGTTGGGTTACCATTAGCATTGTTTTGTGGCAGCGCGCTTGGGCTCAAACTTGCCTTTTATGTCAAGCAGCTCACTGTGCCGAACTGCTGTGCATCCGCAGCCTCTCCGCTCGATCATCTCACACAAGGCTCAGCCTTCATGTCATGCTTCCAAGGACAAATCAAGCTCTCAGGCCCGATTTTCGGGCGTTGCGTATACCAGGACTCTCACTGCTCTGATGCTCCTGTTATTAAGGAATGACGTGCCGGATGGCAGGATAATTATTGGATTGTCTCTCTGGGCCGGCGGAGCAGCACTAGGGTGTGTCAATCTTGCCGTGGTCTCTCTGGCACCCCTGTTGTGTGACTTCTTAGTAAATCTGTCCCTTGCTACTTACCCACCTCACATGCACACACATTGAATGTTAGCTCAAAGACCTAGGGTGTCACACAGAATTCCTCTTTAGGCCATGTGAGATGATCTATCTTGAGCCTACATCACCGCTTCCTCTGCTCATCAGAGTCTTCTTATGGTCTTGAGCTTCTCTTTGCTGATTGCTATGTCCCTTTCACTCTTGGCTCCTCCTGGTTTCCAGAGCCTAAGACCATCTGGCCCTGTTCCTTTGTCGTCCTGGTCACCTTGACCTGGTTCTCCTCATTCTCAACCTCCTCACCCTGGCACCGCAGGTCCTGATCAATTTTGCTTCTCGTGTCCTGGCACTCTTAGTCATGGACCTCCTGGTTTGGGTTGTCCTTGTTCTCATGGATCTGTTCCCTTGTCCATTTAGTCCAACTGGTACTGCAGTAATTGTCATAAGTCCTCTTGTTCCTGGTCCTCCATGTTCAGGAGGTCCTCCTGAGCCTGGTCATTTTGGCCCTGGCTCTCCTTTCCACTATTAACACTTCCACTTGATCTTCCAGATGTTAGTTAGCCTTCTGTGAGAAACTGAGTTGTTGGTTGACTGGGATGTGAGCCTTGGTCGAGCAACAGCAATAGTCTCTTGCTGGGTGAACCACAAAAAGCAAAATTAGCCTGTGCTTAACCCTGGGTAGCTTAGCACAAAAAGCAGTCGGACTTACCTTAGAGGACATTTGTAAAGTATTTATGCAGCATACAAACAGTGATAAAGTGAAAACTCAACACAAAAAAATCCCAAACCAATTTAGAAAAATAGAGGCAATGTTAGTAAACTATTTGACAGCAAAAGAGAAAAATCCAGTTAGTAGAACTGGAATTATGAATTCTGTAAACACTAAGGATCACAATAGCGCATAAAAGCAAAAAGCGGCACCTGCAGACATCCGGTCACACTAGGCAAGGGCAAACTTAAGGCTGAATGTGATGGGAGAGTGGTTTGGATACACTAACAGGATTCGGCCCGGACAGTGCTTACGTTCGATGTTGGATAGCCATGGGACAAAGTAATATTTACGATTATTACCTTCAGAATTAGTCTCCAGCGGAACGAAGCAGAAGGCTGTAGCCGAAGACAATTCCACGAAGTTGGATACCCTTTTGGTGAAGGCTTGCAGAAATTCATGGTGGTGTTAGTGGGGGACTTCATAACCAGGAGCAGTTCCAATCTAAAGGGCCTAAGACTGCTGGTAGTCTGCTGTCATGGAACATTGCGGGTTTAGCAGCTAAGCTTAGCTTTCTCAAATGGATAAGGTTCATAGATCCTTATGCTATATGTTTATTTTAGGAAACCTGGGCATTCAAACGCAGAACCAACGCTTTGCAAATGTTAGTAAAAGGCTGTTACCTGTGGAAGGAGTCACCCCTCAGGGGTTTAACCATCTTGGTCCATATGAGCCTTTGCTGTAGGGTTAGAGAACTTTCGGTACCCTCCTTGGACATTCTGGCCCTCATTATGAAATTTTGCGGTAAATCCTGCTTACCGACAGGGCCGCCAGCATACCGCCACGGTGAATATCCGTTTGCCATATTCTGACATACACACACACCAAACCGATAGAATACAGCCACGTACACAAGTCTGCCAGCCCAAAGGTCAGTGGTAAACTGTCAGTACCAACACCCATACAGTTACCTCAACAAAACAACGCTCACCACATCATGACCCACGAATCACCATGGTGGACATTGAACGGCGGTAAACCATTGGTGGTACACACTGCTGCGCTCAGAATGGACACCCAAATACTAAACTACACAACATTGGCCACTTCAAAAAACACACACCTGAGACCCATATACACACCACACACAGCCACTCACACCACTATAAAACACACACCCACATTACCCACAACCCCTTACGAATACAAATCATTGCCACCAGACAGACATCAAAACCACTGCGACAACTACACACACACACCCATACATCCCTCACATACTCCACTACACGCACCCGATCACACTACCCAATACCCACACACTTACATACACCACACAACACCCATGTCCCCACAAAGGCACCCCTGTTTCACAGATGAGGAGCTGCATGTCATGGTGGAGGAAATAGTTAGGGTAGAGTCACAGCTCTCTGGAGCACAGGTCCAGCATGTATCCATTGCAAGGAAGATGGAGCTATGGCGGAGAATCATGGACAGGGTCAACCAGTGGGACAGCATCCAAGAACAAGGGACGACATCAGGAAGAGGTGGAAAGACCTACAGGGGAAGGTAAGTTCAGTGGCCGCAAGGCACCAGCTCGCCATACAGAGGACTAGAGGTGGACCCCCACATTTTCCCCCACAGCTCACAGCATTGGAGGAGGAGCAAGACTTGGCATTACTGCATCCTGAGGGACTCACTGGAGTAACAGGAGGACTGGACACTGGTAACTCAACATTTACCACTTGTCACCACCCATACCTGCATGCCATCTCATACCCTCACCCTCACTCCCATAACTCCACTCCATCCCACACACTGCACCAACACTGATGACTAACCCCAATGCCAAGCCCTGCATGCCATACCAATGCATGGATAGCCCTCCCAGCCCTGCATGGACACCCATCACCAAAGTATGCACAGCATAGTGGTACTAACAATCTCCCAATACATCACCATACACATTCAAAGGTGACAGGGCCACAGCAACGATAGAGGGGAAGATAGGGATGTACAATATGTCACAGGCATGAAGCATAATACATCACTTATATCTCCGCAGGTGCCCCAGCCAATCTCAGCGGAGAGGAGGTGCCACGACTATCCAGTCCCCCAACAGAAGATGCCCCCAGTGATGACAGTAACTCTGGACTTCAGGATCTGGATTAACAACCTGGCCCATCAGGGACCACTAGTCAGTCGGTCACTCTAGCCCATTCACAGTCCACCGCAGAGCCCCACCATCAGTATCCAACACCACAGCACCCACCCAGCATACCCACATGTCTGTCCCCAGGTCAATCAGCAGTGTGCCCACCTGTACAGGGACCCCAGTCCACACCTCGCCCCCAAGACAATCTGGGACCTGGGGTCAGTGGCAGTGGGCCACTGTTCAGGGGACAGGGGCACAGGGCAACAGGGACACTGGGAGGACTGCTGTGTGCCAGGGGGAGGATAGGCCCAGGGAACAGACTCTCCACGAGGCACTCACTAATATCCTGGGTGCCTACAAACAATCCCAGGACACAATGGGCCAGATCCTGAACAACATGCAGGAGAACAAGTGGCTGCCGGAGGAACGCCATCAGGAGATCAGGGAGGACTTGCAGGCCCTCAAACCACCATGATCTCCATAGCAGGGGTGCTGGCAGACATGTCCAACATCATGAGAGAATAGACTGCACAGCAGCGGGCCCCTACCAGTAGCCAGTCTATTGACCAGCCCACCACATCCGCTGAAGATAGTGAACAAGAAGCCCACCACTTGACCCATAGGCCACCAGCACCCCTCTTCCTGCAGAAGGCAAACCACCCTGTAAACGTTCCCTGCGACCCAGACAGAAGCCACTAACACTTGCCAAGACCACCTCCAGGAAATGACTCTCCGGATTGTCCCCCTTGCGTCCCACCCTGTCACCTTGTCCACTTTGAACTGCCTTTGCTCCCCTTCCTATGGCCCTTTGGACACTGGACCTGTGCTACAAACAGACTGGAACAGAATCCTGGACTTTCCACCACCATCACCCCATTCCATTGCACTTTTCCGTCACTTATTGCACTACAGTAAACACCCTTGAACACAATTTGAGGGACACTGTTTTATGTGTTGAAAATGTGCATTTGTGGAAGCAGTCACATCTAGTGCAAATGATCTGAACAATATGAGAGCATACACATAATGACCTGTAACTGTCTGTAGTGATCACATCAGGACATTGTTGTCATATCACCAACATCTGGAAAATGAGAATCCATAGGTGATAGTAAGTTGAGATGCAAAGGAAGTGAATGCCATCATGCTACAGCCACCCAGAAAACATCAATAGTCAGAGTAATGGTCAGTTCCATTGTCTCTCTTGTATGTCATTGGAAGTATTGACGTATAACTGATGTTCTGTTGTCTTCGTCCTCATCCTCAGGGTCCACTGCTGCCACAGGGGCATCTCCAGTCTCCTTCTCCTGAAGAAAAGGCACATGTCATCTGAGGGTCAGGTTGTGCAACGTGCAGCATGCCACTACTATCTGGCAGATCTTTCCGGGTGAGTAGCACAGGGATCTACCTGTCAGATGGACGCACCTGATCTTGGCCTTCAGGAGCCCGAAGGTCCTCTTGATTTTTCTTCTGGTTCACCCATGTGCCTCATTATAACGGTCCTCAGTCCCTGTCCTGGCATTCCTCACAGGGGTCAGGAGCCACAATAGTTTTGGGTAGCCAGAGTCACCTGCAGGTAATGAGGGACAACATTTAGCCTTACACAATGATATGGGGATAACACCTGAAGGCATACACTGACATACAGTGGGTGGGGTCTCTGGCTCATCTATTAACCACACACTGTTCTTTCATAGTTGGGCCATCACATTTTGGATGCTGCTATTCCTCAGGACAAAGGCGTCATGCACCAACCCAGGATACTTGGCAGTGACGTAGGAGATGTACTGGTTGGCCAGGCACACCATTTGCACATTCAGTGAGTGGAAACTCTTATGATTCCTGAACACCTGTTCATTCTGGAAGAGGTGGACAAACGCTATATGTGTATCGTATATCGCCCCAATAATATTGGGGATATGCCCCATTGCATAGAATCCTACCTTCACAGTGGCCAAATCTTCCTCCTGGGGAAAGCAGTGTAGCCACACATGCGTTTCACCAGGGCAGACAAAACCCTTTCCAGCATGACTGAAAACATTGGCTGTGACATTCCTGCTGCCAAGCCCACAGTCACTTGGAAAGAACCATTTGCAAGGAAATGGAGCACTGATAGCACTCGCACAAGAGGGGGATCCCAGTGGGATGATAGATAGCTGATATCAGGTCAGGCTCCAGTTTGGCACACATCTCCGTGATTGTGGTCCTGTCCAGTCTGTAAGTAAGTATAATGTGCCTGTCCTCCAGTGTAGCCAAGTCCATAAGGGGTCTGTACACGGGAGTGAGTAGGCTGTCACAGTTGGAATAATGGAACCCCCAACTCAGTGTACATAGTGCATTTATGTGATGGGACAGTGGGAATGGCAAGGTATGTGCAAATCTAGGCAGTGATGCAGTTAAGGTTAATATGATCGTTGTCCACCACCATGACATGGTGACCACCTGTCCTGTATGTAGGGATAGGTAGAAGTGAGGTAACTCTGCTGACGTCGGACGCCATGGCGGAAGGCGGTCCAGCTCTGCCGTGCAATTCCCCATTGGATAATATGGGGCTCTATGGAGTACAGTGGCCAATAGGGATCAGCGCCGGCGGTGACGGTGTATACTGCCGCGGACGTGACCACCATTTTCTATCTGATTCCTCACTTGTTTCCTGACCTTCAACAGAAGAACACCTACACTGCGTGTGCTGCTGTGACCTGTGTCTGGAACCTACCATGGCCCATGTGACCGGGGACACGGCCCCTGTCTTCACTGCAGAGGAGTTGGAGCGATTGGTGGATGGGGTCCTACTCCAGTGCAGACTGCTGTATGAGCCTCAGACCAACAGGCAAGAACACCTTGGGCATGATGCATGTGCGAAGGATGCATGGAGATGTGTTTGCAAGCATTGTGTCATCGGGGAGGATGTCTTGTGGTGGTGTACATGCTGTGCGCCAGGCGATGTTTGTGCCAATGGTGATGGAAACAGGTTTGGTGGGCTGTATGTGTGACAGGCTGGATTGTATGTGTAATGGTGTCCTCCAGTCTGTATTGCCTCTGCAGGGCAGCGGCCATCAAAAGAAGGGATTATGGCATGCCATCGCAAGGATGGGCGGACCCTGGGGCTCTATGGCAGGCTGAGCACCCATTGTATGAAACGGTGGGAGGACCTGAGATGCTGGGCACGGAAGACCGTGGAGGCCCAGCTGGGCATGGCCTCCCAACGAGGAAGGGGTGCCCGTCGGAACCTGACCCCCTTGATGGCCCGCATATTGGCGGTAGCCTACCCAGAGCTGGATGGGTGCTTGAGTGAATCACAGCATCCACAATTGGGTGAGTAGAGTGGCCCTTACAACAATAATTTGTAGGTGGCATGGGATCTGTTTTGTGGGTGTCAGTTAGTGGGTGCCCCTTTATGCCAGGCCAGACATTGCAGCGTGATCCAGCTCAAGGCTAATGGTTGAAAGGGAAAACAAGATGAGCTAGCTAGGTTCCATTTTATGTCAGACAGGGCTTAGTGGGACACCGGAGCGGTGCAGTTGGCAGTGGTTGGCCCTCATCTTGCTGTGGCATCTAGCCCAATTGTTTGGCAGTGCAATGCATAGTGCTCAATCCTTATCCCTGTGTGTGACGATACTGTGTATGCCTTCTGTGGTGTTGGTGTAGTAATTTACCTAGTGCTCCCTTTCTCTCTCCCCCACCTTTTTTCTTTTGTCATCCTGTCCATGTGTGCATTAGCATCATCTGGCGGAGGAGCAGCAGCACCAGCGACAAAGGGAGCTGCATCCCACAGGACCCAGGACCCAGGAGGCAGAGTCCACCGATGCTGAGGGAACCATTGGGACAGAGGGCGAGGGGAGCACCATGGCGGAGACAGGAGGTGACAACACAGACTCAGATACCTCCTCTGATGGAAGCTCCTTGGTGGTGGTTGACACCTCTGTGACCACCCCAGCTGCAGGTACGGCCGTCATCCCCAGTACCAGCACCACCCTCCCAGCAGCCCCTCAGCAAGTTGCCCATGTCCTCTCACTGAGGAGCGTGGGCATCTGAAGGAGATCCCCAGGCACCTCTTGCCCTGCCCAGTGAGCCCTGCTGCCCTGAGTGAGGAGGCTATTGACCTCCTGAGATCCATCTCTGTAGTGCAGTCAACCATTGTGAATGCTATCCAGGGGCTGGCCTCCCAGATGCAGCAATGCAACGCATTCCTCAAGGGCATCCACTGTGGATTGGCGGCCCAACAGAGATCGATTCAGGCTCTGGCCTCCTCTCTGATGGCAGCCATAGTCCCTGTTCCTGCCGTCCCCCCTCCAAAGACCACTTCCCAGTCCCAATCTCCTGAACCCCAACCTATCCCATGCACACATACAGAAGAGCATGCACACAAGACATCACACAAGAGTGGCATAGTCAAACACAGGCACCACACTTCAGCACACAAGCAATCACACAAACACCAGACAGTTGCACACACAACCATATCCACTGCCCCCACTGTCTCCCCCTCTACCTCCCTCCCAGTCACGTCCACACTCACACCTGCATGCACTGCATCAACATCCACCACCAGCATCACCACACCCAGCAGTACACACACCTCACTAACAGACACCTCCACAACATCCATCCACGCGTCCCCTGTCTGCCCCCCCAAAAGGACACAAACGCAAGCACTCAGACACCCAACAGCCATCCACATCACACACGCACACTGCCTATGCACCTGCACCCAAGTCCAGCAGACATACACCTCCAACAACCGCTCCCTCAACCTCCACTCCCATCCCTCCTCCTTCCTCCTGCTCCACCATCCCTCAGAAGCTTTTCCTTGCCCAACTTGACCTCTTCCATCCCCCCACGTCCTGCCCATAAGAGCAGGGTCCCAACGACCCAGCTCAGCACCTCAGCCAAACAGTTCATGCGGACAGTGGAAGCACCTCCTAGTTGTGGAGGCAGACAGTGAAGGATCCCACTCCACCAGCCAGGAAGGGTAAGGATCCCACACCTCTTGCCATGAAGGGGAAGCAGCCCTCAACTCTTGCCATGAAGGGGAAGCAGCCCTTGACTCCTGCCATGAAAGGGAAGAAGCCCTCGACTCCAGCAGAGGCTGGCAGGGTGACACCACCACCAGTGGTCGTGGAGCCCTCACCTCCAGCTGAGGAAGTGCAGCCCTCACCTCCAGCAGAGGCTGCCCAGGAGGCACCTTCACCTGCTGTCACAGTGCAGCCCTCACCTCCAGATGCGACAGTGCAGCCCTCACCTCCAGCCGAGGGCATGTAGGCCACCCTCCTGGGACTGCTGTACAAGGGGCCCCCTTCAGAACCAGTGGGCAAGTCACCCACCTGAGAGACTGTGACCTTGCACTCCTCAACACAGAGAAATGGGCATGGAGCCCCCTCCAGAACCAGTGGGCAGGTCACCCACCTGAGAGACTGTGACCTTGCACTCCCCAGCACAGAGCAATGGGCATGGAGCCCCCGCCAGAACCAGAGGGCAAGTTTCCAAATTCGGCTGACGTGCCCCCGAACCCCCATCCCCTTGAGGTGCAGGCCCACTTGTAAACTGATGCCCCTGCAGAGTTCTGTGCGGATGATGACAGGAAACATGATGGGCCTTGGACAGTGCCCTGTGGTCATGTGGGCCCTTTGTACTTTGGACTGGGCATTGGCATTGGCCCTTTGTGGACATTTGTACGTATCTCTTTTTTATCCAATTGGTTCATTTGGTGGCTGTTCCTATTCAATAAATTCTCATTACTGCCTTCTTGTTGTCCTTACATTGTTATGCTGTGTGTTGTGTACCATTGTTTTTCGTCTGCAGCTGGTTGTGTGTATGGTGTGTGTGTGTGTGTCAATGGTATGTGTTGTGTGTGTGTCTGTCACTCTCCTTTTCCTCCCTCTCTCCCCTGTGTGCTAGGTGGCTATACTCACCGTCGTCGTCTTTGTCGGCGTTGGTGTTCCAGGTGGAGCATGGCATAGTAGAGCATCGGGAAGACTTGCAGTTCTTGTTCCATGGCGGCGTTGTCCTTCTCTGTGTCTCTGATGGTGAGTCTTTCGTCTTCTGTGCAGTGTTTCCGCCAGGCTTTTGATGGCGTTGGTTCCACCCCGGAAATCGTGGCTGTGTGCTGTGTTGTGATATAGTGGGCGGTACTTTGTCTTCCTCTTGGCTGTTGATGGCGACTGCCGGCGTGCATGGTGTTATTGCCCTGGTGGATAGTGTGGTACATTGGCTATTTATGGGAGTTCTCACCACCATGGTCATATTTCAGCGGTAATTACCGCCGGCCTGTTGGCGGTATTTCTGCCACCTTATCACTCACCGCCAATGTCATAATGACCATCTGTCTGTGTGTGTTTGTTTGAGCACAGTGTCCCATAAGATATGCCTTTACAATATCTATTTAAGGCATGGTGGGCTAGCATACAATCCTCCACAATGGAAGTATTGAATACTCATATGTCAGATGCACCAGGGGGTGTACTGAATATTGTGGGTGAGGAGTTTAATTGCCAGTATGAACCCCTAGATGATAATGTGGAAGCACCTACCCTCGAACTTGATAATGTTTGGTCTACTCCCCAGTTGACAATGGCACTAATTAAGAAATGGTCTATTTTGGCTCTGCAAATTAATGCTTTTTCAATGAAGCATGGCTTATGTGGATGTAATGGGGGAACAAGGGCGGATAAGGAAGGGAGGCACACTTTTAATCAGGCCCCCAACATTAGCCTGATTGATTACATCTTAGTGGATGTCAGGATTTGGTTATCCGTGGTTGTTATGGTTGTGATTCCATGTCAGAATAGTGACCATAATGCTTTGAGTCTTGAGGTAGAGCTCTGGGTCCTGGGAAGGGAAGGCAGTGCAAATGATCCTTTGGTATCTGGATTGTGTATAACCAGCAATAAGCCTAGAGTGAAATGGCCCACTGTTCCTGGCTCACCAGACACACTAGGGAGTATCTATTGTGAGAAAGTAGCCTCTTTCTAGCATGGTTACCCTCATTGTTGGCCAGTTTGTCAGTCTGTTTGACTGTGTCACTGGGATCCTGCTAACCAGGAACCCAGTGCTTATGCTTTCTCCCCATTCAATTTGGTTGTTGGATACTGTTAACACAGTATTCCACTCATAATTGGCATACTGGTGCCCCCATATAAGTCCCTAGTATATGGTACCTAGGTACCCAGGGCATTATGATTCCAGGGGATCCCTGTGTGCTGCAATATTACTTTTGCCAACCATAGGGAGCCCATGCAAAGACTTCTACAGGACTGCCATTGCAGCCTATGTGAAATGGTGCATGCACCATTTAACAGCCACGTACACTGCACCAGGTCCCTTATAAGTTGCCCATATACCAAGCCTTCCAACTCTGAAGGCTGGGTGCAGAGTACCTGTGTGTGAGGGCACCTCTGCACTAGCAGAGGTGCCACCACATCTTCCAGGACCATTTTCCCAGACTTCGTGTGTGCAGGGATGCTATTTTATGTGTGCACTGGACATAGGTCAATACCTATGTCCAGCTTCACAATGGTAACTCCGAATATGGCCATGTAAGGTGTCTAACATCTTGGAATTATGCCCCAATGCTGACTGTAGCATTGGTTGTATAATTCCATGCACTCTGGGGGCTCCACAGTGGTCCCCCAGTACTGCCATACCAGCCATTCGAGGTTTTCCAGGCAGCCCCAGCTGCTGCCACCTCACAGGCAGGTTTCTGCCCTCCTGTTGCTCAAGCAGCTCGAGCCCAGGAGGGCAGAACAAAGCATTTAGTTTGGGAGAGGGGGTGTTACACCCTCTCCCTTTGGAAATAGGTGTTACAGGAATGGGAGGAATAGCCTCCCAGAGCCTCTGGAAATGTTTTGAAGGGCACAGATGGTGCCCTCCTTGCATAATCCAGTCTACACCGGCTCGGGGACCCCAGTCCCTGCTCTGGTGCGAAACTGGACAAAGGAAAGGCGAATGACCACTCCCCTGTCTATCACCATCCCAGGGGTGGTGCCCAGAGCTCCTCGAGAGTTTCCCTGGGTTTTGCCATCTTGGATTCCAAGGTAGTGGAGCACTCTGGGAGCATCTGAATGGCCAGTGCCAGCAGGTGACATCAGAGCCTTCCCCTCATAGGTGCTTATCTATGTGACTGACCGATCCCCCTTTCAGGGCCATTTAGGGTCTCTCCTCTGGGTGTTTCCTCAGATTCGAATTGCAAGACGCCAGCAGGAATCCTCTGCATCCTTTACTTCACCTTCAATCGACGAAAATACATCTGGACCTTTCAGGAACTCTACAAACTGCAACAAAGAAGCAAAGATGAGTTCTGCAACATTATAACTTCAGGTCCTGCCAGCAACTGCAATTGTTTCCAGGTTGTGCATCCTCCGAGGACTGCCTGTCTTCAGCCTGCACCAGAAGAATGAAGGAATCTCCCTCGAAGTGAAGGAGTCACTTCCCTGTTTCAGCAGGCACCGTTCTGCAGTGACGACTGGTGGCTTGGGTCCCCTCTCCTGAAGAAGTGCATGGATCCAACATCACAGGTGGTGGACTGAAGTGGTCCCGACGGTCCTGTTGTCCTACTGTCCAACTTTGGTGGAAGTAAGAGCTTGCCTCCCCACGCAAGACAGAACCCCTGTGCACCGTGTGTTTTGAAGTTGCTAAAGGCTTGTTGGCATCCTTCCACAAAGTTCTTCTTGCACCGTGCAGCTCCGGCCCCCAGCACTCCTTCCTGTGATGCACAGCCTCCTGCGTGGTTCTCCGGTGGCGTGGGAATCCTTTGTGCAGTGCTGCGTGGGCATCCTTTGGCACCCTCTTTACCCCTGTGCTGTGGGACTCCTGTGCACGCTGCCTAGTCTTCTGAGGGCTCTCTGAATTGTTGAGAGCCCCCTCTGTCTTCCCCTCCTGGGTAGAGGCCACCAGGTCCCTCCTGGTCCCAAGCAGCGCCATTTTCCGCTAACCACGAGCTTTGCATGTGCCAAGGCT